>NC_039246.1:626239-939359 GCF_003368295.1 Carassius auratus
TGGAGATCTAAAGTTTGTGTGAATATATGAAAATTTTCAACCTATTTGAGGCCACTTACCATATAAATCTTGTGTTTTTGTGGCATTTTTAACTGTTACCCGCGCCATCTGTGGTCCGATCTCTATGATACTTTGCAAAATTGTTAAGAGTCCTCTCAGAAATGTTTTCACCAGTTTTCCTAAAGTGTTGAGCTTTTGTTTAGGTTTTATAAGCTTTTGGGTATTGTAGCCACACCTCTTTAAAAATGAACCTGTTATAGCTAACCAAAGGACTTTTTTTTGATAATTGTTGATCTAGAGAGTCCATAGAATATTACTGCAGTGGTTTAATTGAGATTAAGCAAAAAACCTAGGACAAGTTTGCAAAAATAGGTTTTAAATACATTTGTGAATATTTAATTAACAATGTGATTGACAGCGTTAGTTCCCGAGGCAAAGTTGTTCAGAATGAGGAGATCTAGCATATGATATGAAGATCTAGTGTTTGTGTGAATATATGAATATGTTCGATAATTTCAGGTAATTTTCTTTATTTTCTGTTATTTTTATGACCATTTTCCAACAGTTTTATACAAATCATATGTATGAATGTAAAAAGAACACAAAACCAAAGCAAAAATCCTGCACACACTTGAAGTATTAAGTAAAAATATATCAAATCAGGCAATAGGAGGGTCGTCCAAATATACTTGTTATAATAATGAATAAAAAGTTGCCAAATTGAGTAAAATGTTTGTTCTTTCTTCCTTTAAGAATATTAAATTTTTTCCACTTGTAAATATTGCATTATGCATCTAAGAAGGTTTTGATGAGTAGGAGGAATTTTATTTTTCCAGTTTAGTAAAATTAGACGTCTGGCTAGCAGCATCACAAAACACAATACGTTAATTTGTGAGATGTTCAAATGTATATCTATAGGTACAACACCAAATAGTGACATCACTGGATCTGCTGGAAGTCTAACATAAAAAATTGTTGACAAAGTCTCAATTATTTTAGACCAATAATGGGTAATGTGGGGACAGTTCTATTTTTTACTATAGCCCCACCTATGGTCCGATCACCATGAAACTTTATGAGCTTCCCTAGAGTCATATTTCCTCCCTCAATATCTTAATATCTTCCCTAGAGATATTTTCAACAAGTTTCTTAACATAAGAAGTTTTTTAACATATTTGTGAATAATTATAGAACAATTTGATTGACAGCAATGGTTCTTGAGGCAAATTTGTGTATTATGAGGAGATCTATCGAATTCTATGCATATCGTGTGGATGTACGATAGGGCTGTGCGATATGGGGAAAATATCTAATTGCGATTTTTTTTTGACCGATACTGCGTTTGCGATTTGATTTGCGATTTTTTTAATTTGCAAAGTCAATCTTCAGCTCAATATTGTCAATAATGTGCAGCACACTATGAGTTACATTTCAATTGCATTGCATTTACAAAATTCCTTTTTGTTTTTGCCATTATTCCAATAGGTATTACTGTTGTTCTGTCCAATACAATTCCCATTATAACCCTGAAATGTTTTGGGAGGGGTTCTATATATATCTGCTGAAAAAAAAATTATATATTATATATATACAGTCTTGTTCAAAATAATAGCAGTACAATGTGACTAACCAGAATAATCAAGGTTTTTAGTATATTTTTTATTGCTACGTGGCAAACAAGTTACCAGTAGGTTCAGTAGATTGTCAGAAAACAAACAAGACCCAGCATTCATGATATGCACGCTCTTAAGGCTGTGCAATTGGGCAATTAGTTAAAAGGGGTGTGTTCAAAAAAATAGCAGTGTCTACCTTTGACTGTACAAACTCAAAACTATTTTGTACAAACATTTTTTTTTTTTCTGGGATTTAGCAATCCTGTGAATCACTAAACTAATATTTAGTTGTATGACCACAGTTTTTTAAAACTGCTTGACATCTGTGTGGCATGGAGTCAACCAACTTGTGGCACCTCTCAGCTGTTATTCCACTCCATGATTCTTTAACAACATTCCACAATTCATTCACATTTCTTGGTTTTGCTTCAGAAACAGCATTCTTGATATCACCCCACAAGTTCTCAATTGGATTAAGGTCTGGAGATTGGGCTGGCCACTCCATAACATTAATTTTGTTGGTTTGGAACCAAGACTTTGCCCGTTTACTAGTGTGTTTTGGGTCATTGTCTTGTTGAAACAACCATTTCAAGGGCATGTCCTCTTCAGCATAGGGCAACATGACCTCTTCAAGTATTTTAACATATGCAAACTGATCCATGATCCCTGGTATGCGCTAAATAGGCCCAACACCATAGTAGGAGAAACATGCCCATATCATGATGCTTGCACCTCCATGCTTCACTGTCTTCACTGTGTACTGTGGCTTGAATTCAGAGTTTGGGGGTCGTCTCACAAACTGCCTGTGGCCCTTGGACCCAAAAAGAACAATTTTACTCTCATCAGTCCACAAAATGTTCCTCCATTTCTCTTTAGGCCAGTTGATGTGTTCTTTGGCAAATTGTAACCTCTTCTGCACATGCCTTTTTTTTAACAGAGGGACTTTGCGGGGGATTCTTGAAAATAGATTAGCTTCACACAGACGTCTTCTAACTGTCACAGTACTTACAGGTAACTCCAGACTGTCTTTGATCATCCTGGAGGTGATCATTGGCTGAGCCTTTGCCATTCTGGTTATTCTTCTATCCATTTTGATGGTTGTCTTCCATTTTCTTCCACGTCTCTCTGGTTTTGCTCTCCATTTTAAGGCATTGGAGATCATTTTAGCTGAACAGCCTATCATTTTTTGCACCTCTTTATAGGTTTTCCCCTCTCTAATCAACTTTTTAATCAAAGTACGCTGTTCTTCTGAACAATGTCTTGAATGACCCATTTTCCTCAGCTTTCAAATGCATGTTCAACAAGTGTTGGCTTCATCCTTAAATAGGGGCCTCCTGATTCACACCTGTTTCTTCACAAAATTGATGACCTCAGTGATTGAATGCCACACTGCTATTTTTTTGAACACACCCCTTTCAACTAATTCAACTAATTGCCCAATTGCACAGCCTTAAGAGCGTGCATATCATGAATGCTGGGTCTCATTTGTTTTCTGACAATCTACTGAACCTACTGGTAACTTTTTTGCCACGTAGCAATAAAAAAATATACGAAAAACCTTGATTATTCTGGTTAGTCACATTGTACTGCTATTATTTTGAACAAGACTGTATATATATGTATATATATATATATATATATATATATATATATATATATATATATATAATATATACTTTTTTTTTCAGCAGACAAGATTATAATGGTATAACTAATTTTATAGAATTAACTTAGTTACTGAATTTCACTGAAACAGCTCAGCGTCACGATGCAAGATGGACGTCAGCCCAGCACCACAGCACAAGTTGGCCGCTAGCCCAGCACCAATGTTCAAGAATACCACCGGTCCAGAGTCATGGCACAAGATGGCTGCTTGTCCAGCGCCTCTGCACAGAATGACTGCCACAGATGACTCTCCAGAGTCGAGTCAGGTTCCCGTGGAGACTTGCTCTCCGGTTAATGCGACCACACAGATGTGGTGGACTTCTGTCTCGACCACACGGATGTGGTGGTCATCTGCTCCGCCCTGGTGGGCTTCTGCCTCGACCCCACGGATGTCAACTTTGATTGAAATTTTTCCCTGATTGTAGAATAAGGTTTCTGTCTTTAATGAACTGCAGGATTTTCTTCCATACAGTGAGAAGAACTATGGCTTTGAAGGACATGAAGTACTGTTTTAGACCACTGGCCTCAGACCTAGCTTCATTGGTTAAACTGCACTTAGCAAGGATGGTGTCCAGAGCTTCTATAACTGATGGCGGATGGTGTCCAGAGCTTCTATAACTGATGGCAAGTTTAAAACCTTTGCCACAGGTTTAACTGCAGCTATTTGTGCACTCCACCTGGTCTCTGATAAGTGTTGAAGGGAGCAGCCAGTCTGACTTTTAAGAATTGCCCAACGTTCGGGACTTGAACTATAGAGATTGTACAAGTGGTTCAAACAGCGAAAAAGTTTGGAAACATCAGGACATGATTCTGCTGCTTGTACACCAACAAGATTCAGAGAGTGTGAGGCACAGGGTGAATATGTGGCAAGAGGGTTTATTTTCTTTTTTTCAGCCTGAACCCCTTTTACTTTGCCTGATTTATTTGCCTGATTATCAAACCCCTGTCTTCTGCAATCTGAAATATCAATGGAATGTTCCTCTAAAGTCTTCAGTATCATTTCTGATATTTCCCGGCCAGTCTTACCATTGAACGCTTTGAACTGTAAAAAAAAAAACTCAATTATCTCCCATTGATCATCCTCCTTGTTTGCAACATATCTTAAAACAATCACATTCTGCTCCATGTGAGAAATATCAGGAGTTGCATCACAAATCACAGAATAATAAATTGTTTTCTCCCTTTCCTTCAATATTTCTTCCAAGACCTTTTTTCCACAGAGTTCAATAAATTCATTTTGTGATTCTGGGCTAAGGTAATGTGTCATTCTTGCACCTGTCTTCTGACAGTTTTTGCAAATGATCACTGAGCAAAGGATCATAATGAGCCAACAGCTCTTAATGTGCCAAGAAAGTTACCGTTGCAAACATCACCTAAATTGTCTGTGGTCTCTCTGAATGGTAAGTTCCTTGATGCCAAAAAAAGTAAGACATCTAATATTCTTTCAAGAATTGCTTTGTTTTTTTCAACTATGTTTTTTTTCTGCTATCTATTCCTTTTGCTTCTATCAAAGAATATTTCAGATTTTTTCACTTGTGGTAGCATGCTTTGTGTGCCTTACTTGCTTCATGGTCAGGGAATTTATTGTACATTCTCCGCCCTTTTAGATCTGCTGTTTTGTACCCTTCTTTAGAGTTTAGTGCACTAGTTGATGTCTTTCTGAGGTCATTGTGTGAAAAGAGCATGCATGGCACACAGTATAATGAATCTCTTCTGTTTCTCTCGCCCATTTGCTGACTTACTAAACTGGGGATACTCTGGAAATTTCTTTCCTTCTGAATCCTTGTGCATAATAGTTTTCAGGTCTGTCTGACTGGCATTGGCTAGCTTTCCTATGATCACCTCACGTTCACGATCTGTGAAACTCTCTGGCCATAATCCTGGATCAATTGTCAAAAAATCTCCTTCACTATCACCTTTATTTCTCCCTGTGCTTGCTGGATTTGGGCTGTCTGTGACTGTGTCCTGACTGGTGCTACTTTCAGCTTCTTCACTTGGAACTTGACTTACTGATGCTGGCCTACGTTCATGCATTTGCTGGATTGAGGAACCTGGCTGTGTAAATAACAAATACCATGACTCATATATATATATATATATATAAGTGTTTTCTTATCTGGTTCTGTTTAATATAGTTGTGATTAATAAATACTGAATACAAATTATTAAAAGATTAATGTGAATTCAGTATGACCAATGAGTATCTTACACACTGACTCTCCAAGTCATCTTTGGAATGGGATTGTGAATCAGACGATGCCACATCTACAGGACATTGTAGTAAGTTTAGTCTTAATATCATATCACGTTGACAGTCTATTTACATGCAACAGAATATGGTCAAGTAGTTGTAAACCCCAGGGTCTGTATTCATAAAGAATCTTAATGCAAAAAGTAGCTCCTAGTGACAAAATTCTAAGAAAAATCTTAGAAATGTGGGCGTTTACTCTTAAAATTAAAGAAAAAATCCTAGTAAAGAAAAAAGTAATTCAGAAAGCATCTTAACCCTTAAAAGAGGTTTTAAGGTCAAACTTGTTAGCAGCACAGACAAAGACTTTTAAGAGGCTTAAGAGTTTCTTTAGCAGAAGAGAAAATGGCAGAAAGACGCAGAGGCAGAAGAAATGTGTTGCAGACAATGGATGACAGTGAGTTAATAAGAAGCTATAGATTAGATCGTGCAGGGATCATGTTTGTGACTGATCTTATTAGAGACATGCTAACATCTCTGACATAGCGCAGAAATGCCATAGCGCCAGATATTAAATTAATCACTACATTACGATATTTGGCAACTGGGAAAATGCAACAATGCAATAGTGATGATTTGGGTCTGTCACAACCTTCTGTAAGCAGAGTGATCACACAAACAATTACAGCACTTTCAGAACATCTTATTGTGTCGCAGTTCATTTAGTTCTGGACAGTCCCACCTTGCAGGCTCAAAAAACCGCATCTATGAATATAGCAGGCTTATAGGTGCACACAAGCAAGGGGAATGAATCATTAATAGTTTGTACTATACGCTCCCATGTCTGCTTCTTGTCCCTTGCTGTGACACCGAGCCCGAATTTTCCTTTAAGAATGGCCTTGTGTTCATCTGTCACACCCAGGGGCTGGCTATGCTTTGACTAAGCCACACCCCTTCTCAACTTCCACCTCGAGGAGGTCCCCAAAGCCAACCCAATGGCCAAACAACACGAGAACAAGTAAGTGATAAAACAATCTTTATTTAAATATTTAAAAATAGCTTGGGGAATAGGGAAAGGGCAATTAAAACTAAACTCTGACTCGGCCCTCCAGATGGGCTATGGCCAGGAAGAGGTCAGGGAGCAAAAGGGGGCCACGGGGATCCGGGGCGTGGGACTCGGGCCCCGGCCTGAGTCTTAGGTATCCATAGCGCCCTCCTTCTTCCTCCTCTTCGCTGAATACAGCTCACGGTAAGTACTGGTTCACACAGTTCGTTCTCGGGGTGCTCACTCTCTTTCTCTTCCTCCACAGGCAACGGCTGGGACACAAAGGCACAGTTAATTCGGCTTGGTTTTGCTCTCACCTCTTCGCTGATTACAGCTCACAGTAAGTACTGGTTCACGCAGTTCGTTCCTTGGGTGCTCACTCGCTTTCTCTTTCTCCACAGGCAGCGGCGTAAGTACAGGTTTCCTCGGTCTCTCCTCGTGTTACCCACTCTCTCTCTCCTTTTCTCTCCACAGGTATCAACTTGGGCACAAAGCACAGTTACTCTGCTTTGGATGGCTCTCACCTCTGGGCTGGACACAGCGTACGGTAAGTACAGGTTTCGCTCTATTTCTCCTCGCGTTATCCACCCTCTCTCCTCTCTCCACAGGTATCAACTTGGACACAAAAGCACAGTTACTCTGCTTTGGATGGCTCTCACCTCTTGGTTGGACTAAGCGTACTGCAAGTACAGATTCCCTCTGTTGCTCCTTGTGTTACTCACTCTCTCTTTCCTTTCCTCTCCACGGGTATCAACTTGGACACAAAGCACAGTTACTCTGCTTTGGATGGCTCTCACCTCTGGGCTGGACACAGCGTACTGTAAGTACAGGTTTCGCTCTATTTCTCCTCGCGTTATCCACTCTCTCTCCTCCTCTCTACAGGTATCAACTTAGACACAAAGCACAGTTACTCTGCTTTGGATGGCTTTCACCTCTAGGCTGGACACAGCGTACTGTAAGTACAGGGTTCGCTCTATTCCTCCTCGTGTTATTCACTCTCTCTCCTTTTCTCTCCACAGGTATCAACTTGGGCACAATAACACAGTTAGTTTGCTTTGAATGGCTCTCACCTCTGGGCTGAACACAGCGTACTGTAAGTACAGGTTTCCTCCGTTTCTCCTTGTGTTACTCACTCTCTCCTTCCTTTTCTCTCCACAGGTATCAGCTTGGGCACAATAGCACAGTTAGTTTGCTTTGAATGGCTCTCACCTCTGGGCTGAACACAGCGTACTGTAAGTACAGGTTTCCTCTGTTTCTCCTTGTGTTACTCACTCTCTCTTTCCTTTCCTCTCCACAGGTATCAACTTGGACACAAAGCACAGTTACTCTGCTTTGGATGGCTCTCACCTCTGGGCTGGACACAGCGTACCGTGCTATCTCCGGAGATCTGAAGCACGCTCACAACATATACTGTACTGAACTAGGCTAGGACCAGCAGTCTCCTTGTCCTCCCGCGACGAAGTGCGTGAAGGCGGGGGTTTATCTGACAGGACACACTGCAATACACAGCAACCCACAGCAATATACAGCACCATGTCAAAATTATAGGTTTTCACAGCACGAAGACTCACCCACCACACTCAGTGTACGAAAAGAACACCTGTCTTCCTTCACTTCGCTTGGTTCGGATCTGGCGATGGAAAATGCGGCCTAGCTAGTGATGTCGTCGTTGTGACTACTTCAATAAGTATTCCTTTGGCTCTCCCACCACGCTATATTAGGGGTAGGGCCGCCCTCCTCCTCCTGGAGAGATCTACACAACGCCAGGTCAATATACAGGGCACTTTCGACTGGCTCTTAGTACTTAGTGCCTCACACACACCAGAAAGAGCTCCCAGACTGTGAAATAACTTGGCCTTAAGTACTGCCTTGTCCAGCGTATCCTCCAATCACCAACCGCTGTCCCTAACTAGGCACAGGTGCATCGAATTCCCTGATTTTTCCTCTTACGGCGCTACCGGAAGTTCCGGTGTTCAGTTTTTCCGGGCGGAAACACTTCCGGGCGGAACCAAACTTCCCGAATTTTGGTTCCGCCCCTAAAGATCGTCACCTTGTGACATCCTCCCCCGCCAATCCGTTCTAGTCCCTAGAACGTCCTCGGGCTGTCCACTCCCCATAGCGGGCAGGGGGTCGGCCTCGGTTCTCTCGCTGGGATCGTCTCACTGGTGAATCGGGCTCAGCTTGTTCAGGGGCTGCTTCTGGTTCTCTCGGGGCGATCGGGGGTGGTGCCACCACGGGTCTCCCTGGTACCACAGCCCAACCTTCAATCCAGGGGGCCGCTGGTACAGGTTCCGTGGGGACTTCTTCCACGGCTTCAGGGTAGTTAGGGCATGGGCGAATCATGTTCCGGTGCACCACACGGTCGGGGCCTGACTTCCCTTCTGGCCGGATGGTATAGACCGGCTGTCCCGGCCTCTGCTGCCGGCAGACTACATAAGGGGTGGCCTCCCAACGGTCACTCAGTTTCCCCTTCCCCTGCCGCCGATTATCTCTCACCAACACCCTCTCTCCTGGCAGTAGAGGGGCTTCTCTAGCAGTCCGATCATACAACCGCTTACTTTTCTCTCCTGCCGTCTGTATCCTTTTCGACACCTGCTCGTAGGCGAAATGCAAGCGCTGGTGATGGCGCCCCACCCACTCCGTTACACTTGCTTCCTCTTGGTCGGCTGTCACTCCTAGGACCAGGTCAGTAGGCTTTCGTATGTGTGTGCCAAACATCAGGTAAGTGGGGGCGTAACCCGTAGTACTATGTATACTGTTGTTATAGGCCTGTAGGAGGTTTGGCAATGCACTCACCCAATCGTCCTGCCGTTGTTGGTCCAAGGTCCCCAGCAGCCCCAATAGGGTCTGATTGAATCTCTCACAGCCGCCGTTCCCCTGAGGATGATACGAAGTGGTGTGAGTTTTCGTGCAACCGTACAACTGGCATAGTTCTCTAATTACCCTGGACTCAAAGTTGGCTCCTTGATCGGAGTGCAGAAACTCCGGGCATCCGAACGTCTGGAAGACGGCCCGCCATAAAACTGTAGCGGTGGTGGTTGCAGTCTGGTCGAGGGTGGGGATAGCCCAAGCGTACTTTGTGAACAAATCCGTTATTACCAAGATGTTCTGGTAGCGATCTCGTGGTCGGCCCAGTGTCAAGAAGTCCATAGCCATGATATGAAGGGGGGCCTTCGCATGGATGGGTACCATTGGCGCTCGGACCTCCCGTCTGGACTTAAACAATATGCATCTCGGGCAAGCTTGAATTAGGGCGTGCACCGATGCCTCTAGCCCGGGCCAAAAGAAGAATCTCCTAAGCAGGGACACGGTCCTCTCCTGTCCCTGGTGCCCCAACTGGTTGTGGTACGCCGAAACTAACGCCGTTACCTCATCTGCGGGTACCACGATCTGGCGTACTTCTTCGCCCAACTTCGGGTCACTGACCCTTCTGCACAGAACGCCATCTCTCAGCTCCAGCCTGTCCCATTGCCCCAGCAGCCTCCTCCCAGTATCCGTCTGGGCTAACCTCTCCGCTGGCGTCAGCCGTCGGCCCTGTTCCAGCCATTCTCTTACCAGCCGCACATCTTGATCCCTGGCCTGTCTCTCCATCCACCGACGGGGATCCCATCCCCAGTTCTCAGGCACGGCCTCTTGTCTGCTGCCTGGTGCCTCTACTGCTCCTACCATATAGCCCTCCTCCGGGCTGGCCCCTCCGGGGCTTTCCGCTTCGGGCAGCCTTGAGAGGACGTCCGCGTTCGTGTGTTCACGCCCTGGTCGGTACTGTAGTTGATAGTCAAAGTTGGCCAGTTGGGCCACCCACCGCTGCTCCACGGCTCCCAGCTTCGCCGTCTGTAAGTGTACTAATGGGTTATTGTCTGTAATGATCGTCACCTTGGCACCCCAGAGGTAGTCTTTAAATTTCTCACTTAGGGCCCACTTCAACGCCAGCAGCTCCAATTTGAAAGAACTATAGTTCGCATCGTTCCTCTCGGCTGGGTGGAGGCTCCGGCTGGCGTACGCGATGACCCTCTCGACTCCGTCCTGCCGTTGAGCCAACACCGCTCCCAGCCCGAGATTGCTGGCATCTGTATACAAAAGGAATGGTTTTGTGAAATCTGCGTATGCCAAGATAGGGGCCTGTAGCAGCTCCTGCTTCAATGTCTGGAACGCCGACTCACAATTTGCATCCCAGTCTACGTTGGGCGACCCCCGGCCCCGGTTACGACCTGTGCCAACCAGCAACTGATTAAGGGGTTTAGCAATTTTTGAAAAGTCCTTTATGAAACGCCTATAGTATCCCACAAATCCTAAAAAGGATCGCACTTGCCTCACTGTCCTCGGGGCCTTCCAGTCCGTCACGGCCGATACCTTTCCAGGATCTACGGACACTCCAGCCGCACTGACCACGTGGCCCAGAAAGTTAACTTCTCTCCGTAGTAAGTGACACTTATTGGGCTGTAGTTTCAATCCGTACTTCTCCATGGCCCGAAAGACTTCCTCGAGGTGCCTCAGGTGTGAATCAAAATCTGGGGAGTAGACAATCACATCATCCAGGTAAACTAATACTGACTCCATTAACTGACCTCCCAAGCACCGCTGCATCAGCCGCTGGAAGGTGGCCGGAGCGTTACAGAGCCCAAAAGGCATCCGGTCCCATTCAAATAGTCCAAACGGGGTTGTAAAGGCAGTCTTCTCCCGGTCTGCTTCGGCCACCTGCACCTGCCAGTAGCCACTGGCCAAATCTAGGGTAGAGTACCATGCCGACTGCGTGAGGCTGGCAAGCGAATCTTCGATCCGCGGCAAAGGGAAAGCGTCTTTCTTAGTCACGAGGTTCAGCTTACGGTAGTCCACGCAGAATCTCCAAGCCCCCGTCTTCTTTTGCACCAGCACTATGGGGGCCGCCCACGGGCTGCTGCTTTCCCTGAAAACTCCTTGCTTCAGCATGCCTTGCAGGAGTGTACGTACCTCGGTATACAAAGTGGGCGGAATTGGGCGATACCTCTCCTGGCTGGGCCCTGCATCCCCGGTAGGTATATGATGTTGTACCACCTGGGTGCATCCGTAGTCTTCATCGTGGGTGGCGAACACATGCTGCCATCTCCGAAGGAGGGCCTGTAACTTCTGTGTCTGTGCTTGCTCTAAATCCTCCCCTTGTAATGACTCACCCGCCAGGTGGCTCGGCACACTCCTCTCCATACCACCCCATGGGGTGTCTACTTGTGTCAGGGCCACCTCGATGACAGTGGGGCACACCTGACGAAAACTAATATCCCTCTCTTCCCTTACTTGGTGGGGTGTAACCGTTGTCAGACGGGCTAATCGTTGGTGCCGATGTAGTTGCACCGCGTATGGGTGTACATTCCGTATCCTCACGGGGACTCTCCCCCGCCGGACCGTCGCTAGTCCTCGTGCCACTTCCACTTGTGGACAATCCACATGGGGCTCCACCAGCACCCACTCTTCTGGGCCCGCTCTTCGGGGCGGTACTCGCGCCCACACAACAGCCTCACTTTTTGCGGGGACAGACAAAGCAAAACGACACATCACTCTTCCTACCTCTTCCTGTTCTCTGCGGACTTGGCTCATTTGCACCCTTCGACAGTCAGCTACCACACACTCCCACTTGGGCCTCTCTGCAGGTGGTATCTTCGATACGGGCCTAGCCCGAAATAGCTCTTCCCAGCAATCAGCGAGGACATTCATGCCCAACAGGGCTCGATGTGCACCCAGACAATGGTCTTGCACGATAATCACACCTTTCTGGGGGACCATCACTCCGTGAACCTCTAGGTCCGTCAATCGGTAGCCAATATATGGGATGTCGAGGCCGTTTGCGCCCTTCAGAGTAAGCCAGGGGGCCTCCGCCCCTGGTGCCCCTTGTTTCCCAAACACTTCTTCGGATAAACTCTCAGCAAATAACGTCACTTGGGAGCCTGTGTCTACCAGGCATTGAATCTCCTTGCCGCACACTCTCACCTTCGCCACGGGGCTACGCCCAATCATTTGGCTCCTAGAGCCATATCCTCTTCCAGGGTCTTCTCGAGGGGTCCCGGCCACACGACCCACAGTGGCCGGCCGACCTAAAAACCCCCTTCTGACGCCCTGCGGGGCCCACACTGGCGGCTATAGTGACCTGGTTTGCCACAGCGGTTGCAGATGGGTCGCCCTTGCTCGTCCCATTCAAAACGGGGCCGGTTAAAGTGGTTCGGGCGCCTGAACGGCTCTCGGCCTCCCTCTGAGTACACTCGGTCTCGAGGCGCCGGCCGTGGTTCCTCCCGCGCCCGTCCTTGGCGCAATTCTCCTACGAGGGCTTTAGACAGTTCAGACATCTGATCGCGGACATCTTTCAAAAGTTCAGCCTTCAGTGCTTGCTTCCAGTCAGGGCCTCCGGGTTGTGCTGGTGCTACTTCACTGACGACCGCACACACTGGGGGACCACTCACCTCAGTCTCATCACCTTCCAGGGCCAGTGCCTCTTTCTTCAGATCTTCGAACGTAAGACCCGGGTCCCTTCGAAACTGGATACGTAGGCCGGACCCTCCTTCAGCCCCAGAAGAAACTGGTCCCGCAATAGAGTCTCTCCATCTCCCAACCCGTGGTCCTGACGGGTCTGTAGTCGGGCGAATTGCTCTCGCAACCTCAGGGCGAAAGCTCTAATCGGTTGACGGGGGCCCTGCTTACAATTGAAGAACTGGGAGCGAAGGACAGCTACGGGGGTGTGGTCACCATACTGTTCAGTGAGGAACTGGAACACGGTTTGGGCGTTGGCTCTAACGGCTTCGGGGGCGGCATGCACCTCTCGCCGCGCTTCTCCATCCAGGGAGTTTAACACAAATTGAAGCCGCTGGGCTGCACTAAGGCCCTGTAGGTCGGCCAGGTACTCTAGTTGGGCCTTCCATTCAGACAATCGTACCTCGGATTCTGTCCCCCCATATTTTTGGATCCAGGGGCTCCCCATAAAAACGGGCATAGCACGGGGTTGGGCTGAAGGCCCCGCGTTGTCGGTCATTGGACGACCTTGGTTACTCAACTCGAGGTGGAAACCCTGCCGACTACGCCAAATCTGTCACACCCAGGGGCTGGCTATGCTTTGACTAAGCCACACCCCTTCTCAACTTCCACCTCGAGGAGGTCCCAATGGCCAAACAACACGAGAACAAGTAAGTGATAAAACAATCTTTATTTAAATATTTAAAAATAGCTTGGGGAATAGGGAAAGGGCAATTAAAACTAAACTCTGACTCGGCCCTCCAGATGGGCTATGGCCGGGAAGAGGTCAGGGAGCAAAAGGGGGCCACGGGGATCCGGGGCGTGGGACTCGGGCCCCGGCCTGAGTCTTAGGTATCCGTAGCGCCCTCCTTCTTCCTCCTCTTCGCTGAATACAGCTCACGGTAAGTACTGGTTCACACAGTTCGTTCTCGGGGTGCTCACTCTCTTTCTCTTCCTCCACAGGCAACGGCTGGGACACAAAGGCACAGTTAATTCGGCTTGGTTTTGCTCTCACCTCTTCGCTGATTACAGCTCACAGTAAGTACTGGTTCACGCAGTTCGTTCCTTGGGTGCTCACTCGCTTTCTCTTTCTCCACAGGCAGCGGCGTAAGTACAGGTTTCCTCGGTCTCTCCTCGTGTTACCCACTCTCTCTCTCCTTTTCTCTCCACAGGTATCAACTTGGGCACAAAGCACAGTTACTCTGCTTTGGATGGCTCTCACCTCTGGGCTGGACACAGCGTACGGTAAGTACAGGTTTCGCTCTATTTCTCCTCGCGTTATCCACCCTCTCTCCTCTCTCCACAGGTATCAACTTGGACACAAAAGCACAGTTCCTCTGCCTTGGATGGCTCTCACCTCTTGGTTGGACTCAGCGTACTGCAAGTACAGATTCCCTCTGTTGCTCCTTGTGTTACTCACTCTCTCTTTCCTTTCCTCTCCACGGGTATCAACTTGGACACAAAGCACAGTTACTCTGCTTTGGATGGCTTTCACCTCTAGGCACGACACAGCGTACTGTAAGTACAGGGTTCGCTCTATTCCTCCTCGTGTTATTCACTCTCTCTCCTTTTCTCTCCACAGGTATCAACTTGGGCACAATAACACAGTTAGTTTGCTTTGAATGGCTCTCACCTCTGGGCTGAACACAGCGTACTGTAAGTACAGGTTGCCTCCGTTTCTCCTTGTGTTACTCACTCTCTCCTTCCTTTTCTCTCCACAGGTATCAGCTTGGGCACAATAGCACAGTTAGTTTGCTTTGAATGGCTCTCACCTCTGGGCTGAACACAGCGTACTGTAAGTACAGGTTTCCTCTGTTTCTCCTTGTGTTACTCACTCTCTCTTTCCTTTCCTCTCCACAGGTATCAACTTGGACACAAAGCACAGTTACTCTGCTTTGGATGGCTCTCACCTCTGGGCTGGACACAGCGTACCGTGCTATCTCCGGAGATCTGAAGCACGCTCACAACATATACTGTACTGAACTAGGCTAGGACCAGCAGTCTCCTTGTCCTCCCGCGACGAAGTGCGTGAAGGCGGGGGTTTATCTGACAGGACACACGGCAATACACAGCAACCCACAGCAATATACAGCACCACGTCAAAATTATAGGTTTTCACAGCACGAAGACTCACCCACCACACTCAGTGTACGAAAAGGACACCCGTCTTCCTTCACTTCGCTTGGTTCGGATCTGGCGATGGAAAATGCGGCCTAGCTAGTGATGTCGTCGTTGTGACTACTTCAATAAGTATTCCTTCGGCTCTCCCACCACGCTATATTAGGGGTAGGGCCGCCCTCCTCCTCCTGGAGAGATCTACACAACGCCAGGTCAATATACAGGGCACTTTCGACTGGCTCTTAGTACTCACATCAATGCCGCTTCCAATCCCCTTTTTCACGTCGTCTCGGTTCGCCGTATAATCCGTTCACTTCTCAACCTTTAAGGTTCGCGATGTCTTCACAATCATACAATTCCAGCCTGAGGGAGAGAGAGAGTTAGACAACCACCAGCAGCGCACCAAGACGGGCACAACACAGTGCTTCACACACACCAGAAAGAGCTCCCAGACTGTGAAATAAATTGGCCTTAAGTACTGCCTTGTCCAGCGTATCCTCCAATCACCGACCGCTGTCCCTAACTAGGCACAGGTGCATCGAATTCCCTGATTTTTCCTCTTACGGCGCTACCGGAAGTTCCGGTGTTCTGTTTTTCCGGGCGGAAACACTTCCGGGTGGAACCAAACTTCCCGAATTTTGGTTCCGCCCCTAAAGATCGTCACCTTGTGACACATCCACTAACTGGGCTAACAGTAAACACTGTTCCTCTGTCCAGTTTGGCTTTCTCGCCCTTCTTGGCTTTGATTCCATGTTTGATACATTAAAACCAACATTCAAACTGCCACTTAGGACAGCAATCACTGTAATTGGAAAGAGTGGAACAATTTTTATCATTGTAAGCCAATCAAATACCTTATAAATAAAAAAAAGGATTCGATACTTCACTCATACTGCGAATGGGGCAAAGCTCCTTTTTTCCTCGATACTGAAGCCTTTTTTCATTAACGCAGTGCAACTGCACTGCCATTGGTTTAATCTGTAAACTTTTTTAAACCAATGACAGCGCTGCGGCGATGCAGCGTGCCAAAGCCCGCCAGAATGGGCGGGGCGAATGGCTATATAAGCAGGCAATCGCCAGAGGAAATCAGATCTTACTCCTTCAGCGACGACTTCACTTCGCTGGATCTTTGCTGAACGCCTTCACCTGGAACGAGCTCTCGCCGTCGAAGAGGCACCGCAGCGGACCAGCTGAGACTGCCGACCGCTTGCAGCGCCGGCGTTTTAGCAGACAGCCGCTCTTAGCGCTGATCTCGGGCAGCCCGCTTCGGGCCGCTTCTCAGCGATCTCCTGCCGCCATCCGGCGATCACAAAAGAGCTTTTTCCAACAGTTTTCACTGCTCTCAAAGAGCATTTCTAACGCCGTTTTAACGGCGGCAGCCATGCCGCGCCACAGCTGTGACACATGCAGAGCCCCTCTGCATGATGACGACGGCCATGGTGAGTGTGTTTTCTGCCTGGGTAAACCCCACGCTGAGGCTGCACTCACTGAGACTTCATGCTGCTTTTGTGAGAGCATGAGTCTCGCCTCTCTGTGCTCGCGGATTGCTGTCTTTAATTGACCGCGAGCCGGCCAGGAAAAGACAGCGGGGAAGAGGGGCTCAGCACCCGGATTTGGGTGAGCTCACGCCGGCTCAGCACCCGCGTGCCTCACCCTCTCCAATGAGAGAGCCGTCCCCTGTCCTCTTCTCACGCCCAGAGCAGCGTCCCTGAAGTGAGCGACCTTGTTTCTTTTGGCGGATCAGAGGACGAGCCGCTTGACGACTCCATGTCGTCAAGTAGGCGCCCCCTACTCGGCCCGCTTACACACTTCCTCTGCAGCTCTCAGCTCAGTAGATGGCTCTCAGCAATGTCCCCTCGGACGAGTGGATGCTCCATCCCAAGACAGTTCTCAAAATCTGGGAGATTTTCGGGAAGGCAGAGGTCGCCCTCTTCGCCTCAGAAAGCAGCTCTCATTGCCCAACTTATTTTTCAAAGGAAACAGATGCGCTGGCCCACGACTGGCCCAGCCTCCTTCTTTATGCTTTTCCCCCGATTGCTCTGATCCCTCAGGTCATCAGACGAGTCAGGGAAGACAGGCACAGTCTTTCTGGTGGCCCCACTCTGGAGAAGCCAAGTTTGGTCCTCGGAGCTATTCAGGCTTTCCATGAAAGCCCCATGGCCGATTCCCCTGAGGAGGGACCTCCTCTCTCAGGTGAACAGGACAATCTGGCATCCACAGCCGGAACTCTGGGCTCTGCATGTATGCTCCCTTGATGGGAGCCTCTGAACCTCCCCGGGGACGTGCTACATACCATTGCTCAGGCAAGAGCCCCGTCTACAAGACGCCTCTACGCCCAGAAATGGTCAGTCTTCGTTGACTGGTGCTCAGCACAAAACTAAGACCCTGTTGAGTGTGATGTATCTCCGATACGGTCATTTCTCCAAGAGCAAGGCAAGGCAAGGGAAGGGCAAGTTTATTTATATAGCACATTTCGTACACAATGGTAATTCAACGTGCTTTACATAAAAGAAAGTAAAAAAAATAATGAAGAAAAATAATAACAAGAATAAAAAATGCATTTTTAAAACTTTTAAAATTATAAAAAAATGGTCTTATTTAAAATGAATTTAAACAGTTAGAAAATGATTTTACATAAAATAAAATAAAAAAACAGTGAAAATATAGTGCAATCAGTTCGGACACTGCACAGTGCTCATTTAATAAATGCACAGCTAAACAAAAAGTTTTAAGTCTAGATTTAAGTGACTAGTGTTTAAGCACATATGATCTCTTCTGGAAGCTGACTCCAACTGCGGGCGGCATAGTAACTAAAGGAGGACTCCCCTTGTTTTGTGTGAACCCTTAGTATTTCTAACTGACTCGATCCTAATGATCTGAGTGGTCTGTTAGGCTTATATTCAGTGAGCATATCTGAAATATATTTCGGTCCTAGGTCATTTAGTGACTTATATACGAATAAAAGTACTTTAAAATCAATCCTTAATGTAACTGGAAGCCAATGTAAGGACCTGAGGACTGGTGTGATATGCTCAGATTTTCTGGTTCTAGTCAGAATTCTGGCAGCAGCGTTCTGGATGAGCTGCAGCTGTCTAATGGTCTTTTTGGGAAGGCCGGTGAGGAGCCCATTACAATAGTACACCCTGCTGGTGATAAAGGCATGAACACGTTTCTCCAAGTCTTGGCTGGAAACAAAATATCTAATTCTTGCAGTGTTTTTTAAATGATAGTTTGCTGATTTAGTTACTGCTTTGACATGATTACTGAAACTAAGGTCTGTCTCCAGAATCACACCAAGATTCCTGACTTGATTTTTAGTTGTTTGACCCCTAGAGTTAAGGTATGCATTCACCTTGAACACTTCATCTTTGTTTCCAAATGCAATGACTTCAGTTTTTTCCTTGTTTAACTGAAGAAAGTTCTGGCACATGCAACTATTAATTTCATCAATGCATTGGCAGAGGGAGTGAATTGGGCTGTAGTCATTTGGAGATAAGGCTAGGTAAATCTGGGTATCTTCAGCATAGCTGTGATAGGCAATCTGGTTCTTTCTCATTATTTGACTTAGTGGAAGCATATACAGGCTAAACAAGAGTGGTGCAAGAATTGACCCTTGTGGGACTCCGCATGTCATGGATGTCCACTTAGACTTATGCTCTCCTAGACTCACATAATAGCCTCTCCCTTCTAAGTATGACCTGAACCATTTGAGTACCATCCCAGAAAGCCCGACCCAGTTTTCCAGTCTCTCTAGTAGTATGTTATGATTGACAGTGTCAAATGCAGCACTGAGATCTAGCAATACCAGCACCGATATTTTGCCAGAGTCACAATTTAAGCGAATATCATTTATTATCTTAATGAGTACTGTCTCTGTGCTGTGATGCGGTTGAAAACCAGATTGAAAATTGTCCAGGTATCCATTTGAGTTTAAGTATTTGTTCAGCTGATTAAAAACGACCCTTTCTATAATTTTACCTATAAACGGAAGATTCGATATTGGTCTAAAATTGCTCAAAATGGTGTTATCAATATTGCTCTTTTTCAGGAGGGGCTTAACAACTGCAGTGTTTAACGAGTTTGGAAATGTCCCAGAAAGAAGTGAGGCATTTACCACTTCTAAAAGATCTGCTTCTAAGCAGTTAAGCAAATTTTTGAAAAAAGATGTGGGAAGTGTGTCAAGATAGCAGGTTGACGATTTTAGGTGCTGCACTATGTCTTCCAGAATTTTGCTGTCAATTGCTTCAAAAATCGACATAGTATCTTTTTGATATTGTGGCCTAATCTGTCTGACCTCTGCATTACTTGAGGATGTGCTAATCGCCTTCCTGATATTGATGATCTTCTCAGAAAAGAAGGATGCAAACTCATTGCATTTGCTTTCTGATAGCATTTCACTGGGAATCTGACTTGGGGGGGTTTGTCAGTCTCTCAACAGTGGCAAAAAGAGTACGAGTGTTATTTAAGTTACTGTTTATAAGGTTTGAGAAGAAATTCTGTCTAGCTGTGGCTAGTTTCACATTAACCCCTTACTAGTAACCCCCCTTTTTTGGCATGGAGACCGAAATTACATACCCAAAATAAAAAGGTTTCTGCTCATGATTCTTTCTGACTAGATACATAATCAACCTTTGTTCACAAAGCTGACACTTTAAAGTTTACTGTTCAGGAATCAGAATCACTCAGACTGTTATGATAATAGAGATATATAAGCTCAAACATAAAAACAAAAATAAAAATATTAAAAACATATGTTTTAAATGTATTTAAAAAATGTTGATGTAGGAAATGAGTTTGAAAACACAGTGTAGCTAAGGCCACAAGTCTTCCAAGACTTCATAAAAAATTTCATAATCGAATCTGTAAAACTGTGAATTTTATGAAATATTTTCTAAGGCCATGTCATGTGTGTTTTTAGAGAAGGCTAATCAGATTGATTTATGGCCCTTGTCATCTCTGTAAGATCTCACATGTAAACATGTGTATGTTTCACTGTTGAAAACTGCCCGAATCATGATTGTATTGTTCTCACCAAACGGTTCTTTCACACCTCCGCCAAGTATGACACATTATCCGCATTATTCTTTTATCATTATTCTTTTGTTTTTATTCCACCTTTATTAGCCTTGATTGTGGTTTTTCAGGCTTTACAAAGCAACAAAGCAGCGATCTCACTTCAGTCTCTCTTTGCATTTAGCCCTTATTTATCAAAAGTCTTACTATAAAAATACAACAAAACATTTTCTTACGACCTTACGTGAATTATTGAGACAAAAATGCATTATGAAGAAGAAAAGCACCTGCTATTAGTAGCATTGGTGCTAACGTTAGCATCAAGCTACATCTGACAATTTATGAAATTATTAGTACACTTTTACTCAAAACTCACTTTAAACCCCGATCGAGTGTTTATAATAACTTCCTTTAGCGATCAGGGGTGGAATTTGGTCGTTTACTGTTGTAAAAATATGTTATTTGTAGCCTTTTTCATCGCTGCACAAGTTAGCATTTCCGATGTACATTTTCGATTTTTTTTATAAAAACGCCCCAGATCTCAAGAAATTCTCATACCAAGCTTTACTATCGTAATCGCGGGTTTATTATTCGGATATTTTGTGTGTACAGAGGTGTTTCAGTGTTGTTTTGGCCAGATAACTACCAGGAAGTGTGCAGGAAGCATGTGACACGATGGGGCGGTGTCCAGATATGAAACTCTAAGATTGACGTTTGAAAGACCCAATCAGAGTCTGAGTCACACACCGCACGAGCTGTGACTACTGCACGCACACACAGAGATCGCTGGGAGAGGCTGTTTATCATCTGATCGCGTAAATCCGTGGAAAATGAATAGAAATGACGATTCTGTCTGAAGAAATATGAAGTAAACATCAGTAAATATATCCATATATCTCCGCAGATATGCATCTTTGGTCTATAAATCCTTATTGACGCTGTTCAGTGAGTCTATGTGAACACAAATAAACCGCTCTTGACGTGACTGAATATGAGTGAGTTGTGAATTTCTATTCAAAATGTGGCATAATACGGATTTATTATTTTGCACTCCTGACATAAATCACTAAATATCTGTCACTGCAACAATGTTTTATCAAAATATTGGTCAAATATCGAAGCTTGAGTCTTTAAACTTTCCATTGATGCACAGTTTGTCCAGATGAAGTAAGACAGTGATGTTTAATGTGCTGTGAAAGTGAAACAATAATAAACTGGGGCCGTCAGCGATGTTTGCACGCAAAGGGGTTAAAAGCATGAAGGCTGTCTTTATAGATGCTATAGTGAATTTCAAGTTTTGTCTTCCGCCACATCAGCTCTGCCTTTCTGCATTGTCTTTTCATAGTCTGAACTGCTGTTGATCTTCTCCAAACTGATTTCTGTCTGTTTGTTTTGTTACTGACTATTATTGGAGCAATATCATCAAAAACATTCTTAACTTTTGAGTTGAAGGAATCAAGGAGAATATCAACAATCTGCAGAAATTCTTGGTGTCAAAGATATAGCCTCCATAAATAGTACACTTGTGTTCTCGTTAATGCATCTCCTTCTGACAGAGACCGATCTAGATTCAGTTGTAGCAGACATCAAAATATCAAAGAAAATACAGAAGTGATCAGATAGTGCTATGTCCTTAATAACAATGGATGAAATGTTAAGACCCCTACTGATGATTAGATCCAGAGTGTGTCTACCTTTGTGTGTGGGTCCATGCACATGCTGAGTCAAATCATTGATTTCCTCAGCGTCTAGACAAGGGTCTCACCCCTTCCACGCTCAAGGTTTACGTAGCAGCCATCGCAGCATTTCATGCTCCTATTGCTGGCCAATCAGTGGGTCGAAACAGCCTCATTGTGAGTTTCCTGAGAGGTTCTAGGCGGTTGAAGCCCCCACGTCCTCTCACCGTTCCCACTTGGGACCTTCACACGGTCCTTGGAGCACTCAAAGGACCTCCCTTTGAACCGCTGCGGTCAGTTGACCTTCGGGCCCTAACGCTCAAAACCGCTCTGCTACTTGCTCTAGCATCGGTCAAGCGTGTTGGCGATTTGCAGGCACTCTCGGTGAGCCCTGCATGCCTTGAGTTTGGGCCCAATGACTCGAAGGTAGTCATTTAAAACCCAGGCATGGCTACATCCCTAAAGTGCTCTCGACACCATTCAGAGCACAGGTAATTTCCCTCTCAACTCTGCCTCCATTGTCAGGTGAGCGAGAGCTGGATTTACTCTGCCCAGTGAGGGCTTTGAGGATATACATTGAGCAGTCACAGCCGTTCAGGCAATCTGACCAGCTTTTTGTCTGCTTTGGTGGCCGCACCAAGGGGTCTTCAGTCTCAAAGCAACGCCTCTCGCGTTGGATAGTTGGAGCTATCGCTCTATGTTACTCCTCTATGGGCCTTGAGTGCCCCATAGGAGTAAGAACCCACTCTACTAGAGGGATGGCCTCTTCATGGGCCTGGTCTAGTGGTTTCTCTATCAAGGACATCTGTGAGGCGCCCGGCTGGTCCTCGCCGTCCACTTTTGTCAGATTCTATAACTTGGATATCCCGACCTTACATGCTCGGGTTCTTTCGGTTTGATGCGACGGCCTTTAACAGACTCCGTCATCATACCACCTCCAGGGAGCTAGCTCCCGCTTAGCAGTGTAGCGTCAAGGGTTCGACGGCTCCGGCCCTCTCTGGACCCCAGGGTGTTCAATATAAGTCTTGTCGTTCCCTACCGTGGCACGGCGCAGTTTAATTCATTCCCTATACGCAGTATGAGTGAAGTATCGAAAGGGAACGTACTCGGTTACAAACGTAACCTCGGTTCCCTGAGATACGGAACGAGTACTGCGTTATATGCCGTGCCACGAGGCTGCGGGTTCAATGTTGTCGCTTCAGTCGTATGACCTGATTTCCCTTTGGCGATTGCCTGCTTATATAGCCATTTGCCCCGCCCATTCTGGCGGGCTTTGGCGCGCTGCATCGCCACAGGCTCGGGCAGCTACGCATCGCTCTCATTGGTTTAAAAAAAGTTTACAGATTAAACCAATGGCAGTGCAGTTGCACTGCATTTTTGAAAAAAGGCTTCAGTATCGAGGAAAAATGAGTTTTTCCCCATATGCAGTACTCGTTCCATATCTCAGGGAACTGAGGTTATGTTCGTAACCGCGCACGATTTATATACACACATATAATGTGTGTGTGTGTGTGTGAGAGAGAGAAAGAGAGAGAGAACTGTCAAAAAGGAAAAATTACTCAGGTAAATTCAAAGTGCTTGGACAACCAACCAATCACGTCTGAACCAACCAATCAGTCTTCAAAAGATTGTGTCATACATAGCAACGGGGTCAACCCCGCCTCCTCACTAAGATGAAAGTTTTTGTCTTTTCCTTACTCAGAGTTGCTCTCAGATTGATCCCAAATAGCTCTTAAGCTAAGACTCCTACGTAAAAGTTTTTAAGCTAAATTAAGAGTTTTCTGAGAGGATTCTTAGAATCTTTATGAATACGGGCCCAGTATTTTAAAAGGTAAATGTTTATATTACATCAAAAATTGCCATTAAGCAATAACCTATTAAACAGAATTATTAAGAGGCAATTATTCATGACTAACTAAACCAAAAAAAAAAAAAAAAACTAACCAAACTAACCTAAAAAAAAAGAACAAAAGTTAAGAAATAATTAAATAGTAAAACCAATTTTATTAAGACCAGCGATTTAATTGTTTCTTATCAGTCGATATAATTCATAAATCAAAAAGTAAACATAAAGAAATTGACAAGAATCCAGGAAAGAGCAAAAAATAAATAAATTAAATAAAACAACTAAAATTACTAATTTTCTCAATCTTTATAAAGATAATTTGGTACTGCATAATATTTTAAATATATCCATCCAAGAGCACTGTTGGATGCATGTTTTATCTAATATGATTTAATGCATCATCAGCAAACAGGTGTGTGACATAATGTTACTTTTATATGTATAAGCACTTCATACAATATAATGCTTGCGACAAGAATAATGACTCGTATCAAGTTTTGTTTTGCGCGCCGGTTATAAAAAAAAACAAAAAACTGACAGTTCCCGCCCGATGGTAGTTTTCCCACAAAAGTAAACCCGGCATCGAAATTACAACACTAACCTGTTGTAAAGAATGCCGCGTCTACACAGATTGGTCTTTTTCACAAGCTAGGGTGGGACTTATGACTTATTCGGTCCCTCACATGTTTGGCATTTACTGAATAATTAATAAATACCTCATATCGGACTAAACCATTCTAGGGAGGGGTGACGAGCAGATATTTGAAAGACTTATATCAAATTGTATGTTTCTGTGGTTTTTATTAAGATCTGTGGCATACGTCTATTATTAATATTATAATAATTCACAGAACGGGGCCTATAGCTATAGCTACTGGGTTTTGTGGGGCCCCCTGGGCAGTGGGGGCCCCTTTAATTGTCACCACTCTTCACCCCACTAGCGACGGCCCTGGTTAGAGCAGTGCTGATTAGGGAGAACGAAGATGCCCTCACTCTATTGGTAAGACTGTCACTCAAGGCTGACAGTCATGCATATGCTCTGGAACAGAGTAATATTGCGTCAACATCGCAGGCTTTTGTGATTAGCAAATCGCAATGCCTAAAATCGCGCTTTTGATTTGTTTTCAATTAATCGCACAGCCCTAAAATATGAAACACCGAGTGATCACAGAGCCATACTACTCGTTAGCACTAACTAGTGGCCGATTTCTTTCAAAATTCTTACAGTACTTTAGGGCCATCAGTCGAACATGCCGACATAGTTTCGTTCCGATTGACCTCTGTTAACTTTGTCAAATAGGTACTCAGAATTCTTTGACCAATGGCGGCCATGTTTTTTGAGATACGCCTATGTCCTCATAGATTCTTTTGTCATTTTGGACAAAGATGCTGCAAACCAAGGTTTTCAGGTTGATTGGACCAACGGTTAAGTAGTTATAGCCATTTTTATGTTTTTACCTTTTATAGCACCACCAAGTGGCAGATCTGTGCATTTTTGTTATTTGACCAAAGTTTTAGCTACCACAAAGGTGTAGCGAGTTTGGTCAAGATATCTCATTGAGTTATAGTCTGTTGCGTAAAATTGGTCCTTGACTTTCGAACGTTTTGGCGTCCCATTGCCACAGTGAATGGAAATTTCAACTTTTTTTTGATAATTATTAATATTCACTGTCCAGAGAACATTTCTGCAGTGGTTTGGTTCCAATTGGGCGAAAAACATGGACTAGTTTGCAAAAGTAGGTTTTGGACATATGTAAAATTTGCAGAAAAACAAGGCCTCCTAGACCATAAATCACAGTGACCGTTACAAATTTGCCATGACCCAAGGTTTCCTAAATGTTACATTTTTTAGTCTACGACAATCGGTTTAGGACATATTAGCAAAAACGCATTTTTGATCGCTGTAGTGCCCCCCATTGGGCTGATTGGGCCAGTTCTTTGCGCCTGAGTAGAGAGCAAGACTACTACCTTATGACCAAGTTTCAGCTCTCTAGGCCTTACGGTTTGGGCTGCCCCTTCAGTTTTAAGGTGAAATAATAATAAAAATAATAATAATAATACAAATCCTAACAATTACAATAGGCTTTCAGCACTGCATGTTTGAACCCCTAAAAATAATGTCATTGCCTCCTAGTCAGTCTTTTGTTCATTATTTGGCTTAATGCGTATTGGAGACGCGAACCGTTTAAAACATATTAAATGTATATTAGTCGGAGACTTCCGGTTGGGCCTCGGAGAGATGTAGACGTGTCTAACTGAGCTCTCCCACATGAACCTTAAAATTCGTTGACAAGACACTTTTTTCGGTGTATGAAGCCATACAGACACTTTGTGCATTGGTAAACTGTGAGAATTTTGTTTTTTATTCTGTTAATTGAGTTGAGCCATCTATAAACATGCCGGACCTGAGGAAGGCTGCTAAAGCTAGCGAACCAGCAGAAAGCACGAGCTCGGGGCAGTCAGCTATATTGCAAGCAATAAATTCATTAAGAAATGAACTGCTGGCGAAAATGGATGAGAAAGCAGAAATGCAAAATGAAGAAATACGCAAGCAAATCAGTGGTCTGAGAGACGAGCTGAAAGGTGCAATCGATCAGGCTAACACCAAAGCTAACGCGCTAGAGGAGCGCACCGCAGGCTTGGAAACTGCAGCTAACACTCACTCGGATGCTATCGCTAATCTGGAGCAGCAGGTGGCTGAACTGAAAAAAGAGGTGGTGAGTTTGGTGGCAAAGGCTGAGGATTTGGAAGCGAGATCACGGAGATGTAATTTACGCATCTTTGGGGTGAAAGAAGGACGAGAGGCAGGCGTTTCAGCGAGCACCTTCGTTGCAAAACTTTTACAAAAAGTGATGGGCCTGGACGAGCCGCCAGTTATTGACAGGGCTCACCGTACTTTGCAGCAAGCCCCGGGAGATGGGCAGCCACCGAGAGCCTTTGTCGTCAAATGCCATTACTATCAAGAGAAGGAAAGCATTCTACGAAAGGCTGTTACATCTCCAAAACTCGTATCTGAAAATGGCGACACTATCAGAGTGTTCCCTGATTACACGCAGAACGTGGCGCGACGGAGAGCGGCTTTCGGACAGGTGAGACAGTTATTACGGCAATGCGAGGGAGTAAAATACGGGCTGTTGTATCCTGCAAAACTGAGGATTACGACTCGGGACGGCCAGCAGAAGAGCTTTACTGACCCAGAGAAGGCGGTTACCTTCGTCAGGGGACTTATGAGTGATTAATATGGGTGTCTGTTCGGCTACACACCTCGATATATTTGGTGGGAGTATTGGAGTGAACCAATTATTGTTGGGGATCAATATTGCTGCAATGTAATGCCATGGGACATTGGATCAGTTCAGTGGCATTGGACAGTGGGTGTACTGACGGCTAGTTGCATATGCGGATTGAGGCGTGTTTTTTTTTTTTTTTTTTTTGTCTCACTCAGAACTGTCTTCTAATGTAGGAACAAGTATGGATAATTTGACTGTTTTAAAATGTTCGGCTAAATGGTTATTATAAGGTTTGTGTGGGGCCTCAGCTCCACTCGGTAAGTTTTATTTTCTTCTTTCTATGAAACTCCATAGTGGCTTGGGAGGTTGGGGGGGTGCAGTCTCTCATTTGGGGAGGGACCAGCAGGGGTTTGTGTTGTTAATGGGTGAGTTAAAAGTTTTCTTTTTACTTTGCACAGTTTGTTTTTTCTCTGTCTTTGTGTCTTTGTTCCTTTCCCCTTTACCTTCTTTCTTTTTCTTAGCGTTGGAGATGAGTTTTCATAATAGCACTGAGTTGGACTTTATCAGCCATGGGTTCTGCAGATGGAATGAATAGACCTGCGACTAAATTTGTGAGCTGGAACGTGAGGGGACTCAATCATCCTGTAAAGCGAAGTAAGGTGTTTTCACATTTAAACAAATTGAAAGCAGAGATAATATTCCTACAGGAAACACACCTTCGCACTACAGACATTCCTAAATTAAAGAGAGGATGCGTATCACAGGTCTACCACTCTGAATTAAATTCTAAATTTCGCGGTACAGCCATCTTGATTGGCAAAAATGTACAATTTATACAAACCAGTGTTATTAGGGATAAATGCGGGCGTTTTGTTATTGTCCAGGGTAGACTTTATAACGTGCCGGTGGTCCTAGTTAGTGTGTACGCTCCAAATTGGGATAACCCAGACTTTTTTAAAGAACTGTTTGGCCGTATACCAGGGCCGGGCACACATCGTCTGATTGTGGGAGGAGACTTTAATACGGTTCTTAAACCTCATCTAGACCGTTCCAAAGCATTTACAGCCCCTCCTTCCCCCTCTAAATCTGCAACTATTATAAATGCTTTTTGCGGTTCTAGTGGTGTAGTAGATCCATGGAGATTTAAGAATCCTACATTAAAGGAGTTTTCCTTTTTCTCCGCTGTTCATCAAACATACTCAAGAATAGATTTCTTTTTGCTGGATCAAAAAATGCTTTCATCAATTAAGTCTTGCAGTTATGAAAGCATTGTTATTTCTGACCACTCTCCGGTCACTATGGAACTTTGGCTCCAGGCTAGAAGGCCAACTCAATGTAATTGGCGATTTAATACATCTTTGTTGTCTGATGAAACATTTGTAGACTTTATTTCAACACAGATTGATTTCTTTATTGAAACTAACCAGCTGCCAGACACTGATATTTTAATACTTTGGGAAACTCTTAAAGCATATATTAGAGGTCAAATAATAGAATACACTGCTCGTCTAAAAAAAAACAGGTCTAGACGCTACAATGAGTTGATCAATCTAATCCACAATGTTGACCAGCAACACTCCTCGGCCCCTACAGCTGACCTCCGCAAAAAAAGAATAGCATTACAAACTGAATTTGATCTTCTTGCCTCTACGGAAGCAGGAGAGAAATTTCTGAAATCTAGACAAAACTTTTACGAACATGGAGAGCGGGCAAGCAGGTTACTCTCTCACCAGCTGCGTCAATATTCTGCAACCAATTTTATTACAAAAATACAAACTGCGGATGGAGAAGTTAAGCTTGACCCAAAAGACATTAATGAACAATTCAGATTATTTTATTCATCCTTATATTCTTCAGAAAATCCTAGTGACCATGTATTTCTTGAAAATTTAACTCTCCCGACTATAGCTGAGGAGGATAAGGCCATCCTTGAACAGCCGATATTTGAAACTGAGATTAGTCAAGCAATTAGGTTAATGAAAAATAGAAAGGCACCAGGCCCTGATGGGTATCCAATTGAGTTTTATAAGGCTTTTGCCTCTAAGTTGATACCTTTACTGTGCTTAGTCTATAATGAATCACTCAAACAAGGAAAGCTGCCTACATCTATGACCCAGGCCACAATATTTGTGCTTCCCAAAAAGGACAAAGACCCCACTAAATGCGAGTCTTATCGCCCGATCAGCCTACTCACATGTGATTATAAAATACTTACAAAGATTCTCTCCTTAAGATTGGAACCCATAGTACCAAAAATTGTGCATCCTGACCAGACAGGCTTTGTAAAGGGCAGGCAGTCTTTTCATAATTTACGTCGCCTCTTTAACATAATATATTCTAAACATTCGATTCACTCGCCAGAAATAGTGATCTCATTAGACGCGCATAAAGCTTTCGATCGAATTGAGTATGGACACCTTTTCAAAACTCTGAGCAAATTCGGCTTTGGCCCAGTCTTTGTTTCTTGGATTCAGACGTTGTATGCAGCACCCCAAGCTAGAGTGAGGACTAATAACTTTAATTCGCAATATTTCACTGTTCAGAGAGGGACACGACAGGGTTGTCCGTTGTCCCCTCTTCTCTTTGATCTGGTCATTGAGCCACTTGCCGCGGCATTGCGAAGTAATAACAATATACGGGGTATCACGAGGGGTGGCCTGGTTCATAAAGTGTCATTGTATGCCGATGATTTGCTGATGTTTATATCAGATCCGGAGACTTCAATCCCAGAATGCCTAGATACCATTTCTCAATTTGGTAAATTCTCTGGGTACAAGATTAACCTCACCAAAAGTGTTTTGTTCCAAATTAATGTCTTGGCTCGGAATCAATCCTTCGGCTCATACCCATTCAGGACTACAGAGGGCCCCATGACATACCTGGGAGTAAGTGTCACAAGTAGATATAAGGACCTATTCCAAAATAACTTCAAACCAGCTTTAGGACAGATCAAGGAGAACCTTAATCGCTGGTCTAATCTGCCCCTGTCCCTAGCTGGACGCATTAATTCAATAAAGATGGTAACGCTACCTAAAATCTTGTACTTATTCCAAACAGTCCCGATCTTCATACCCAAATCATTCTTTAAAGAGCTTGACAGGCATATCAGTACATTTATATGGAACAAAACTATACCTCGCGTACGGAAAACAGTTCTCGAGAGACGTAAGGAGAATGCTGGGCTAGCTCTACCAAATTTTTTATACTATTATTGGGCTGCAAACATTCACAAATTAGTAATATGGTATGGAGCTTCTATTGGTGGGAGTAGTCCGAGTTGGTGTCTAATGGAACAACATTCATGCTCGTCCGTTTCTTTGGCCTCAATGTTGTGTGCTCCACTGCCAGTGGCGGTGGGTGCACACACGGACAATCCTATTGTAAGAGGCAGCTTACGCATATGGACCCAATTTCGGAAACATTTTGGTCACATACAAGCTTTGGTGTCTATGCCTCTTTCCTCAAACTTTCTTTTTAAGCCATCGCTTATAGATGCGGCCTTTCTCACCTGGACTAGAAAAGGCATAAACAGTGTGGGAGATCTTTTTGTAGATGGCACGTTTGTTTCTTTTGACTATTTGGTTAATGAATTAAGTTTACCAAAAACACATTTTTTTAGGTACCTTCAGGTCCGTGATTTTGTCCGTTCCCAGTTTCGTTCATTCCCCTTAAAACCAAATATCGGCCCTCTTGATCATTGTCTGACGGTCAAGCCTCATCTTTCGGGTGGTGTCTCCCAGCTGTATACTGCTATTCAGGCCATGAAATGCCCTTCTCTACTGTCTCTTAAGGTACAGTGGGAGGAGGATCTAAACACAGAATTGACGGATGAAATTTGGCAAAGAGCTATACATAAAATATACACATCGTCTATCTGTGTTAGGCACAGGTTGATACAATTCAAAGTATTTAATTGCCTGCATCTCTCTAGGACCAAATTGGCCAAAATATATACTAATGTGGATCCCAACTGTACGCGCTGTCACCAAGCCCCTGCCTCTCTGGCTCACATGTTTTGGTCATGCCCAAGCATAGGCACATTCTGGTCTGAGATATTTAATACATTCACCTACATCTGTAAAAAGAATATGGATCCAGATCCTATAATTGCAATATTTGGGGTGGTACATGGTAAATTTGGGGTATCAAGAGACCAATCTCAATTAATAGCATTTTCTACACTGTTAGCTCGTCGACTAATTCTTACAAATTGGAAATCTTCCTCACCCCCAAAACACTCACGTTGGGTGTGCGAAACTATGTCCTTCCTCCAGCTTGAAAAGTTAAGAACTATAGTCCAAAACTCAGCAGAAAGGTTTCAGAATGTATGGCAACCTTTCTTCGATTATTACGAAACTGCATTTGATGCTAATTCTTTAGATTAAAAAAAAAAAAAAGGTATGTTGTCATCTCCTCTTTTCCCCTCTCCTTATTTTTTTATTTATTTATTTATTTATTTTTATTTATTTATTTATTTATTATTTATTTTTATTTTTTATTTTTTTATTATTATTATTTATTTTTATTTTTTGTTTGTTTTGTTTTGTTTTTGGGTGTTCTGTGTGCATTCTCAATATTTGTGCAAACCTTGGATGCCAATCTGCGACGAAAGGGGATATGTGAGATAATGTATAAAGTATGAGGTTTGTGGATGGGGATGCCTTGTATGACATAAGAGAATATATGTCGGTTTGTGTTATGTACATTTAAAACAATAAAAACACTTTGAAATAAATAAAAAATAGTATTTGAAAAAAAAAAAAAAAAAAAAAAAATGTATATTAGTCATTCAAAGATTTCTTTAAATTAAGTTAAATATAAATGTGTATTTGCTGAATGCTGACAGAAAATTAGAAAGTTTGACTTTGACTCTAATAATATAAAAGAAATTGTTATAATACATTTTTTGTATACATTTCAAATCCTTTGTTTAACAGTTCTTTCTGATATTAGACAGATTTCTGTCCATATTAAGCCACGGACACACTACACTTTGAACATGCGAAATACATTCGGACGCTCAAGGTGCAAGACTGCAACACTCCAAACAAAGTGCAACTATACAGTACCTGGCTCAGTGTCTTTATTCAAATGCAAGCTATAGTGCTGAGCTGAGTTCACACATTAGAGCCAGTGAGAGTTTTATTCAATATTCTGTCAAAACGTTTCACTTTCGTTTCTATTTTTTTATGTAGAACGGGGTTTCCTAGATCTGTCAGAAACAATGCAGGACCACAACCGTTACACTGAATTTTTACAATGTACTGTATTATTATTACATCGGTTTCATAATGAGATGTTTATAGGTGGCAATAACCTTGGTGGGTGGTGGTTTATTCTGTGGCTCAGTCGTTTATTTAGGTGGATCAGCATGTACAAACTAAAGGAGGGTCAAAACAATCCACAAAGCTGTGTGTTTGGCTTGATGAGGATAAAAGATGGGCGAGATTCAGTTTTTTTTTTTCATCATTAATTGCATTCGTTATTCATTGAGCAAGTTCTAAATGGATATTTATATTTTTGCAGTTTCTTCAGCAAGCGTTAAAAGCATGTCCTGTGCTCCGTCTACCAGCACAACTGAAGACCTTTCCCCTAATACTCGTTTTCCTCATTTGTTATTTGGTAATTGCCCAGATTTACCATTGCCGCCTTCTTTTTTTATTTTGAGACTCCCTCATTCAAGATGTCCGAGACCACTTGGGAAGTGGTGCTGAACAACCTTTCCCCTCAGACTGGAGGAACTGGCAAACTACATCTCTGGAGAATTGGACAGTAATGAGTCTCTTGATGGTGAACAGTATGTTGTCATATGTTTGTGGACACAAGGCTGCAGTATTGATGTGTTGGGACTGTTTGCGTTGATCACTCTACTGCACAGCCGGAGACCTTTCCACACTTGAAGCCCTGGTGCTTCATAACAGAGCATCCATGGTCGAGGGGTTCTTCAGACACCTGCCGCCATTCACTTTTGTTCAGCAGCACGAGGCAGGGAAATTCTCCTATCATGAAAAAGGTAGTTTTTAAGTCACAGTTTATATAGGCTGTTTTACATTTTACACAAACCTTAGTCTACTCCAAAAAACATGCTGAAAGAAGTTTTGTTTGATAGAAACAAAACCCTCTCTGTTGATTTTTTGGTTTCATTTTTCTCTAATATGCAAACTAATTCTGCTTTTTAGATTGCTTGTTACCAATCTTTCCTCCCTGCTGCGACTGCTCCACTGGGCAAACAAGCTTTTCCAAGGGACAGCCAGTTATTTTAACTGAAATGAATGGTAAAACGTTTTTGATTATTTCTTCATTTTTTGTTTCTTGTGAACAAGAGATAATTGTTTTTCACTGAAATTTCTGGAAGGTACAACCTCTTCCTTCCATCAGTAAACTACTCCTGTGGATAAACCTTGCCAGTGACCATAAGTGATCTGGTTGAAAGTGGATACTGGCTAGCCATTGTCAATTTTTAGACCTTGTATTTGGAGGACTTGTACATCACGTATGATGATCTAAAAATCACTGCCCCAGGGATGTCGAGACAAGCTTTTGTCAGCATGCTCGAGTGTCGTACAAAACTCTTCGGGCCAGTGAGTGGACTCATCATTTAAGTTATCTTGTTTGGATCACCTTTTAAATAAAGGATACATTGTTAGGACATTATTCTTACAATCCCCAAAGTTTCAGCACATTTTTCTTGACAGAGCCCTTTCTTCATCATGACCACAGTCTGAAGCCAACCTTCGAAACAGTTACTCACTGTTTAGTTTTTTCACTTTTGCTCTTTTAACCCACAGCTTATTTTGTAAAAGGTAACTGTGTAAATGTCTGTATTTGCCCTCATCTGTTTAAGAATCCAGGGAAAGGGAGATGTGGTGTGGGTCAGTGGACGAGAGTCCGCCAACAAGTCTGCAAGCAAACTAGACGAGGAAGGTGTTGAAGATGCTGTGTGCTGTCATGGGGTTTTGCTGAAGGGACTGAATATGTTCCGTGGAGAAATATTTGTATACCCATTATATCTCCAGAAACAGCTAGCTTCACAGACCGTCCAGTTTTTTTTGCTCTGATGTGGTCTGCAAATATTGGCCATATCTGCAGAAAGTTGGGGCCCACTGTCCAGAGTTGGAGTACTTTCTGAACATGTGCCCATTTCTCTCCATCATGCATGCAAAAGCGCATTCATGAATATGTAGAGGTAATAATGACAATTAAATTTATTTTTTAACATTTGCACCGAACATTATGATCGTCTATCCTCTGCCCCTACTTGTAGTTTTGCACATTGCTTGAAGCTGGAACAACAATCGGGAAGGGGGTTGAACAGGTTAACACCTTCCTCTCTCTAGCAGCCTTATGTTCCAAGTATATGTCAAAAGCCGGTCAGCATTTTTAATGTATAGTTGTGTCCAAATTGAGACCAAGTGGTTTGAATACCGATGCTCGACTTTTGCATTTCAGAGTTCCATGCATAGGGGCTCCCTTAGAAAACAACTGTGTAGTCAGCACTTTTACACTGATCAGGACTCTAATAATAAAAACGTGTGACATGTTAATTAAGTGTAGGATTATATCCAGGTCTATGTGACAATATTAGAGAATGATCAATGTAGTATCTGACCTGTGGTCCTTATTGTGAACCTAAATTACTGCACATACATTGTGTGTCAAGTTCGCACAGACATGCTAACAATCCAGGAAAGTTGCTGAAACAAGCGAAAAGGCTGGTGGGCAGGAAATAGCCCTAAACTGATCAGCACTCTGGAGAGTCGGGCGAAAGGATGGGTTTTCGTGAAGACCTTTATGGTCTTGGGTTAGGGAGTCACCACGGACGAGGTCACTAGGGCAATGTTGGAGGTGCAGAAAAGATACAAGGGACAGCAACGGCAGAGGTTTCGATATTGGCGATTGTCCTGGTAAGGATTATTTCCGTTTTACAATGTATGGACTTTGGGGAGGGGAAGCAGCAGGGGCAACGTTCCCGGGGGCCCGGGTGTACATCCCGAAAATTAACTTTAACAGGGATTTACTAAGAAGGCAGGTGGAAAACATGCATATGATTAATGAATGTATAGAGGAGGTGGGCCAGGGTATCCCATTGCTACCCAGGGAGAGGTTTAAAACGGAGGGAGACAAGGTCCATTGGAAGGAACAGACGGTGGTGGCCATGTTCCGGCACTGGTTAGATTACATCTCAGCGGACTGAAAAGTTGGATGCTCAGTTGGAGAGGAGTTTTCTTTTTGATGTTTTGATTTGGTTCATGGAGTGTTTTGGTTTGGTGTGTTTGTTTAAGAAGTTGGTCCAGGGAAAGGACTTTTTTTGTTGTGGTTGGTTAAAAAAATTATTTAAAAATTTTCTGGTTGGAAGAAAATAAAAGTTGGCCAGGGAAGCAATGATGTTCCAGGGAGGAGAACAAAACTGATTTTTGTGACAATCCTGGGTTCTGATGCTCCCTATATAAATTAAAAAAGGAACTTGATAAGAGACGTAACCCCAGTTGTTTTAAGCGGGTAGTACCTCATAGTAGGAGAGGTGTGAAACAGCCCCAAGTTAAACTAAGGTTAAACGGTTGAACGAAAGGTGAGAGTTAGATCTGAACCCGCCCACACCCTAACCTTAACCCTCATAGGAGGATGGGCGGAAATAGCTCTGAACCTACCTCCACCCTAAATTAACCCTCATATGATGATGGGCGGGAAAAGCCCTGAACCTACCTCCACCCTAAACTTAACCCTCATAGGATGATAGGCGGGAACAGAGCCATATAGAGAGAGAGTTGCGACAAGGGAAGTTCGAAATGTTTGGTTGTCACGTGATTCGTGTAGACTTCAAATAGTTCCAGGAAGTGCGTTGGCGGCCATTCAAACTGATAGAGTAGAGTGACAGAACTGCGATTTCTGGTAATAAGGAGTCAATAAATGCATTTATTTTATATATTTATACAACAGACATATGTATGTAGCATGAGTATGTAGTTACAGCGATGTTGTTTTTAAAATATCAAATCGGGTAATATTTGAGGATTAGTGTTCAATTACCGTTATTTTAAAAACGTATTTCAGGCTAACGTTAAGTTTTATAAACACGGGTTGCTGTTGCCTTTTTACGTTACATATTGTCCATTTTTTCACTGATCTAATGTTAACTCATGTCATATTGATGACTTTCAGGTAGTACAGAGACAGGCTGGTGACAGGTGATTTTCAGCTCACACCGCACTATGGGTCAATTAACTGTTACCAGCAGTAATTAGCATGTTAAATAAATGTAAAATGAAGCTTACTGTTTATAATTCTTACAATTACATATAGTAATATAATTATGTATTATAAATAATATACCTATTATATCTAGTATAATTCTTACAATACTTATTCATGTACACAATATATTCAGGTTTAAAACAACTTAAGCATACTCGTATATAAACATGTAGACTGCCATTCAAAAGTAATGATGCTGAAAATTCAGGTTGGCATCACAGGAGTATATTCCATTTTAAAATAGAAAACAGTTATTTTAAATTGTAATTATACAATTAACTATTTACAGCAATTCATGAATACATTTCTAATAAATTTTATAGCATGACAAGCTTTTTGTATGTGTCCTTTCTTTCATGTTGCCCTTGCATAGTCTCCACCGTGGTTTACTGTGCTGCATGGGGATGCTCCACTCAGTCAGAGAAAGGTGTGCGAATGTATGGCTTCCCCGCTGACACAGAGAGGAGAAAATAATGGTTGGATCAAGTCAGCAGGAGCAATCTAAATTTAAATAAAAATTACAACAACAAAAAATTGTTAGATTGTTAATTTATTTGCACTTTTTTACATTGACAATGTTTTACTAGAAATAGGGAACAAGCAAAGCCTTGCAAAACCCAGGGAGCTGAGACTCATGGTGAGACATTGCAGGGAGTCATCAGTGTTACCTATAACTGTGCATTTAACCACCATGTGATATGTACTGTAAGTGGGTAGACAAAAAAAAAGGTGTGTGTGGAAACTAAACTGAAGTCAGTATGCATACAAATTGCGGCAAAGCAATTTGTCATGACCAAAAAATTCAAGAGCAGGCTATGACCAGATGTTATTCCCACAATCTTTGTACATTGTCCTGTGGTCAAAAAGAGGAGGGCCCTGCTCCACGATGCACCCCTAGACCTGTGAACAAGAAATGGCTGCTGATTACAGCTATGTTATTTCAGGTGATTCATATATAATAAGTACAAACTCGTACTAGTTGAAGTAAAGTGATGTGATATTTTCAATATTTAAAATTAGCAAAACCATGTATTCTACCTCTATCAGTTTCAAAGGTTGAGGAAAAAAGAACGAGGACACTCAGAGAAAGGAAAGTGAGAGTGAAGAAAAAGGACATGGCTAGAGAGGAGAGACAGGGACAGGTGACACTGCCCAGTCAACCAGCAGCAGTCAGCATTCCAGTGAACCATCAGCCAGTTACCTGGGTCTATTAAAAAAATAAAGAGACATAATAGTCAATTAATCACAACGACTAAAAACACTCCACCCATGTTTTTGCAAACTCAATTCACTCTAAATGTATATCAATAGGGTGCATTGTATTATTAAGGAATTTAATACGTGTAATAAGGAACAAACTTTATAACCTAATTTTTACCACTTCCACTCACCGCTGTCACACGTTATATTGAACTAACGTAATAGGCTAAGTAACGTTAGCTAACTTTCCCCACCCTGCAAAAAAATATGTTTATACTCCTTTTTTCTAATTGCAAACACGATGGATGAAACTGAATTATGAGAACAGATTTTAAAATTATTAGGGTGTTCGTTGCTAACTTTATTCAGCTCCAATCCTAGCCTAATCTGTTAGTTATCTGATAACAAACCTTAAATCTACTCATTTAATGAGTGATAATCTACTAGAAGGTTTTAATTTGCAATTTATGGTTATTAAGATGTACTGATAATATTCAATCTTATTATTTAAACGTCTTACCTGTTAGAAGTGCGTCGCGGACGGTTTGTTCTGCTGCATCTCTACGGCGCGGCATCGGTTTGCTGCCACTTCCGGGAACTATTGAGAGGCTCCACGAGCCGCCATTGCTGTAAAAAAAGCGTTCCATTGGAGTCAATGGAGTTGTCGCAACTCTCACTCTATATGGCTCTGGGCGGGAATAGCCCTGAACCCATTGTCCTGGTAAGGATTATTTCTGTTTTACAATGTATGGACTTTGGGGAGGGGTGGGCTGGTAGAAGTAATGCAAGATATGATGTTTTCTCATGAAATCTTCAGTGCACATGTGTAGCTCTGACATTCCTTGCATACAGCAGTGAGGGAACTTTGTTCAAACAGCCTGATATTGACAGAGTGAAAAAGAGGATGCTTTGTATTTCGGCATTAAAATTCAGCTTATAGCTTAAGGAAGATTCCGACAGGATCTTCTAAGCATGGGTGAAGTACTTGTGAGCGTCACAACTTCTAACCACAACTACAGTGTCCAAAAGTCAGAAGTGCTGATGGGGTATTTGCAAGACTGAGGCACTCCTGAAATGTACGCGTGGTGGATTCCTCTTGATGAAAGACTTCAGTGTCCCTCAACAGATGTCAGCCATGCACTGCTAATTGTTTCTCCAGAGTGCTTTGCTGTGTTCAGAGACAGATCTGGAATATATGGATATTTATTTATTTATAAGTGTTTCACTGATGCAGGAATACACATTCTTCACAAGTTGAGATGTGCATTAAGGATCAAAAGAAAATACAAGCCATACATTTTTTCCAGTCAGGATATACCCAATTCTGATGCAACAAACCAGACTGGGTCCAAAAACATAATGCAAAAGACCATATCTCCATTTCGGTGTCAAATTCTGTATAGTCCAACTTACATCAGCACAGTCTGTCACAGGACCCTTCTTCCAAATCAAGATGTGTAATAGAACATGATAAGTCAAAAATGTTCATATTACAGCCTCTTGCTTAACCGGGAAATATGTTCATGCTTGTGACAGTGCCTGCTCAGTTTCTTGTGCAGTTCCAGAAGAGCGAAGACTGGAGTGGATCTGCCACACCTGTGACAGCCATCTGAAGAGAGGATCCATACCTTCTATTGCAGTGGCAAACAGATTTGAATTGCCTCCCATCCCTGGAGAAGTGCTTGAATTGAATGTACTTGAAAGACAGCTAATCGCCAAAATTGTTCCTTTTGCAAAAATAGTTGCATTCCCCAAAGGACAGCAAAGATCAGTGTATGGTGCTGTTGTGTGTGTTCTGTCTGAGGTGGAGAAAACAGTCAACTGTCTCCCAAGGCCTAACAGTGAGTCCTACAGGTTAATCTGAAAAGACACATCAAGTTCACAGGATACCAACACTTCTATACAGTGAATATGCACAATGTGCTAGCAGCGTTAACAAAACTGAAAGCGATGCATTCAGAATACAGGGACATCTTGATAAGTGATGCTGCCACATTTTAATTTCTCTCTGATGATGAGCTGAATGACACAGAGGAGAAACAGGAAGTTGGTGTCTCTGAACAGGATGACCAGAATGTCAGCACAGAAGAAAAGGATGAAATCAGGCCTGGCCTCACTCTGGACACATGCATGCAGCCACTTGACATAGCTATCGTAAGGTGAGGGAATCTTCAGCATTACTCCTGCTCAAGGATAAAAGCCAGTCGGATTTTTCAAGGTTCCCAATTTGGAAGCCATGGCTTTCCCTGTGCAGTTTCCCACTGGACAGAACACAATTGATGAGGCACGACAAGCTGCATTATCACCAAGCATGTACTTCAATGCTAGACTGTTCTGCGTGGATACTCGTTTTGCCAAAGACCAGAGTTATCTTCTGTGCAGTTTGTCACTGAAACACACATGGCTAGAAACAGCATGTCTATCCAGTTGCGAAAAGGCAAACCTGTTATAAAAGATAGACGTAGAATCTCCAACAAGCATCTTCAGGATGATCTTGATGATGGAAAACTGGTCCATAGCCGTGACACCACAAGGTTTATGCCACCCTTGAGAGGCACTGTCTTATTGGGAAAAAACTTTCCAATTATCAGGCAGTTTGGGACTCCTACTTTTTTATGCACTTTCAGTGCAGCCAAAATGCGATGGTCAGAAGTGATAATGGCAATCAAGGCTCAGCAAGGTGAAGAGGTTGTCTTTTCAGAGATTTAATGGATGACGAAATGTGAAATTCTTCGAGGTAACCATGTCACCGTCATACGGATGTTTGAGAAATGAGTGGATGCGTTAATGACTCATCTGCTTTTGTCACCTGCACAACCCATCAGTGAACTCAAGGATTACTTTTATTGTATCGTGTTTCAAGCCAGAGGAAGCCCACACATTCAGATTGTGGTGTCTATGATCATATAAAGGTGTTATTCCACTGAGCTACTTAGAGAGTACAGCAGCAAGAAGGACGAAAGAGTAGTGAGGCAGCTCCAGGAAGGACACTAGGAAGTAAAGGAAGCAGCAGCAGCATACAGGACGCAGTGAAGATTAGTGTGGCAACTCCAGGGAGGACACAGACAGAAGCCCCTTTCACACTGCATGTTGGATTTGGAAAATTGCCGGAATATTGCCGGGTAGCCTACTGTGTGAACGCAAACACGTCCTGGGATTGATTCCGGGATAAATCCCGGGTTGGGGATCTAATAACATTGCCGGGTTGTTATAAGATGTCACTTCAGTCACTGTACTACTGCACAGGATAACCACATTTAAAGGAATATTGTAATCTAAATTAGATTTTGATGTTTTTCAGGAACCGGCGAGTCAGAATGTCTGAGAAGATCAAGTGTGCTTCTCCACTGATGATGATGAGCTGGATACCAGCTTATGTGCTAATTTCTTTCAGTAAGTTTTAATTTACTTTTTTATTATTATTTTTTTTAGTTTAGTAGTAAATGTGTATGTAGTGATTTTGTTATTCATTTATTAAATACATTGGCAGAGGACAGGACCAGATGTGTTTGGAGTTGAGGACAATACTGAAGACTAAAGAAGCAACGGAAGAAGCACTTTAAAGCAATGAGGTAAAGTTTGTCAATAAAACTGGGAAGCTCTAGTGTTTCAGTGCATTTTATTATACAGTGTGTTTGTTCAGAGGCATGTGGTTTGATGTGAAATCTTAGATTTTAAAGTGTATAAAGTGGATCTCAGAAGTGAGAGAGCAGAAATGTCTCTTGCAAGACATACATCTGACCTGAAAGTTTATGCTTTATAAGTCTTGCAGAATTAAAAAATGTAATTCCATTCACTAACATGATCATATCTGTTTTACCTCCTCTACCTCAGGGTGTCCAGTCTGTTTGTCATGTCAGATCCAGCGGCTAGATGCCGGGAGATGCTTCATTATACCCCTGATTGCATTTAATCATTGGACGTTCAAATAATTAATTTTAATATATTTATAAATTATCTTATTATCATATTAAATATTTGGTCTCAATTTAATATTTTATATATAAGCTTAAATAAGAATGTTATTAGAATGTAGGATGGGTTCCCCCTGATGAGTCTGGTTCCTCTCAAGGTTTTTTATCTCCTTAAGAGTTATTTTCTTGCCACCGTCGCCACTGGCTTGCTCACTGGGGGTGTTGTGTCAAATCCTGTGTCCCTCTTGCATCCCTGATGACCAGGGTTTCCAAAACAACAGTTTCTGAGTTTATTAATATTTTTTTTAATGAATTAAATCATAGAAGATTTTAAATAAACAAGGCTCCACAATTAATTTGAAATAAAGTTATGGCTTAGTTACTAACGATAAAGCAGTAAACCCTGTGACGCCATGATTAACAGTCCTTTCAGAACTGCTAAGGGGCTTTGTTAAAAGGTTTACTGAAATCACAGGGCTTATGGGTTTACTCCTTTTATAAATACTTGCGCAGTTTTGAATGCCAACATGCACAAGGTACACTTTAGAAACTTGAAGGATTTCAAACAAAAATAAGTACTGTGTAAAACAAGTGAACAAATAAGTTAGTAACTAAATATACACTCACCTAAAGGATTATTAGTACTAATACTGTGTTTGACCCCCTTTCGCCTTCAGAACGGCCTTAATTCTACGTGGCATTGATTCAACAAGGTGCTGAAAGCTTTCTTTAGAAATGTTGGCTCATATTGATAGGACAGCATCTTGCATTTAATGGAGATTTGTGGGATGCACATCCAGGGCACGAAGCTCCCGTTCCACCGCATATCAAAGATGCTCTATTGGGTTGAGATCTGGTGACTGCGGGGGCCATTTTAGTACAGTGAACTCATTGTCATGTTCAAGAAACCAATCTGAAATGATTCGAGCTTTGTGACATGGTGCATTATCCTGCTGGAAGTAGCCATCAGAGGATGGGTACATGGTGGTCATAAAGGGATGGACATGGTCAGAAACAATGCTCAGTAGGCCGTGGTGTTTAAACAATGCCCAATTGGCACTAAGGGGCCTAAAGTGTGCCAAGAAAACATCCCCCACACCGTTACACCATCACCACCATCAGCCTGCACAGTGGTAACAAGGCATGATGGATCCATGTTCTCATTCTGTTTATATTTGTGTTTTTTTTTTTTTATAATCTTGTTAATGCAGATATTAGATCCTTTTAATATGAATTTAAATTCATATTTAAATGTGAGCTAGTACGACATTATAGGGTGGGATTTGGCACAACAGGCGTTTTCTAATCTTTATTGTCGTCTTTATTGAATCTTCTTCAATGGCACATTAAAAATGTGTTCTTGTGAACTTCACAGAAGGTCCAGGGGGTATCCCAGTAAGTAAAGTTACTGTCACATATACTCCCAGTTGATTAACCCAAACCTCGCTTGCTCGAGGTATGCTGGTTCCAAAAACGATTTTTCATCAATGCCACAATAGGTCTCTGCATAGTTTCACTGTTTATATATTTTTCATTTTTAATGTCAGGACTAAGGATTACAAAAAATTAAATAACCTTATGGTGTCCAGAAATCCTTGATTTTAATTAATTGACAAAGACCTCGTGGTTAATGCTTAGCATCAAATCTACAATAGTAGTACTATTAACCTTGTGATTCTTTACGGGAGTGAATGCACATCAGTTTGCCACATAAACCAGCATTCTCAAATGGGCTGGGGGTAGCATGAAAGAGGTTCATTCGAAGTATAGTATGTTTTCCAAATAAAATCGAAACAGAAACATATAAGATGGCGGATGACAGAGTACCTCATGTATGGATTGTTGGGAGTTCAATTATTCGAAGGCTGTATGCTCACATCGGTGAAGAGGGCCTCGACAGGAGCCTTGGCCTTCACTGCAGTATTACTTGGGAGGGCAGAGGAGGCAGACTTCTGGAGCAGTTGCTTCCAGTGCTGCGGTCTCTCAGAGCCAGAGCTCCAGCTCCCGACATCTTGATTATTCACCTCGGTGGAAACAGCTTGTGTCGGGAGGTCCGCAACCGACTGGATCTCCTTCGGGAAATAAAGACGGACCTGGCTTCCCAGACTGCTAGGTCTGCATACGGCATCGAACGGAGCCGGCGTTGGCTCAACAATGAGATTGCAGGCTTCTTGGCAGAGAGACAGATGCGCTGCATTCGTCATTCAAACATCAACCTGTCGCATCTGTCCCAAGACGCAGTCCACCTGAGCCCAGAGGGCAATGAGCGCTTGCTGAGTAACCTAAGAGAAGCTCTGCAGGCAGAATTCCAACGATGAAGCCGTCAAATGTCCTTTTAAGGGCAACAACAGCTCTGTTAAGAGCCACCCTTTAATTCAAATAAAGGGCTTTTTTTTCCAAGTCTCCTCATGTTACATAATGTTTTTTTTTTAACATGACATTTATATCACAAACAATGATAAGAAATCGTATGACTTTAATATAATAAAGTGAATTAAGTGAATTAAAGCAATTGTGTTTGGCATGTAAGAGGTTCAGGGTTCAAAACCACCCCTGTATAGCATTTTTTCTAACAATTTACAATAAGTTTCATTAGTTGACATTAATTACTACATTAGTTAACATGAACAAATATTAATACATTCTGTAGCAGTGCAGTTCATTATTGGTTCACGTTAAATTTATTGTCAATATACATTGTAAAAAACGTGTTATGTAAGGAATAATTGACGATGGGCCGTTGAATTATACTCCGCTTTGTGTCGTGATCGCATCACCACTATTTTTATAATAATTCAAATGTCCCAGAGTCAATGATTTGCTTATACTACGGTTACCACACTTAAAGACATCGGTTAATAACACTCAATTAATCATGCAGCCCTAATTTCCACATTCTGTCACACTGGTGATGACTAAACGCCTCTGAAAGAGGTGTATACTGTATTAATGTTAATTATTCATTGATTATTTCATAATTAATTTAAATAAAATGTAATTAAAAACACTGGTGTGATTAAGAAAAATCACTTTTACATTGTGAAGAAGATCCCACTCATGTGCTGCTACAGGAGTTCAGAAGAAGAAACTCTTATCCTAGATCAACTTCTGATGATTTACTGCTACTGAAGAAGATAGATGTAGAAGTCACAGCTGTTTTCTTTAGTCCATTTTGATATCAACTGTTTGTGTTGCTCAAAACATGAAAAATTTGATTCTATGCTGCTGCAGTTCGTTATGAAGTCTCTCACCACTGATTATATTATTTGTTCACCAAATACTTTTAAATGAAGAACAAAGATAAGCAGCAGAGACTACCAATCTGTGTCAGCTGGAGAAATTATTTATTAAGTTGACACATGACTATTTATTGCTTGTATTGAACATTTACTGTTATTTGCATGTTAATTTGGTAGTATAGCACTTCTGAGGAAAAGCAGTGGGGGAATAAATCATTTAAAAGCCAAACAAATTTCATAGAGAAGTATGGCGTTTGCTTACTTGATCGCAGACGAGCTGGAAGCAATAGAAAATCCATTATTTTTGCAATACATTGAGCAGGATGAGCAACGAAGATGAGTAAAGGTTAAATGTAAAAAGTATATTTTTAAACAAATTATAGACACATTATTAACTTAGCTTTAAAGTTACTAGACCTATACCTAGAATCAGAAAATTATATGTTAAATAAAAATACTGTATCGAAAGTCTAAAGTCTTTGCAATGATGTAATGGGTGTTTTTTGCAATCAATAGCTCTTGTTGCTTGCCAATAATTGTTATTATTTTGGTTAAATTAGAGAGAATGACTCATTCTGACAAAGTTTTACTCAAATTTTAACACTTCTGTATAGACTAATTATTTAATTAAAATCCCTATTCAACATAAAACACTGATAATAAATGTTTGACTAATGTACTGTATATTGTGAGTACAATTCCTCTTGTTCTTATATAGAATGGTTCCAAAAATAGACACTTTTGTGGAGGATGTTGTCCCTCTCTACAGTCTCTCAGAATTTAGAAGTCATTTCAGGCTTTCCAGAGAACAAGTGGAGGTTTGTACTGGACTGGTTAATCTCAAATTCATTGAACTATTACAAGTGTTAGCATGTTGTCTTGATTACCTATTTTTCTACCTTTTGCAGGATGTCATCACTACCCTTGGTCCTGTGTATATGAATTTACAACAGACCAAACTGCCACTCACGAACAGTGTTCTTGCCTGCCTTTGGACACTGGTGAATCAGGAGTCATATCGTGGGGTGGCAGATAGATTTAACATGTCAAAATCCACTCTTGCCAAGCATCTCCATGAGTTTTGTTACAATATTAACACATACATGGCCCACCACATATCCTGGCCCAGAGGTCAAAGGCTGGAGATGTCAAAGTCAGGGTTTGACACAGCAGGTTTCCCCAACACTGTATGTGCAGTAGATGGGTGTCACATTCCTATAATGAGACCCCACTGTGATAATCCCCTAGCATACATGAATCGGAAACAGTTTTATTCTGTACATTTAACCAATACGATAAAAAATGTATACGTATACAGTGATACGCGTCTCCGTGTGGACGGGGCCTGGGTTTTGTGACAGTCAGCGGCGCTTCTGTCACATTAGTGTGGGTCACCCTGAGAGTTGGCATGATGCCAGAGCATTTCGCTTCACAGAAGTTTGTCATGTTCTTGAAGAAGATCCTCATTCACTTGTTCCACAGGGAATGCACATAATTGGGGATTCTGCCTACCCTTTGTTGCCTCAACTTAGGAGGCCTTGTAGAGACACTGGCCACTTGTCTGCTAGGCAAAGATATTTTAACAGAAATCTCAATGCAGCTCGCGTGATTATTGAGCATGCATTTGACATTCTAGAATCTAAGTTTAGGAGGCTCCATTACCTGCAAATGAGAAGCATTTCTAATATCAGCTCAGCAGTCTCAGCCTGCTGCATTTTGCATAATCTGGGTTTAGAGCCCAGTTATCAAGTTGTTGTGGTAGGTGATGGTGTTGATGATGAACCATACCCCCAGCAACCCCACAACACTAATGCATGTAATTATAGAGACCAGATTTATGTCCGGATCTAACTTGTATGTGTATACTTAACATACAAAATAAAAGATGAAAAGTAAAGATTTGAATGTTCAGGAAATAAATTTTGAAATAAAGAAATTTGTTTTATTGAACAAAATTATTTTGTCATTAGAAATTGTTATTTGGGGAAAAAAAACATAAGGTGTAAATCAAAAGAGATAACATCTTTAGATTATAATTTTATTGGGGTTCATGTGGGTTCTGTAATAATGCTTAATTTGCTCTCGTTTTTTCCCCATTTTTTTTTTAGCTCCTCCACAATTGTTCCCAAGCTGGTCACCATCTTTTTTTCTAAGGACCTTCTCCGCCTCTCCTGAAGTCGCCGCTATCTCTCCGGGTCTGGCCTTACCAGGGACTCAAGCACAGCAGTCCTTCTCTCTGCATGCTCTTCATAAGAGTCCAGGAATTGTAAGGCTGTGGTCGTCTTTGCCTTCTTGTGACGTTTGCATTTTGTATGGTAGCAGTTCCTGGCTGTTCATCCATACTAGCATCTACCGGCTGGTCTTGAAGAGAAGACGTTGTGGGCATGCTTGTGGAAGAGGTCTGTTCCAAACTCAAGAGGTGTGGAATGAATGGTGCCAGGTGGTGCAGTACCGATCCCCGATGGCCCAAATAAGTCATCCATTAGCATGTTAAACACAAAAGATATTTAATGAATGTTGGTTAACAGACAGTTGAAAGTTGCCATTGACTTCCATGGTAGGAAAAAAAAAGTATACTATGAAAAGTCAATGGCAACCTTTAACTGCGTTAACCAACACTCTTTAATACTTGGCTGAATGTCATGTCACTTCACTTCACTTAAAATATAATTTTGTGTTCAACAGAAGAAAGAAACTCGTACAGGTTTGGGACAAATTGAGGGAGAGTAAATTATGAAATCGGAATCAACTAATTAACTCTAAACACCTGCAAAAGATTCCTGAGGCTTTTAAAAACTCAAATGAACCCAGCCTGGTTCATTACTCAAAACCGCAATCATGGGTAAGACTGCCGACCTGACTGCTGTCCAGAAGGCCACCATTGACACCCTCAAGCGAGTGGGTAAGACACAAAGAAATTTCTGAACGAAAATGCTGTTCCCAGAGTGCTGTATCAAGGCACCTCAGTGGGAAGTCTGTGGGAAGGAAAAAGTGTGACAAAAAACGCTGCACAACGAGAAGAGGTGACCGGACCCTGAGGAAGATTGTGGAGAAGGACCGATTCCAGACCTTGGGAGACCTGCGGAAGCAGTGGACTGAGTCTGGATTAGAAACATCCAGAGCCACCGTGCACAGGCGTGTGCAGGAAATGGGCTACAGAGAAGCAGCACTGGACTGTTGCTCAGTGGTCCAAAGTACTTTTTTTGGATGAAAGCAAATTTTGCATGTCATTCGGAAATCAAGGTGCCAGAGTCTGGAGGAAGACTGGGGAGAAGGAAATGCCAAAATGCCTGAAGTCCAATGTCAAGTACCCACAGTCAGTGATGGTCTGGGGTGCCATGTCAGCTGCTGGTGTTGGTCCACTGTGTTTTATCGAGGGCTGGGTCAATGCAGCTAGCTATCAGGAGATTTTGGAGCACTTCATGCTTCCATCTGCTGAAAATCTTGATGGAGATGAAGATTTCGTTTTTCAGCACGACCTGGCATCTGCTCACAGTGCCAAAACCACTGGTAAATGGTTTACTGACCATGGTATTACTTTGCTCAACTGGTCTGCCAACTCTCCTGACCTGAACCCCATAGAGAATCTGTGGGATATTGTGAAGAGAAAGTTGAGAGACGCAAGACCCAACACTCTGGATGAGCTTAAGGCCGCTATCGAAGCATCCTGGGCCTCCATAACACCTCAGCAGTGCCACAGGCTGATTGCCTCCATGCCACGCCGCATTGAAGCAGTCATTTCTGCAAAAGGATTCCCGACCAAGTATTGAGTGCATAACTGAACATAATTATTTGAAGGTTGACTTTTTTTGTATTAAAAACACTTCTCTTTTATTGGTCGGATGAAATAAGCAAATTTTTGAGATAGGAATTTTGGGTATTCATGAGCTGTATGCCAAAATCATCAGTATTAAAACAATAAAAGACCTGAAATATTTCAGTTGGTGTGCAATGAATCTAAAATATATGAAAGTTAAATTTTTATCATTACATTATGGAAAATAATTAACTTTATCACAATATGCAAATTTTTTGAGAAGGACCTGTATTTGTGGGTCTTGGGATATCTCAAATCCAATGCATACGTGACTCCCAAAAGATAACAGCAGGCTCTGCTGAGATTCCCAAGATTGCGGAGAACAGTGATGCCCTCAATCACAACTCCTACATCGCTGACTGCCCCATCATTGTCCCGAAGGATGTAGATTTTTATGACCTCCTCTGCCAACTCTGCTTGTACGAAGACGGGGTAGATCAGCTGAACCCTACAGGCAAATTTTAAAGATAACTGGTTAGAGCTAACATTCAAACCTGAATGTAACAAGAAAGCGACAAATACACAAATAGCACCTGAAGAAGCAAACATTCTGTTGGACCATATGATAGGTAAAATCTCAAATCAAAGTTTACTAGGGGGAGGAGTTGCAAAAATTAACAGCATTCTTCTTAACAAGAGGACAGGTTAATTTTCTACATAGGGACATTTATTTTTAACAATAAACCTAAAAGAAAAATGAAAAGAGACCAACTGCAAGCTTTTATGCTGTAAATCAATGCTATAGGCTTTTATTGAGGTCCGCATTATTTCAACCAATTTCTTTCTAAACAGGTTTAATATTTAAGTAAAATGACTAATGGTTTTGACACAAAAAAGCTTGTTTAATTGCACTACTTGAAAAAAAAAAATGCATTGCATTAACCCTCACACTCAACCCTTAACCCTCTAAATAATTCTGTGGCTTAGTAAATATTACAGCAATATTTAACTTTAAATGATATTCAGAGATTTTATTAAGTTAATACTGTTTGAGCTACAGGAAAGCCATCTTTTGTATAATAAAGTAGAGCATAGGCGCTAGCAAAAATGTATAAGATTGTAAATGTGTACCTTGAAATGCAAGTTGCTTTGGATAAAAGCGTCTGCCAAATGCATAAATGTAAACATAAAATTAACTGTTGTGTTTTTAGTCAATTATTATATCTAAAATGTACAGTTATATTTTATCTATATTTTGACGTTTTTATGACCTTTTATGGCCTTAAATTCTTATTGTTAAATTTATGACTTTTTATGGACCCGCGGAAACCCTGTTTTTTAAATAAATGCAAGCTTAATGAGCTTATTTTAGAAACATTAAAAAGCTTACTGTTTTCAAACTTTTGACCGATATTGTATGTGATCTAGGTTTCAGTGCACTAGAATGATTTTACAATGGAGCAGGCCTTAAACTGTCCGACTCCCTGTATTGGGAGCTGATTCAAACGTACCAGTCTGTTATGTCCACGCCATTTTAAATACTTTTGCATGGCATATTAGTATTGGTGATTTAAGAGCTCATACTTGAGTTCATGTAGTAATTATGATGTTTTACAAAAACGTGACAGCTTTTTTCAAGACAGAATTGTCATTTGAAAGTTCATAAATGATGTGTTCCCTTTTGACAAGCCACTGACCCCAAAGGGGAATCTGTACAAAATCGTTGTCCATTGGGCATGTATAGTTATAGTTGCTGGACCACGGTTACACTTATCGTTAGACTTTCAAATGGCGGTTGAAATAAACGGTGATCCAAATAGTACGAACGTTAACCCACTGCAAAAAAAAAAAAAAAAAACTAACATACATATGGCTGCCCCACTAACTAACTTAGAAAATTACACTGTTATGTACACGTACACACGGTCAATGTTTAATCAACTTTTGAATAAAGTATTGCAAATATACATAGTTATAAAATGACTACTTACAGGAAATTCGAGTAATGCGGTTCACGTCGTTGCTGAGAAAAGAAGTCCTTCAGTGACAGGTGCCTCTTGCTTGAGCCGCGAAACTTGTTTAACTTATTAAGATGACGCAAAATACAAACACAATTGTTAGGAAATCCTTAATTAACTTCTGAATTAAACATTACAAACATAATTAGTATTAGCTGGCTAAATTACATAACGTACCACGATATGAGAGGAGTGCGGGCCTTGCCGTTGCTGAGGCAAGCCGTCCTTCAGGTGACTTCGATTAAGCTACGAAACTTGTTGAAGATGACGTAAAATACAAAGACAATTGTTAGGAAATGCTTAATAATTATTCACTTTTTAATAAAGTGTTACAAACGTAAGTAGGATTAGCTGACTAACGTTACTTACCAGGAGTTGTGAGGAGTATGGCTAGTCGACGTCGCTGCTGAGGAAAGCTGATTTTTTTTCCTGCGGAGCTGCACACGTCATCACTTTAGCCACGAAATGTACTCAATTTATTTAAACTGTCATTTATTAAGCTGGAACTTTATTTAGGAAAATTGTTAGGAAATACTTAAATAATAAACAGATCAGTACAAGTAAATAATTATCAAATATTTCTATTAGAATTCACCAGAAATATTGAGGGTATATAAAAAATATAATTAGTTAGTTAAATACTTATTTTCATTACATAAACTTAAATAATATATGTAAATTTTAGAGAAATTATTTGTTGGATTTTTTATTATTCTTTTTAACCTGACCCACTCAAAATATCACTTAAATTATTTCAAAAGTTAATATAGCTCTTTACTAAGCCACGGAATTATTTTTTACAGTGTATATGTATATTAAGTAAATGTGTACCTTTTGTTTCAACAGCTGATACTTTCTCCATGTAAATAAAACACTTACACAAATCATTGATGACTTATTGATAACTATTTCACAGTCATGTGGTTTACTTACCATTTTGCATCCTTTCAGCGATGTCCTTGGAAACCGTTAGCATGACAACATTGCCTTTGCTGTCTAACACATTAATGGTTACAGTAGAAGGAAATCCAAGGCACTCTTCTTTAGAAAATTATAAAAAGCCTTTATTGAATTGGCTATTTCATGATAGAAAGTATAAAAGACATGGGGGAAAAGACAACAACCCACGCGTAGCGCCAAAAACAGCCTTCTTCAGGCTATGTATTACAATCAAACAATTTACTCTTTTTATAGATGCTGATTAGAAACACCTGAATGACAAATCACATGCACATACAGAGAATCCACTAGGAGGTTACATAGCAACAAAAGGCAGATCACAAAAAGGTCTATTTCTTCATTCAAACCAGGGTATACTGTGGCCTGTAACTCATACATATAAAACGTTTCTCTCTGTAGAAGTAATTTTAATCGGTCACCACCCCGAATGCTCTTTTTGATCATTTCTAAACCCTCAACCATTAGGCCTTCTGGATTACTATTGTGCACATTTTGAAAAAGTTTTGCCATAGGGTAATCTAAATTAGCTTTTCTAATGGCATTTTTATGCTCCGATACTCTGTCTTTGAAACGTCTCTTGGTCCGGCCTACATAAAAACATCCACATTGGCATGATAACCTGTATACCACAAAAGTGGTGTTGCAATTAATGAATGTCTTTATGTTATACCTCTTGTCTTTTTTAAAATTACAGAATTCTTTGCATTCTTTAATGTTAGAACAATGGTTACAAGACCCACATTTAGAAGTACCTTTTAATTGTCTGTTAAGCCAAGTGGTCTGTTTTTTAGCTGGAAGATGACTAGATACTAGCCTATCTCATTGAGTTGGAGCCCTCTTGAAACTAATTTTTGGAGATGCAGAAAACACTTCTCTAAGAACAGGATCACTCTTAATAAGATTCCAATTTGAGTGTATAATCCTTTTTTATGGGATTGGTTAAAGAGCTATATTCTGTCACAAAATAGGCCTGATTCTGTGAACAGGATGGTTTTGTATTCTTCTGGAATAGCTCTTCTTTTCTTTAATGGTTACGTTGGTCTGTATAAAAAAAGAAAGTCATGCAAAATAAACATACACAACCTATATATTAACAATAAAGTAAATACAGTAAAGCAATATTTAATAAATATGATTTATAAGATTTATAAGATAAAGACGACATAAAAACGTAATGAACTGTTTTAAAAGTCCATATGAGAATTTCTGAAACTGAAGTCGTCACAATAAACTTGAAACGCACGTCATCAGTGAATCCAGCCAATCGTGGATCAGTTGTGTCGTCATCAGAACCTGTGCAGCCGCTCTTCAGAACCTGGGCTGGCCGAGTTTTCCGGCTAGTCTTGTATATCTCTCGCGGTACTTAGATGGCACACGTCACAGTCATGTGGCATCAGCGCTGTATCAAGTCGGACAAAATTTCTAACCTGCATGCACTGCTTCAAGTCAGCGGACGATCGGTCTACGCAGAGCTTCATGAAGTCGAACAAGCCTAATAACATCATGCTCCTCATAATCCAGCTAATTAGGTTCCTCGAACTCACCTGCCGCTTATGATTAGTATCGCTGGATTGAGTTAGCTGATTTAATTGCGCATTCATGCGCTGGCTTAAAAGGCGATATGTATCGATAGTAGAAACACTGATCAGCAACACTGTGATTAGCTGCTCACCATAGCCAAAGATCACGCTCAGTTTTTCATCGCAGTAGAGCAAGAGTTATTGCTAGTTATTGCTAGAAGGATATGCTGAATTTGAAACCTTAATTAAGATGCCAGGGAGAAAGAGGGCTGGCAAAAAGTAGCAGACAAATTGAATGCTTAAGTGCTCCATGTTATGGTTCTATCACTTATAACAGTATATATTGTTGTACTTTTAGTAATTTCATAATTGCTTAATGTCAGAGCCACCTCAAGACCCACAAGAACACGGGAACAAGTAAAAGTCAAGCATAAGAGCATTCTCCAAAATGATAATCTTTTCTACTTCTACTGTTTAGTGTGTTTTACCAAAAAAGATTTCAATGATATGTTTATAACAGCAACTAAGAAAAAGGCGGAGCAGAAAAAAAAGAAAAAACAGGGTGGTGGTCCTTCACCCCCACATTATCCCCCGGCAGAAGAGTTGGCCCTTGGGTTAAATGTGAACCGACCCATTGTGGAGGGCATCCCTGGGGGCACCTCTTCCTTAGACCAAAATCCAGGGACCAGTAACAGCAACACCTTCATTACTGGTAAAATAGTTTTAAATGTATCTTGCTACACTGTAAATACTTTGTTGCTGCATTAAATTTAAGTGTGCCAATAATCCAAAATGGGAGTTTCTTTTGCACAAAAGAAGTGAAGAAACCCTCTAAGATGACTGTCCTTTTGAAGGAAGTACTTGTAAGTGCATAAAGAGCGTAATTTATAGTTGTGTACATATTATTTCTGACTTGCAGGAGGAAAGGCCAGACAGGCCTACTGCACAAAGTGATAAAATGTGGGTAATTTACTATTTTCCTTTTGTTGCATGAGGCTTGTTTATTTGTTTTTGGTTTTGATAATTACTTATCAAAAAATGGCACAGGGTGACATCCGTAATCAGAAAATAAACAGAAAATACAGTATTTTGACCTGAAACGCCTAAAATTAAGAGGGAGAAATAGAACTTGATACTTTAAAGAAGAGAAAACTGGAACTAGAAATGTAGTTGCTTCATCAGGAACTTCAGAGTAAGTGCTAATACACTTTCACACAGAGGATTACTGCTGACCATGGATAACAATATCTTATTGCAGGCAAAAGATTACCGTCTGGCTTCTATTGACATAATCATTGTAATAAAACTCAAGGAAGTAATCATGATGAATTGTATTTTATTAATTTAATGAAGGCTTTTTAGTGTAAAGAGAAAATGTAATAAAAAATGGTGTTCCACAATCCTGTCCCGTGCAGCTCTGTCACTAGGGTGGTCCAAGTGCACTGGCTGGAGGTCATCATCAGACTGCACCTCCACCACCGGGGGCCTCTCCTTTCTGATGGTGGCAATATTGTGGAGTACTGCACATGCAACAATAATGTCAACCGAGCCTTCAGAATAGAAAACCTTTAACCTGGCCAGGAATCAAATTTGGAATTTGATGCTGGGTTCCCTCAAGATCCTATAGCTTCTTGATAATTCCTCAGTTTCCACAGCACATTAGGGGCATAGTCATGATTGAAATAATGCTGCTGCCTTTCCATTCACTCACCTTCCTCTCCCAGGCCTTTTTGATAACCAACTCACCATGATGTTAAATCCATTTACGAGATACATGGCCATAGCGAAGGAAAAATGCATTGCTGATCTGTGCCTAGTGTGCAGGTGTGAATTAAGAGAAGGTGAATAATTGTTATGCGTTCTGTGTGAAAGCAATGTTGGTCGGCAATATGCTCTGGTTTTTCACAACGCGCCCAGTGTGGAAAGGGCTTAACTCTGTCAGCTCTTAAAAGTTGTTAATATCTAGCTCTGTGGCACTGACTTAATGCAAATTGATGGAGCTGATGAATTATGCAGCCATTCTCAAAAAGACATAGATTGGAAGCTAGGGTTGGGTATCAAAAACCGGTTCCATTTTAGAACCGGTTGCAAATTTTAAAGAACCGGGTATTCGATAAGACGTGTGCATTTAGATTCTGCTTAACAATTAAAGAGAGCAGCGATCGCGCTGCAGATTCCCAGTTTGTGTCTGTTCTCGGGCTGTTCCGTGCATTTCAACTGTAGAAAAGGTTATTTCGAGCCGAAACTGACTTCTTTCATATTTTGTTGACCAATATACAGAAAACTACATCAGTATATCATCATAAACACAGGCGTTTTTGTCTTACATGAATGTAAACCGATGAAAAAAGAAAACACACGTACAGTATTTTTGCTTAAAGAGCCACCATTTAAGGTTACTTTTTTGGTTGTAACTTTTCTCAAGTGTGAATTTTTGCATGAACGTCAAGGTATCGTTTTTGACTGAAACCCTTTCCACACTGGGAGCATGTGTAAGGCTTCTCCTCAGTGTGAGTTCTCGTGTGCCTGTTAAGGTATCCTTTATGACCGAAACTCTTTCCACATTGTAGGCAGGTGAAAAATCTCTCAGTATTGTGAATTCGCCTGTGGGCATAAAGGTTTCGTTTTTCCTTGAAACCTTTTCTACACAGATTGCAGGTGAAGGGTTTCTTTCCAGTGTGAACACTCATGTGGTTATCAAGGTTTCCTTTTCTGTTGAAACTTTTTCCACACTGTTTGCAGGTGAAAGGCTTCTCTCCGGTGTGAATTCTCATGTGAGCTTCAAGATTTACATGTTGACTGAAACTACTTCCACACCAGTGGCAGATAAAAGGCTTCTCTCCAGTGTGAACTCTCATGTGGACTTTAAGGTTTCCAGGATCACTGAAACTCTTTCCACACTGAGTGCACATGTAAGGCTTCTCTCCAGTGTGAATGGTCATGTGCCTGTTAAGGCTTTCTTTATGAGTGAAACGGTTTCCACACCGAGGGCATATGTAAGGCTTTTCTCCAGTGTGTACTCTCATGTGCCTGTAAAGGCTTCCTTTATGAGTGAAACGGTTTCCACACTGTTGGCAGGTAAAAAGGCTCTCCGTAGTGTGAATTGTCCTGTGGATGTCAAGATTTTCATTTTCTCCAGTTGTGAAATCATGAAGAATCTCATACTGATCATCTTCTTCAATTTCATTGAGTAAGGCTTTCTCTTTCAGTGCCATTAAGTCTAAGGTGGAAAAATAAACAACACAAAAGTTAACCCCAGTTTAATGGCAGAAAATAGTCAAGATCAATAGATATAAACATGTTATGCATGTATCCTAGATCCCATACCAGGGTGTCAAAACTTGCTCTTGGTGGGACCGTGTCCTACAGAGTTTAGATCTAACTTGCCCCATTAATTCTGCTTTTCAGAAGATTTTGAAGTGATATTAAAACATTGATTATCTTTAATTGGAGTTTTATCACTGATCAAGTGATAAATAAGTCTGTAAGTCGACTATAGATTTGTATTTATTTGTAGTGGTGAGTGGGGTTTCATGAGATTCTTAGTACTTTGTTTTTCTCTTGTTCTGTATTGCACAAATTACCTGCTTTGGCATCTAATCATCGATACAACAACCAGGGCTCAACATTAATCCTAGATATGTTCCTGTCATTTAGACAAGTAAATCTATCATTCATTTGTCCAAGCAAAAAAAAGTTGTACATTTTTTTTTTTTTTTGGTAAACGTAATTTATTTGTAACATAAATCTAACATTGCTTTCTAAAAGGATAATATTTGTGGCATCTTTAATATCAAATTTTTTAATTTTACCAATACATTAGTTGGAATACAAAGACACTATAGTGTCAAACAAAGTAAGTATCAACAAACCAGAAGAAACACAGAAACTGTAACGATTGCCAGTTGTAGTTCCCACAAGTTCTGCTTCAGGGCATTCAATCCCTCACCCTTACCACTCATCCTGGACTCCCATTTTCAAGGTTCCCTCCAAACAGGAAATTTCATTATCAGTTCACACTTGTCTCATATCAGTAGGACTATTTAAGATGCACACACACTGAAGCTGCGTCCCAAAGTGAAGGGTGCACACTTTAAAGCCTGGATTTGTAGTGTGATTGCAGCACAGTTGCACTACGAAGGCTGTCCCAATGCGTGGGGTGCACATTGAAGGCTATCTTTGAAGTGCTATTGTATCACAGAGTCACTACATTGGCTGTCACAATTCAGCATGGACCCTCCAAAAACTGCATTCCAAGGCCAATAGCGTCACTACAGCATTATGAAGGCTGCCAGAATTTGAAAGCCACTTTGTATTTTATTTTTGTGGTGTCATGCAAGATATCTATAAAGGTTTTAACCAAACTTGAGCACTTCAGTATTTCGTACGAATATCCTGCAGTGTCATATTTTAATAATGTTAAGATGGCAAACCTGTCTTTATATTTTTCATGAGTGTGTTCTCATTTTCTCTTGTTTTAGGATAATTCTGGAGAACCTTGGACACTGCAAACCAGTGTTACTTGGCCATGGTCTTGGCTAAGCTGGAAATACATCACAGTGCCACTGGAGAGTGAAACATTCCCTCCATCTCCTCCATTATGATGTATAAAATAAAAACAAATATTAATAATTCTGGCTCCATAACCCAGAAGTGTGAATTTGGCCAGGCTGTCAAAACACCATTGCAATGCGACAAGAGCGGTAATCAGGAACGGCTTGTTAGGAAATCCCGCAAAGGCAGAGCATCCTTTATGGACTTCAGAGTGTTCAATTTTGTGATGCAGCTATAGGGTGCTTCACATTTCTTATTTTTGCATCCTTGTTTCCTTTCCTCACCCCCTTTCCTTACGTCTTAGCTGCAGCCCCACTTAGGATACAAAGGAAAGAAAAGTAGGATGGAGGAATCAAAAGAACTTTGTACTTTGAAGTGACGCTTTTGTGGCAAAGAATATTCCTAAGCGTCATAAGCTGCACCAAAGGGATCTGCTCTCCTGTTGTTGGTGATGATGGCCACCGTGAGTGCATTTCTTGCTTGGGGGGAATCCCATCCCATACAGAATATTATGGAATCTCACCTCTCTGCACATGTGGATAGTTTTCTTTTAAGAAAGTTACTCTGAGGCTTTCTCAGGAGCCTGTGAGGGAAAAACAGTGTGGCAAAGGATCGTAGTGCTCGGATGTGAGCAAACTCACATCGGCTCGTCCACACAAAATGCAGTGAGGTCTCAACTGTCTGTGACATATCAGTAATATTGTCTTTGTATTGGCCTGGTGACTCTAAGGTTATCCTGAAACCAAGGCAAAGTAATATACCTAAGATGCTCTCTACTCCATTCAGGGCACAGGTCATTACACTTTCTGCACTTCCACCCTCAGAAGAGGACCAGGAATTGAATTTACTCTGCACTGTTAGGGCACTGAAAGTTTAGACTGAGCATTCAGACTCTTAAGCAGTCTGAACAGCTCTTTGTTTGCTTTGTGGCTGCGTTAAAGGGCATCCGGTCATGTAGCAGAGACTTCCAAGTGGATAGTTGACACTACTTTGCAAGCCTACTCTTCTGTGGGCCTGCAATGCCCCATTGAAGTACGAGCATTGAACACACAGACAGACAGACAGACACACACAGCAGTGAACACACACCCAGAGCACTGGGCAGCCATTTATGCTGCGCGCCCGGGGAGCAGTTGGGGGTTCGGTGCCTTGCTCAAGTGCACCTCAGTTGTGGTATTGCCGGCCCAGGACTCGAACCCACAACCCTAGGGTTAGACATCTACTCTCTAACCACTAGGCCACGACTTCCCTTCTTGAGAGGGATATTGATAATCTTCATCAAAAAAGACCATTGGTGTCCAACTGTGCTCAGGGTGACCTACAAGCTCTCCATTCCTTGCAGAAAATGGACACTGTTCATTGGCAGATAAAGGACACAAACGGGAACGAGCGCACTTGATGATACGCTGTGTTTCCCACCAACTGGCAATCCGGAGTGGCAAAAAAATTTTGGTAAACTGGCATTGGGCGGGTTTCACAAACCAAAACAGAGACCGATATTTCAGGCCATAACACACAATTTCAAAGGCGAATAACTGACTGTAGCATTGTCTTTTCAGATAAACATGTTAACTTAGCATGTTTCTAAAATATCTGCAAACATATTATGGTATTATTATGCTTAAGTAGAGTCAACATCTTACAATACAGCACCTTTAACAACTGAGCATTAATTATATATATATATATATATATATATATATATATAATTTTTTTTTTTTTTTTTTTTTGTTAAAATTAGCATTAGATCAAAACTCCTTGATGTACTGTTTTTGGAATAAATGCAATCCAAATTACATTTGTCTCCTCCCGTTTTTGCTGATACGAAAAATTGTCCGATCCTTGACTCAAAAACCGTAATGTTATCCGAACTGTGAGTTTTGTGATCTGTTGCACCACTAAAAGATACTGACGGATTTCTTACATTAGCTTTCAACAACCAAATGATTAACGAACAGAATTGCAATTTTAAACACGCAAATATCCAGTGAGATCTGATTTGTATGTGTTTCTTAAAGAACACAACACACTTCAAAATCCCCCAGGACATCCGTTCGCCAGTTGTATAGGAACTCTTACGGAGCCATTATCAACGTTCAATCTAATTTTAAGAGAAGTCCTAAGTGTCATGAGTTTCTTTATAGAAGTAAAGGAAAACCAGTCTCCTCTTGGTTTATACCAAATGTTCAATTTTAGGGTGGAGTATCCCTTTAAATGCTAGAACTGAATGGTTTAAATTTTAGAAGCAGATAATAGGTTTAATGGCATAGAAGAAATATATTTTTGTTTAGGGTTAATTCTGTATTATTGGTACAAATCAAATGCATAATAACAAATGGCCAATGTGATCTTCTCATTTGTCTGGTCATGTGGTCTCAACATGTCTGTCACAAACCACTCATTTCGACACTCATGTTACATTCTTCATAAATATAATTCATTTCTGTACAGCTGGACATTTTTATTAAGGATCAGATGATTGAGTTCTGTTTTGAGAATAAAAACTAACCTGTTTGTTCCTCAGCATCTTCATGTTTGACTTCGATCTTCACGTCTTTACTCTCCTCTTTAATAAACTCCATCTTTATAATTGTGTGTGTCTCCGTCGCTTCAGCATTTTTTTGTGTGTGTGTGTTTGGACACTTTTTCCTGTTTAAAATTAGAATGATTAACAGATAGTAAATGTTTCTCAAAAATAAATGCAACAAATGCAAACTAAATCTTTGAGTTGCACCTCTAGTGTCTAGTTCATAGTCAGCAGGAGTGAGAGTTAAAATACATAAATTACCTTATTAAATATACATATTATACATAAAGGGAATTTAATTATAAAATTATAATTATATTTAGTTATATAATATGTGTGCATAATATTTAATAGATTACACTTAAATCAATAAATTAGCAGTTTGTAAAAATGGCCATTACACAGTTTGTGTTTGTTTTCGTTTATCGCCACCGCGCTGATTCGAATCACTGAATCATTTCACGAATGACTCGGTTCAGATGATTTGGCTTCTCAGTTTCTCTCTTTTTTCCAGTATTTGAACGATGCACTTATTCATGACAGAGGGAGCAAATTATAGTAATACAATATTGCAACGTTATATTTAAGATTCATTCATTCATTAATTCTTCGCAGCTTGTAAAAATATGTTCATTTACGGAACAGTTTGCATTTAAAATATTAAACCACACAAACCTTTCTTCAGCTGAATCACAACAAACGCAGGGATGAGTTGAGGCTAGACAAGGCGCAACTTTATGACGTCACAACACAGGAGCAAAATAAAAGTCCCGTTTACACACTGATGTCTATTATATGCACGATATTAACGCATTTCCCACAGTTATTAGTATCATAAATCTAGAAATTCATATATTTCCTTTTTTTTTTATTAATGGTCATTTTCAACACTATACTTTGTATTGTCTTACCTTGTCATTAAATTACATACAACTTGTTAATGCTGCTGCATAAGTGTTTCTATACAAAGGCTGAGAAAGTGACTGAAAATCTGACATCTTTCACTTTTTTGACTAATCAATCTCTTATTATTTATTCACTCTTTTTATTCTTTTGGAAAGTTATTGAAATACTAACATGTATTATTTATTATTTTGCTATTGGGGCAAATGCGAACACAAAAATATATTTGTTGCAGTTTCCATTCATCACTTCATAAGTTTACACAACTATGAAGACTTTCACTTCCGAGAGAGTCTATATGTACATATATGTAATTAGGGCTGGTAATTTAACACGTTAATTAGATAAACTAATTATGCGTAAAAATTATTAACACATTTAACGATCTTCAAATTCGAAAAGTTTTTACCCCCTGGCTCTTACCTTAAATGGTATTACAAAGTGGTGAATGAAGAATTTTTTGATCCGTTTTATAGAAAATTCCTTCATTTTATTTCGAATCTGTGAATTGTATTAATTTGTTACCAAGATTTAGCTAAGAAAAAAAATAAAGGAGAAACAAAGAAGTTAATGGTAGCCATGATATAGCTAAAACAGTTAATAAATAATAGGACTTACGTTAATTTACTTCACAATTTGTGTTTTGTCAGAATGTTTTATAAATGGTACCATTAATATATTTACAGTATATCAAGCATTTGGGAATACAAATCACTTTAAGAGGATGTTTTTATAGTTTCTACTAAAAAAAAAAAAAACATTGTCAAATAAACATTTGTGTCTCATGGGCTGGATTTGCCAAGGACAAAGCGCTGATTTCTGCGTGAAGACATGCTGGGTAGTTGTGGTCCAGTTTGGCTTTCTCTTTGGTCATTTTAAATCTAAATGAAATTATGATATTATGGTGCATCACAATGTATTAAATCATAATGTATACATAAATCATAATGTATACATATGACCTACAGCCAATGAGAGAGCAAGATACAAGGGAAGGGAAATTTCAGAGGCAGGAGTTGTAATCTTACTTCATTCCTGTGGCTCAAGTGGTAGAGCATTGCGTTAGCAGCGCAAGGTTGTGGGTCCAATTCCCAGGGAACACGTTAGGTAAAAACTGTTAGCTTGAACAGTGCATAGTGTAAGTCGCTTTGGATGGAAGCGTCTTTTAAATGCATAATTTTAATTTATTCCCTTATCGCCGTTGTGTATGTGTTTAGCAAATGAGACTAAGTTGTTGGAGATTCTGTCTAGTGAAATACTGTGTACAGTGCTTGTATTTTGTTACACCCCATTCCCCATCCTAGACCTATGTGGATCATCTGCCATTTCATACAGTCGATTGATGACTAATATGAGGCAGAGCAACAAATTACTGCGTGATGGAGCCTAGAGAATACCCCTAAAATTCAAGATATAGGGCAAAATGGCCGTTTGAGATTATGTCTCATATTTACATCACACTGTTTAGAAATATAGAAGTAGAAATAGAGAAGTAGGCTAAGTGCAATTTCACACGAGTGCAAATGTGATACTCATCTTACACAACAGTTCATTAAGAAGTTAATATTGTGTTATATTAGACACAATGTTGTCTGCTTTGCTCAATTTTGCCAACCAGAAGATAAAGACAAATCAGAACGGTTCATCCCCGAGCAACCCACAGCGGCATTTAATTTCTTAATCCACGTTTTGATTCATTGTGGGGGCAAATTAATTGTAACTTTATTTAATAATAGAGGTAATAATCATAATAGGCCTAATAAAAATAAGAATGTAACAGGTCTACATTAATTGAAAATGCCAAAAATCTTAATATTGCCAATAATCTATATTTTTGGCAATATCTCTGTCTAACGTAGATGCAAGATCATAGTTTTCAGATGCTCCCCAGCAAGGGGAGGTTATCTTAGGGCCGTTTGCAGTGTGTTTTCTGCGTTCCCGTCCGCTAACGTTACGCCACAGGGAGATCGCACGCTGCCTGTTACGTTTTTAGGCTGCCATGTTGAGTGTAGTGGCACTGAGAACATCATATTTCACACACTTTAAAGGGGGGGGGGGTGAAATGCTCGTTTTCACTCCATATCCTGTTAATATTGAGTACCTATAGAGTAGTACTGCATCCTTCATAACTCCAAAAAGTCTTTTTTTTATTATATTCGTAAGAGAAAGAAAGTCTATACCGACTTTTCCCGGAAAAACACGAGCGCCTGGAGGCGTGACGTGTGGGTGGAGCTAAAGAATCACGAGCGCCAGTAGGCTTTTGTGTTGAGAGCATGTGGAAGCTGTGACATTACCGTGAGGACAAAAACCATCATCCAAAACAAACCATGGCTTACAGTCAGATTCAGCGTATATTTATGATCCAGAATCAGATCCCGAGGCTGAAACTGAACGAATTACCAAATTAAGGTAATTCGTAAGTATATATGTGCAAATAATAACACTGATGGATTATTCACATAAACAGAGGACAATGAAGTAACCAAAAATCCAAAGAAGGATGGTCAGAAATATATATATGCCTTTATTCTTTCTGCTGTGCATTATCAATATAAGTAAAAACACAAGCGTAATAAAATAAAGTTTATTAACAAAAAGATACTTTACGAAATGAATTCCATGAATGGATGAGGAAGTGAAGTGCATAAGAATGATGAATGCAAGCGATTTTACTGAATGTTACTATGGCAAAGTGGTTAAATAATCTTAGTAATGTATTTTTGATGTTCAGTCAGATTTCTCCAAAAAGCACAAATTCAACAAATACCAAAGCATCATCCTGTGATGCTGAAAAACTTGAGTTGGAGACCTTCCTTTACCTCTAACTTTTGAAGACCACAGAGAACACAGCATAACATTAATCAACAAAAGAAACATAATACAAATTAAAAGCATGTAAACAAGTAAATACAATTAACAGCATGTAAATGGCTATATAAAATACATTTGAAGAAATGAGTAAATACAAGTAGAGATGAAGACATAAGAGCATAAATGAAGAGTTTACAGTCATGTGTAAGAGTCTATTTGGCATCCCACAACATAAACATTAAGAAAATGACCAACTGACTCTTTGTTTAAAACATTTTAAAGAGTTTACATTATTTAAATGAAATGTGACATGTGTAACAAATGTAAGAAAAACTTTTTTTAACTGTAATTTGATTACGAGCCACTTAAAGTGTAATTATAACAATCAACACAATCACCAGGCTCCACCAGCTGATTTGGGTGTAAAGCATCTGAATATCAACAGCGAAATGGTCTGCACTCAAAAAATGTCCTTTGAAAATGTTTACCAAGTCTAAACAGGCGATTAAACTTCTTCACTGTTAGATGAAACATCTGTCTTAATAACTGACTTCAAAATTACATTTTTAGAGTGTGAACCATTTATGTATTTATTTTTTCTTGATTACAACATATAACAAAACTATAACAACATACAGTTATTCATATTTGAAATATGTAGCAACATTACATGTTTAACACAGTTCAAGTCAGAAGTTTACATACACCTTGCAGAACTTGCAAAATATAAGTTATTTACCAAAATATTTGGTACTGGCCTTAATAAGAGGTTTACAAATAGTTTACAAGAGAAAATAATAGTTGAATTTATAAAAAATTACCCCATTCATAAATTTTTGAGATCCATCTTTTCACACTGAGGACAAATGAGGGACTATTACAGAAGGATCAAATGCTCATTAATGCTCCAGAAGGGAAAACCATGCTTTAAGAGGGGTGAAAACTTTTGAACAGAATGAAGATGTGTACATTTTTCTTATTTAGCCTAAACATCATATTTTTGTCATTTAGTACTGCCCTTTAGAAGCCACAGAAGATATGTTCCTCAAAAGACAAAATAAATTAAATGTACCCTGATCTTCAAATTCAAAAAGTTTTTACCCACAGGCTCTTACCTTAAATGGTATTACAAAGTGGTGAATGAAGAATGTTTTGATCCCTTTTATAGAAAAATTCCTTCATTTTATTTTGAATCTGTGAATTGTATTAATTTGTTACCAAGATTTAGCTAAGAAAAAAAATAAAAGAGAAACAAAGAAGTTAATGGTAGCCATGATATAGCTAAAACAATTAATAAATAATAATTAATTTACTTCACAATTTGTGTTTTGTCAGAATGTTTTATAAATGGTACCATTAATATATTTATATCAATCATTTGGGAATACAAATCACTTTAAGAGGTTGTTTTTATATTTTCTACCCCCCAAAAAAAGAAAACATGAAAGATTAATTGTTAAATGCATTTGCAGTACGTATACTCAATAATATCTATTATTATTTGCTTCTTTCCTGTTTTATTTATTATTTACTCTAATTTAAGGCCCTGACCTCAGCAAAACATTCATGGGTGAACTCATGGGCTGGATTTGCCAAGGACAAAGCGCTGATTTCTGCGTGAAGACATGCTGGGTGATTGTGGTCCAGTTTGGCTTTCTCTTTGGTCATTTTAAATCTAGATTCAATTATATTATGGTGCATCACAATGTATTAAATCATAATGTATACATAAATCATAATGTATACATATGACCTACAGTCAAAGAGAGAGCAAAATACAAGGGAAGGGGAAATTTCAGAGGCAGGAGTTGTAATCTTACTTCATTCCTGTGGCTCAAGTGGTAGAGCATTGCGTCAAGCAGCGCAAGGTTGTGGGTCCGATTCCCAGGGAACACGTTAGGTAAAAACTGTTAGCTTGAATAGTGCATAGTGTAAGTCGCTTTGGATGGAAGCGTCTTTTAAATGCATAATTTTAATTTATTCCCTTATCGCCGTTGTGTATGTGTTTCGCATATGAGACCGAGTTGTTGGAGATTCTTTGTTTAGTGAAATACTGTGTAATGTGAACTAACCACTGCTTCAGTGATACTTTTAACACTCTGAGAATGGACCGATGCAGAGCAGTGTACATTTAACACGGGGGATTTTTGCATGTATTTTGTTACATCCCAACTCTGAGTATGGCTAGAATCTTTTCTGATTTATCAACACAGTTTCACATATGATCCAAAAGAAGTGATAAACCCAGGATAGAGCGGCTGAGTGAATGTGGTCTGGACTGTGTGGATGAGACTCATTGTGTCCGAGACGCTGTAGAAGGACAGAGTTCCTGCGCTGTGATCCACAAATACTCCTATTCTACTGCTGATGGGATTCAAAGGGAGATCAGTCTGTATGTCATTGTGTATGAAGGAGCATCTGTCAGAAGAGCAGAACAAACTCCAGGACTGATCATTACGTCCAAACCAGCTCTTATAACCGTCTCCCTTCCTGCTGATGCTCTTATATGAGATTGATACATGCACCCCATCTCGTCCTCTCCACTCAATTTCCCAGTAACAGCGTCCACACACACTCTCTCTACACAACACCTGACACACATCATCAAATCTCTCTGGATGATCAGGATACGGCTGGAAGGTTTTACTGAAGGTAATCACTCTGTTCCTCTTAGACAAATGGAGGAATTTGCTCACTGTGTTCAGATCAAGAGTGAGCTGATGGGAATCTGATGGAGATAAAACATAAAAACCAGGAATTATGAATCGGTTTGATCTTTTCATGTAGCTAATGTCATTATCATGTATCATGTCAGTGTATCTGCAGTGTCTTTTAAGACCCTTTATTTATTATTTTTTTCTCTCTTGTTTCAGAAGTGTCCAGGTGCAGTGCTGATAATCACTGGTTCTTCCTGGTTGGTGTTCTAGGCACATCTTATCAGACCTGTTGTCACTTCCCATAGTAGAACATTGTGTGAAGAGTGTTAGATTAGAGAAAGTTTGTGTTTAAGAATAAGAATGAAAACCCCTTGATTTTAACATCATTTGATCTGATTAGAACTTGATTAGCCTAATTAAATAACTTGGGATAAACTTAAATCAAAGAGAAATAAATGGCATTATACTTTCCAGAAACTAAAACGAAATAGTTTTTTACTCATTTGATCAACCATTGCCTATAAAAGTAGCTTTCAAATGTGAAGCAAGTAAAGGCAGTCAGATGAAATATGCCAAGTTCAATGTCATCAAAGGGACTGGCAAACCACTGCTAAGATGGGACACAGCCATAAAACATTACAGCAGTCACAGAACTCAAGCAATCACTCCATTTACAATATCCAGAAGTGTTTCTGGGAGTCAGTGATGGTGTCTACAGACTAGGGGGTTGAACGACTTTTGATTGTTTAAAGTCAACTTTTATGTTATTAAGATACTTGCATGAACTTTTGAGTTTCTAAGCTATTTCATTGAGAAATACAGCATTTTCTTCACTCAAACACTGTATATAAAGACAGTTTTTTTGTTATGTTTTTTAGTTTGAAGAGCGGAGAAGTGTCTTAACATTTGCCATCTTAGTTGTAGACTACTGTTTTATATATCCTGACTTCCTTGAGCCTAGCGCTTCATCGTTTATATCATGAAATTTTGGCCAAATGTATTCAACCAGGAAATTTGAGCACCCATATAGTTACATAAACTGTATTACCTGAAAGTTGATGAAAATGTAATGCAGTGTACCAAATGCCTCAGATGTGGCCATTCTAATGATGGACAGAGCTCAGATATTATTAATTCGATGCAAAATAGCTTTGGACCCACTTTATATTAAGTGGCCTTAACTACTATGTACTTACATTTTAATTAATAATTTATTACAATGTACTTATTGTGTACATGTTTTTACATTGTACTTATATTTGAAAAAAACCTACATGTAATTACATCTGTAAATAATTTCTGTAATTACATTTATAATTACACTGTTGACCCATACTTTACACCTTAACCCACCCTTAAACTTACCCATACCTCCAACCCTCTCCCTAACCTTACCCCATCACACCTCAATAGCAGCAAAAGCGTTTTACAATACAATATGAACACAGTAAGTACATTGTACTTATTTTTTTATGTAAGTACATAGTAGTTAAGGCCACCTAATATAAAGTGGGACCATAGCTTTTAATTCCATTTGATCATAATTTTCATAAAATGTTAAGTGCAAGGGGCTGATCATATATAAAGGCACAATAACAACTCTGATGAGGCAGTGTTTCATTATTAATATGTATATATAATATATTTCAGTGATATTTCAATATATATTTCAGGTGGTTGTCCAGCATCTTCAATAAACAAGCTACAGGTAGTCCAAAATGCAGCTGCTAGAATCCTTACCAGGTCAAGAAAATACGTCTTTTATTGATTTTTACCATACATTTCTGCCATACGTACATCAACCTGAAATAATCACATAAATTAAGATGACAAACGGGTCTGGGGGCGGGGCTAGTGCATTAACTGCGATAAAATATTAGAAAAATGTAAACATAAATAAATATTGAATATTAACACACACACACACACACATATATATATATATATATATATATATATATATAGAGAGAGAGAGAGAGAGAGAGAGGGGTGCTGGTCATATAATTAGAATATGAACTAAAAGTTGATTTATTTGACTTATTCCACTCAAAAAGTGAAACTTGTATATAATATTCATTCATTACATACAGACTGAAATATTTCAAATGTTTCTTTTAATTTTGATGAGTATAACTGACAACTAAGGAAAATCCCAAATTCAGTATTTGAATATTACATAAGACCAATACAAAGAAAGGATTTTTAGAAATCTTGGCCAACTGAAAAGTATGAACATGAAATGTATGAGCATGTATAGCACTCAATACTTAGTTGGGGCTCCTTTTTCCTGAATTACTGCAGCAATGCAGCATGGCATGGAGTCAATCAGTCTGTGGCACTGCTCAGGTGTTATGAGAGCCCAGGTTGCTCTAATAGTGGCCTTTAACCCTTCTGCATTCTTGGTTCTGGCATATCACATCTTCCAAATCACAATACCCCATAGATTTTCTATGGGTTAAGGTCAGGTGAGTTTGCTGACCAATTAAGAGCAGGGACACCATGGTCCTTAAACCAGGTACTGGTAGCTTTGCCACTGTGTGCAGGTGCCAAGTCCTGTTGGAAAATGAAATCTGCATATCCATAAAGTTGGTCAGCAGCAGGAAGCATGAAGTGCTCTAAAACTTCCTGGTATACAGCTGTGTTGACCTTCGACCTCAGAAAACACAGTGGACCAACACCAGCAGAAGACGTGGCACCACAAACCATCACTGACTGTTGAAACTTTACACTGGAAATCAAGAAACGTGGATTGAGTGCCTCTCCTCTCTTCCTCTAGATTTTGATTTCCAAAGGAAATGCAAAATTTACTTTCATCAGAGAACATAACTTTGGACCACCGAGCAGCAGTCCAGTCCTTTTTGAAGCGAGACACTTCTGATGCTGTCTCTGTTGTTCAAGAGTAGCTTGACACAAGGAATGCAACAGCTGAAACCCATGTCTTGCATATGTCTGTGCGTAGTGGTTCTTGAAGCACTGACTCCAGCTGCAGTCCACTCTTTGTGAATCTCCCCCACATTTTTTGATGGGTTTTGTTTTACAATCCTCTCCAAGTGCGGTTATCCCTATTGTATGTACACTTTTCTACTACTAAATATTTTCCTTCCCTCGCCTCTCTATTAATGTGCTTGGACATAGAGCTCTGTGAACAGTCAGCCTCTTTTGCGATGACCTTTTGTGTCTTGCCCTCCGTGTGCAAGGTGTAAATGGTTGTCTTTTGGACAACTGTCAAGTCAGCAGTCTTTCCCATTATTGTGTAGCCTACAGAACTGTACTGAGAGACCATTTAAAGGCTTTTGCAGGTGTTTTGAGTTCATTATCTGATTAGAGTGTGGCACCAGGTGTCTTCAATATTGAACCTTTTCACAATATTCTAATTTTCTGAGATACTGAATTTGGGATTTTCCTTAGTTTTTTATATGGTTATAATCATCAAAATTAAAAGATATAAACATTTGAAATATATCAGTCTGTGTTTAATGAATGCATATAATTGAATGCACGAATGCTTTTTGAATGGAATTAGTTAAATAAACTTTTTGACGATATTCTAATTATATGACCAGCACCTGTACATATCTTCTTCTGTGGCTTTCAGCATAGGTGGATGCATTTTCTCCCTCTCCCTCTGTAGATCTACTGCCAGATACGTCTCTGCCTAAAAGCAAGTTATACTCTCTGTCTGTTCCCGAGAGGGAGGCCATGGAGAAATATATTTCTGATTCTCTGGCATCCAAATTCATCCGTCTCTCCTCTTCTCCAGCGGGGGAGGGGTTCTTTTTTGTGGGGAAGAAGGACGGTTCTCTGCGACCTTGCATTGATTACAGAGGGTCTAATAACATAACGGTAAAGAACACATATCCTTTGCCATTGATGTCTTCAGCCTTTGAGTGGTTGTAGGGAGCGTCGGTCTTCACAAGACTGGACTTACGCAATGCTTATCATTTGGTCCGCATCAGGAAGGGGGATGAATGGATGCTTATCATTTGGTCCGCATCAGGAAGGGGGATGAATGGAAGACCGCGTTTAAAACCCCTAGGGGGCACTTTGAATACTTGGTTATGCCTTTCGGGCTCTCCAATAGCCCAGCGGTCTTCCAGGCACTCGTCAATGATGTGCTGAGAGACATGGTCGATCAGTTCATTTATGTATACCTGGATGACATATAGATTTTTTCTTCATCTCTCCAGGAACACGTTCAGCATGCCAGACGAGTGCTTTAGAGGTTGCTAGAGAATGGGCTTTTTGTCAAGGCGGAGAAATGCGCTTTTCATGCACAGTCTTTCCCTTTCCTAGATTACGTCATTTCTTCTGAGGGAGTGCGTATGGATCCTGACAAGGTTAAGGCTGTGGTGGATTGGCCAAATCCAGATTCCCGTAAGGCCCTACAGAGGTTTCTGGGGTTCGCCAATTTTTACCTACGTTTTATTCGTAATTACAGTCAACTAGCCGCACCTCTGACTGCCTTGACCTCCCCCAGAATGACGTTCAGGTGGTCCGAAACAGCCAAAGCTGTATTCACCAACCTAAAGAGCCGCTTCGTTTCGGCTCCCATTCTTACGACTCCTGATCGGTCACGTCAGTTCGTGGTGGAGGTCGATGCGTCAGAGGTGGGGGTAGCGCAGTGCTTTCTCAGTGCTCTTCTTCAGACTACAAGATGCATCCTTGCGCATTCTTTTCTCATCGCTTGTCACCTACCAAACATAACTATGACATTGGTAACAGGGAATTGTTAGCATTGGAAGAATGGTGACATTGGTTAGAAGGGTCGGGGGTACCTTTTATCGTCTGGACTGATCACAAGAACTTAGAATACATTCAATCTGCCAAAAGACTCAACTCCAGGCAGGCTCGGTGGGCTGTTTTTTTCGGTTGTTTTGACTTTACTCTTTCGTACTGTCCGGGTTCTAAAAACATCACTCGTATTTTTGATCCATCCAAACGGCCGGCTACTCCCGAGTGCATTTTACCGGAGACTCTATTCATCTCCACACTCCGATGGGAGGTCGAATCGAAGGTCAAGACAGGCTTAGAAGGGGTAATATCTCCGTCCCGGTGCCCACCAAACCGATTGTTTGTGCCGGAGGAATTACGATCTGACGTTATTCAGTGGGGTCATTGTTCCAATGTAGCCTGTCACCCAGGAGTAAATCGTACTAGATTTCTAGTTAAGCAACGATTCTGGTGGCCATCTATGGCTTGCGACATTCGAGAATTTGTTTTGGCCTGCTCAATCTGTCTGATGGGTAAGACTTTCAATCGACCCCCAGATAGGCTTCTTCAACCACTGTCTGTCCCTTCGAGACCCTGGTCCCACACAGATTTTGTTACCGCCATCCCAAGGCAATACGGTTGTTTTAACCATAGTGGACTGGTTCTCGAAGGAGACCCATTTTATTACCTTGCCCAAATTGCCTTCAGCCAAGGAAACAGCGGTGACTGTCAATCACGTTTTTCGGTTACATGACCTCCCGACGGACATGGTCTCTGACAGGGGATCCCAATTTGTCTCCAAATTTTGGCAAGAATTTTGTAAATTACTGGGAGCCACTGTCAGTCTATCTTCGGGTTACCACCCCCATAGCAACGTGCAGACCGAGAGAGCCAAACAAGATTTGGAGAGAATGTTGCGATGTATTGCCGCCAAGAATCCTTCCTCTTGGTGTCAACAACTCTCTATGGTGGAGTACGGTAATGTTTTCTCTTGGTTCTAAATAAATGCGACTTATAGTCCAGTGTGACTTATATGTTTTTTTTCCTCATCGTGACGTATTTTTGGACTGACGCGACTTATACTCAGGTGCGACTTATAGTCCGTAAAATACGGTACATTTGGAAAGAATTTGGTTTATTTTGCCAAACAAATTGGACCAATTTAATAAGATTTGGTTTCCACTATCTGGATGCGGAGTTTGAGTAGTTTGGTGTTAGTGTGGTATGGTGTTGATTGTAACATTAATGTGGTATGGTTTAAGTTCCTAGGGCAGGGAGGGTGCTTTTTTTTCTCTCTACCTTGTTGTTCTGGTGCTTTGTATATTGGTATTGTTTCATATTTCCTCTTCTTGTTTGTAATTTTGGATTATAGGATGTATGTTACAATGTGTATTGGAATGTTGGATTCCCCAATAAAAAGATTTAAACAGAAACAGATAAACAACAGGAGTCTTTTCAATCTGATTAAACCATCATCAGATTACTAATGGATTATTTGGGTGGATATAAACTCAGTGCGTCTTTTTGCTTGTTGACTTACATTGTAAGAAGTCATTCCTGGTCAAGGGAACAATGTTGGTGAATGTGACTATAGAAATAAACAGAATAAGTCATTATGTCAGCAGAAAATTACATTATAAATAACTCATTTCTGAAAGCAGATGAATCTCCAGGAATTTACCTCTGTCAGAGATCTTTTTGAGCTCATCTTTGCAGAAATCCTCCAATTTGTCTCTCAACTGTTGGACAAATTCTCTCACACCATCAAAACAGAAGGGAGAACTGAAGGGAATGTTGGGCATGTCTGTAGTTTCAGCTGGTGCCGATAGAGCCTGGGAAATCTACAGAAAACAGAAAGGCTATCACATACACACTTCACCCAGTGCACCACTATCAGATTTGTTTGCCTCCTGTCGACTTGACTTATCTTTAGTAACACACTTCAATTTAGAATATTCACAACATCAGCTATATTCTTCAAATTGAATCTTTAAATTTGAAACCTGTTCAAATTTACACAGCAAAATCCCCAGTGTTAAATTAAAGCTCTATAGTGTTTATATAATGCACACTATAGATTGTTAACAGTAACACACTCATGCAGTTGTTAATTGATAATTAAGTGACTATTAAGTGAACTGAAGACAGGGTTTGCAGCCCGTACTTCATTGTATCCAAGAAAGGTGGTGGGTTACGACCGATCTTGGACCTGCGTGTCTGGAACCAGTTACCTTTCAAGATGTTGATGCATTTTGGGTGCATCTGTCCCTGAGATTGGTTTGCAGCGATCGACATAAAGGAAACTTACTTTCATGTGTCGATCCTTCCGCACCACAGACCACTGCTGCGGTTCACGTGTAAAGGACGAGATTATCAGGTTCTGCCCTCCAGGCTGTCCCTGTCACCCCATGTCTTTACGAAAGTTGCAGCAGCAGCCCTTGTTCCGCTGAGAGAACAGTGCGTTTGCATTCTCAATTACCTCGACAACTGGCTCATACTAGCTCAGTCTCAGTTTCTGTTGTGCCATTAGGGGTGCTCTTGCACCACAGCTGGGTCGGGCATTTGGGTCAACTGGGAAAAGAGCAAACTCTCCTAAACACAGAGGACTGTTCTTCTCTGTATGGAGTTGGATTCAGTCAAACAGACAGCACACCTCACGCAGGGACGTGGTTAACACAGATGCCTACACCTCCAGCGGGGGGTTACGTACAACAGGCACACAGTGTCAGGGGTTTAGACAGGCCCACAACTGCCCTGGCACATCAACTGCCTAGAGTTGTAAGCAGTACACCTTGCCTTGAACCATCTCAGGGGGCGCTTACAAGGTAAGCACATGCTGGTCGACAAGGACAACACTGTGACTGTTGCGTACATTAACTGACAAGGTGGTTTACACTCTTATCGCATATTGCAACTTGCCCGCCACCTCCCCTGGAGTCAGAAGCAACTTAGGTCACTTTGTGTCATTCAAATTCCGGGCCTGCGAAAGTATTTGAGTCCCCAGTGATTCTTTTTGCACAGACACTGTGCAAGGTCAAGGAGGATGAGGAACAGGTCATGCTTGTGATGCCTTACTAGCCCACTCTGACCTTGTTTCTGTAACTAATGCTCCTCATGAAAGCCCCTCCCTGGCAGATTCCTCTGAGGAAGGATCTACTGACTCAGAGACAAGACATCCTGTAGCACCAGCGGTTCTAAGTGACCTACCCCCAGGAGGTAGTTGACATCATCACTTCGACGAGAGCACTATCTATGAGACACCCTTACGCCTTGAAGTGTAACCTGTTGTTGAGATGTGTTCTTCTCACCAAAAGGACCACCGAAGATCCCCGATCAGAGTTGTCCTTTTTGCAGCTGGGGTTGGAACGAAGGCTGTCTCCCTCCAACTTTAAAGTAGAGGTTGACCGATTGATTTTTGGCAATTTTAAATTAATCGACATCGGCATATTGTGCTGCAAAGTAGGCCAATTTATAGGCAGGCGCACCAGCAGACAGCTAAGCTTTGTTGCATACTAAGAGGCTGCGTTAGAGATGGAGCAGCTGACACTCTGCTAATGGCAGGGCAAAACAGCCCATTTCGAGCGTAATTACATTTTACCCGACTAGAATTGATGCCGGAAAGTTATCATATTCATAAGTGCAACAAGTCATTTGCATGTGAAAGTAAAAACACATTAAATTTAGACAAAACTTCTGGGCTGATTATAACGTGCACATTCATGTTTCTCATGAATTGTGTGTGTAGGTCTGACAATATCCTCCACAATGTCATCACTCGTGGTCAGTGCACTCTTAAGCAGTTATAAGCAGCACGCTGTGTAATATGTGTAAAATCTTTTATTTTTGTTATTATTATGGCCATTTGACTCATAGCAGTGCCCAGTGTTTCCTATACATTGAGTTATTTGTGACGGCTCGTCACTATATCAAAACTGACTTCTACAAATGGATTTTCCAAAAGGCTTATACTTCGTTGAATAAAATGAGCGCTTCACGTTTCAAAATTAAAATGCAGCGCGGGTGTTTTTATAATAATGTGTCTTTGACAAGAACTGACTGTCTTCAGAAAAGCTTCAATGTCATTTTCGTTTCATCTTTTCTGTAATAACTGATAAAGTAGTGTTTGTGTGTCAGCGCTTATTTGATTACAACCATTACAGGAGAAATCACTATATCCCTGCTCCAGATAATTAATTTGCAGTCTGTGGGAAACACTGGTGTCTGTCAGTAAACATAAACCAAAAGAGTGCTCCAGAACTATTTTGAAAAGGTGCTTACGTTTTGAGCCATGTATTTTTACTCTAAATTCGGCTAATACTACTATAACTATCTTGTTTCCTGCAATAATAATTTGCTCTAATTCACTTTTATGAGATGAATTAAAAAAAAAAATCACCCAAATATAAAGGTCAAACAATCAGCATCATATATCGGCCATCGGCAGCCATGATTTATAAATATCGGAATTCAACCTCTACCTTAAAGTCTATGTCGCTGCGATTGCTGCTTACCACAACCCTGTGCAAGGGAAGTGGTTATGGGACATGCTCCGGGGAAGTTGTGGCCTAATGGTTAGAGGGTTGGACTCCCAATCGAAGGGTTGTGAGTTCTAGTCTCAGGCTGGACAGAATTTTGGGTGGGGGGAGTGCATGAACAGCTCTCTCTCCACCTTCAATACCGCGACTTAGGTGCCCTTGAGCAAGGCATCGAACCCCCAACTGCTCCCCGGGCGCCGCAGCATAAATGGCTGCCCACTGCTCCGGGTGTGTGTTCACAGTGTGTGTGTGTGTTCACTGCTCTGTGTGTGTGCATTTCGGATGGGTTAAATGCAGAGCACAAATTCTGAGTATGGGTCACCATACTTGGCTGAATGTCACTTCACTTCACACTTTTTCATCAGGTTAACCAGGGGAGGAAGGTTAAATCCTCCCCTGGCCCCCTCATCACCTTCTTAGGACCTGTCTCTAGTGCTCAAAGCACTACAGCAGGGCCCATTAGAGCCTTTAATCATGATCAATATGAGAACCATACTCAAAATTTGTTGTGCTCTGCATCTAACCCATCCAGGTGCACACACACAGAGTTTTTTTTTTTTCATCTGTTCTTCTTTATAATAACAAAGATAAAATAAAAAATAGCTATATTGTGATTATTAATATAGTAATTATTAAGAAAAGAAGTGTAGAAAAAGATGCATAGCTGCTCTTTGTATTTGCATTGGAACCTTGAGAAAACTAGATTTTTCTAAAAACTGCCTTTGCTGACTCTATTGACTTCGAACAGATGTAGTCATACATTTACATTGTTCCACTGTTAAAAGTTTAATGTCATTTTGATTGTTAATTATTCCATAATTTTTTCATTTTTTATTTGCAGTTTTGCTTGGTTAAATGGTCTATGTAAAGCAAACAAACTATTAAAGGAGCATGGCACTCATATCCTCCCTGGTGAAGAAACCAGCATATACTGGATAGGTATGTTTTGAAACATGACAGCTGGTTTAAGCTGGTTTAAACTTGTCCTTAGTTGGTCATGTGCTGGCTCTCTTAACCCAGAATTTTCCTCGCTAAAGTGCAGTCACTGGTGAACAAAATGGATGAGTTAAGTCTTTGCATTACCCACAGTAAGAGACTTATGGATTGCAGTGCATTGGTTTTCACAGAAACATGGCTACACACCTACATAGCATTGATCAATAATGCTATTGAGCTAGCTGGATGCTACATGCTCTGGGCAGATAGGACAAGAGGCAGTTGATTATCTCTTAATATTTTTCTGTTTTTTTCAGTGATTGAGCACTTGAGCTGAATGACCTCAAACCAAAGGTGAACTGCTGTAAAGACTATTGAAATCTAAAGCTTCTGAGGAGTCAGAGGCTATTCCCACCATGAGGATGGAGCCAAATTTCACAAGAACTATCACAGAACTGAAGCAGCCACATATATATACTTGTGATATGACTGACAGGACACAATGAACAACTCTGTTAAATGCAAGTATATTTTACATAAAAGATACAAGACTTTTCCTGAAACCAAGTACATTTCAGATTTAATAAATGATGATACATAATATCATAGAACACATCAGATGACAGAATTCCTGAAAACATTGAAGTCCATGGCTCATTTCGCTCTCATTAAATGTTTCTGTGAGTTCACTATTGGCTCTTTTCAACTGCGTGGTACAACTATGCTCGGTACGACATGGTACGGCTCGGATCAGTTTGTGTTTCCATTGCAGTTTAGTAGCACTTTAGAGAGAGTGGGATTATTCACGTCGTTATAGTTGTGTCGCCTCTGCTGCTGCCATCCTTGAAAAACTTTTTCATTCCGAGTCACCCCATCAAGCTCTCGCTGGATACGCTCCTCGGCTATCAACGAGAGGAACATCTGTAGTCTGTACTGAATCAAAAGACAATAGCCTCTTTCACACAGTAATACCAGTAAATTGCCGTAAAATTACCGGAACGACTTTACCGGTAAATTAAAAAACGCCCTGTTCACACAGTCAACGACATTCTGTCTTTTTTCCGGAAAAGCACCATTCACACATCCATTCCAAAATACTGGTAAATTCTGTGACGTCATTAAAAATACAAGCGCAGCTGTTTAGAAGTTAAACATGGAGGGTAATACATGTTCAGTATTTCTGTTGATGGTTTCATTTTTGTTTCAAACTTTAGTATTCATGCAACTGCTTTTGTTACAGAGACATCGTAATAGACGACTGGTTTAAATAATTATACTCCCCGTTAATAAAACACCTGATGCTGTTGGGAGCTGACCAATTTAGTGAAAATCGGTTTGAAAGGAGTAACAGCACAATGAAGTTGCGAATGTAAATTGCAGTCTGTAAGACGTGCGACATTGCAGAAAAGGTGTGTTCACAAATGTAGCCTATGCCGCATCCAAATTCATTTCAAATAGTCTATCAGCGCAGATACAGTTCTGCATTCAAATTGAGTTAAAAAGATGTCGCAAAGTACCGGAAAAAAGTAATTACCATGAATGTGACAGAGGGAAATAGTACAAATATATTTGAATTATTTATTAATAAACTAGTGTTTTCTGAGTCTGTGTCCCAAGGATGAAGTTGCCTGACTCATCATCTCCTCATTAGACGCGCCTTCTATATAGATTATGATTGTAATGAGTTTTTTTGTTTGTTTGTTTGTTTTCATTTCGTTAAGTAGTAATTTAAAGCTTTTTACAGATATATTTATCACGTCTGTGAGGCATGTATTCGCTGAGTTTCGGTTTATTTTTGTAAGCGCTCCTGTTCAAGACGAGACGGCAGAAAGCATTTTTATTTTCTGTATTTTATATTTCTTTATTTTATTTAAAATTTATGCTTTTAGCAGACTTTTTTTGTTATATTATTATCGTGCTGGCACCTTAATGTCCCTAAAAAGCATGCTTTATCTTGCACTTTCCGCACAAAATATTCGATATAGTGCACATTTATATTGGTTTAACGTTAAAACATCATTACATGCTTGAACTATTTTATATATTTAGATTTTATTTTAGACAATTTGTGATGATTTGAGAAGGCTAAACTGATCAAACATAGGCTGTGATCAACTCTCCCTCTCTGTGCTGGCCGCTTGTTACTTTAAAAACAAAACTTATAGGCCTGTTTAACGATCAAAAACTGCTCCAATAATACAAAACTAAACGATTTTAATAGCTGATCACTGCTCCGACTTCTCGTTTGTACCCTATGTGTTTGCACCCTAAGTTGTGAAACTTAAAGTTATTATTTTTTTTTTATTATTGTGTTCGGCATGGTGGGCTGCATGAGATTTCATGACGTGCCGCGGGCTGAGATCCACTGGTTTAGAGCTACAGGATTTGTGGAGCAGGATCCCAAAATAGATTGACAAAAGTCATAATAGGAACAAGAAATACTTCCACTACTACTTCGTTTGTGATGGTCGTTTATTTTTTAGATATTAAGACGCAATGTTTTCAGTTTATTGATGACCTGACTTTGTCCTGTGAATGCATTGCTCTCGGAGACAGTTAACAGTTATTTTATCATACGTTACTGCATCACTAACAGTTTCTCTCAGATGATGACAAATTTCTTCATCCGCCTGGATAAGGAGAAGCGCTTTAATTTCACTGTCGCTTCAGTTGGATGACATTTATTTTATTTTATTAAACAGTGCGTGAATGCCTCACATTGTTACAATTGGCCCAGAGTAGACGTCTTACGTCACCGCGTTCTGAACTCGTACGTGCTCATACCGGTAATTTTCCTTCTGTGTTCACACACAGCAGAATTCCGGCAGTTTACTGGTAATGTTACAACTTCTCATACCGGTAAATTGCCGGAACGAACCATATCATGCTGTACAATTCAGTGTAAAAGCACCATACGATCCTGTTCTTCTAAATGTTACCTGCAGGTAAAGGACGTGATCCCTTGTGTGTGAAAGCTGTTCCAGCTCAGCGTCTCTCTTCCTCAGATCATTGATCTCCTGCTCCAGTTGCTCCAGTTGTTCTTCAGCTCGACTCACTGCAGTCTTTTCCTGATCTCTGATCAGCTGTGTCACCTCAGAGCGGTGTCTCTCAATGGAGCGGATGAGCTCAGTAAAGATCCTCTCACTGTCCTCCACTGCTGTTTGTGCCGAGCACTGTTAGGACAGACATCCCACACACTGAGCTTCAATGAATGAGGAGAGTCCTAACCAAAACTAAGACAGACTTCTCTTCTTCTCCAGACTCACCTTATGAGACTCCACAGCCTCTCTCAGCTGCTGAAGAGATTTCTCTCTCTGCTGAATTCTCTGCTGGATTGTTCTCTGAATGTCCTTTAACTGTTTCTAGAAGACAAACCAATAAAAGTACATTTGAATATAAGGGTGTATGGGTACACAAATATGACGGTTCGGTATGTCCCTTAGTTTTAACGTCATGGCTCGGTATAGGGCTGCCCCCGACTAAAGATATTCCTAGTCGACTAACACACTGGCATTTTAGCAATTAGTCGAATAATCATTCATTTATGATATTAATATAAAAACTTGCGTATATACAAGGAAAGGTATAGTCCAAGTTGAAGTTTAACACTGAATGAAACATTCACACAATGAAAATGAAGCACTTAAAACAGAATAGTAAAGCGTTTAAAGTATACAGTGCTTACGGACACAAAAATCAGTGGCCTGAACGTTATAGGCTAATTATAACATAAAAACAGCAATCAGACTGCCTCTGCATTTAAATAATTTATTATCAAAAATACAAACTGTAACAGTAACATGTCAAAAAAAAAAAAAAAAACAGTTTTGAATAAAATAAAATAAAATTTGTTCTTTAAAATAAATTAAATAAACGTATTAGTAACTTAGGCCTAGTACAAAACAAGGCGAAAACAAAAACACAAAACAAATAAATACTGTAGCAAAAATGCTGTTTGGTATAAAATTACAGTGGAAAATTAATATAATTTGTATATTGTTCAAAAGGAAAATCAACGAAAACTAACAATTTAATAAATGCACATGGCACATTGCATAACGCCAAAACAAATTAACAGCCTAAGTATTTGATTAAATTGTTTAGAACAACTATATTTAAGACAAAATGTGGAAACAAATAATTTAAAGAACACTAATAATCAAAAATATCAGAGCAAAGCCGCAAACTGCCATTAAGACGACGAGTCTAGAAGTGAAACAGCAAATTGCAAACATCAGACTAATTTTTCTTACAGAATAAAAAAAAAAACTTCTGCATTATATGAAAACGAATAAATAAAAATAATATGTATTTATTTATTTGTATAGCCTAACCGTTATAAAAATACCCGTTTTTTATAGCCTAACAGATAGCAAACAGAAACGCTACAAAAAGGAAATTAAGCATTCTTACCTAAGCTTTCAATTCGATTTAATTTTTTTCATATTATGTGAGAGGAACAACAGCTTGTCTACATTTTGGGAACAAAGGAGCTTCTTGACTTGTTCACAATGAAGCCGGCCTTTGAAAAGATGCGCTCTGATGGAGTGGATGTGGAAGGGATACAGTGGAGGCGTTTAGCTGCTTTAGCGAGCTTTGGATATAGATGTTTTTTTTTTTTTTTGCCACCATGCCAATGGTCCCGAATCGACCTTTGTTTTATCTGCCAAGTACATTTTTAGTTCATCCTTCTCTTGCATGCTGCTCCTCATCAAGTGCGCTTTGGTATACCGCGAAACACGAGATCTCGTTAATCTCTCATTGCTTTGATGTCAGCACCTGATTGCATAATTTTTTCACGTGATTTTTTTTTTGACTAACCACCTAATCAAAATGTATTCGACCAAGCTCTCTTCATATCGACTAACGATTAGTCGACTATTTGGGGGCAGCCCTAGCTCGGTATGATTTCAGTATAGCAGGGGGAAAACTCAACTTTTTTTTTTTTTTGTAAGTGATTTACTGAGCAAGTTGCTCTTTATTTGGATACATTATTTTTATGATTACATTATTATAGTTATAATTAAGTTTTTCTTGATAAAAATCAACCTCAGTTTATGCTTTAATCCAGTGGTTCTCAACCTTTTTTTCCAGCGGGCCGCACTATGGTCCAAGACTCCAAGTGCAAGTCTCGCGGGCCGCACGCATATAATTTACATATTACGTCACCAATACACACATATAATTTACATATCACGTCACCAATACAAACCAATCTGATTTGTAATATTATAGCCTAAATATTATGATATCTAAACTATTACATTCATTGAAATAAATAATTCTACTCCCCATAAATAAAACACCTGATGCTGTCGGGAGCTGACCAATTATGGGAAATTCAGCTCGAAAGGTGTAACAGCACAAAGAAGTTGGGATTGTAACGCCTGTGTTATACTTTCCGGATGAGCAATCCAGACGCAGACTTCTTCCATTTATACTTCCGAAAGCGCATGCTGAAAACGTGCATTCACATGTAGCCTATGTTGATCCAAATATGGAAGCACTTTCGAATTGAATAATATGAGGTTTTCTCCAGAGATGTTTTGCCACATTTATTCAATTAAGGATTGCTACATAGTATATGGTGTTTCTATTTGCCTGACCTTCTTCAAGTGAGTTGCGGGGCAAACAGAAAATCCAGCACTTCTCCTTCAATACTGACACTGCAACTATTCTTGTTTGTACATGTTCATTCGCTGGCATTTTTCACATTTCTTTTTTTCTCCCTTAAAAACTAATTTGTCATTTCTGATGCTCAATTTTACCTTAAAGGCAATTTACCTAATGGCTGTTGATGACTATTTGAATTGAATTCTGCCAAAGTGCGCGCTTGTATGTGTTCGTTAAATGCGTAAGGTTATGTGAGTAGGTCTGATCATGTCTGAAAATAATATATGAAAAAAAAAACACATAAAAACATTAGGATATAGCTTATATTTCATTAGTAGCTTAAATTTTTTAATGTAAAATATACAATTAGTTGTAAATCTGAAAGTTTTTTTTTTTTTTTTTATTCAGCATACGGTGCGGGCCGCATTTGAATTTGTGACGGGCCGCGGATTGAGAACCAATGCTTTAAACTACAGGAAGCCCTTTTACATTATAAGGTTACAATTGGGGCTGCAACAACTAATCAATAAAATCGATTATTATCAATGATGAAAATCATTGTAAACCATTCTTATCATCAATTAGTCGGTCTGCCCACAGTGCACGTACACATGGAGCCGGTCATATCAAATTAAAGCACTGAATAACGTATTTCTATGGACAAAATGCATCTAAAAATATGAGAGGAAACCGAATGAGCTCCTGCAGGAAAAGTACATGATCCAAGTTGCTCAAAACAGGATAAATATTAATTGCATTAGCGTAATGGCTTGCCTGTCAGATGCTTTGACAGATATGTATGTGTCCTCGGTGCAAAAAAACTTTCAGTTAATGGTCATATCCTTATCTGTAAATGTCACAACTTCACGCAAGCCTTTCCATTTTCGCATAAAGGCCAGTCATGACAGTCTGCGTTAAGACAATATTCAGCGCAAAAACATTCACTGTGCCGAAATATCTGCTGTTTAATATTTATATTTAAGTTTAAAAGTCAACATGCAGTGCAAGTAATTTATGAGAATAGAAACTGTGAAAGGACATCAGCGTGTAATTGCCTGAATATAAATATCAGACGCTTTTACAGGATAAAGAAGTGACAGTAAGAGGAGACTGACTGTGATCAAAGTTCACGCGATACATGTTCCTACAGATCATTACTGTGATTTTATTCATCTTTATCATATTTATTGTTTACATTTTTTAAATAAAGATTTAAACTATTCACTATATAATTTACAGTAATTTATTAAAATAGTTTTTTAAGGTTTGTGCTTTAATTATGTGAAAATCATCTTGTTTACTCAGTTACAGAAAACATTATATTGATTTAAATTTTCTAAGATACTTTTTGTTGGTAAAAGTCAGATGCGAGTAGGCGTCAACTATCATGAAAATCATTGTGATTTACACCTGAGAAGACAAAGGGCCGCATAATGAGCTGCATAATGAGCTGCATAATGAGCCTCTCATTCAGCTGAGCCACTGAGAGGGAGGAGTTACAAGAAAGAATGTGAGAACAAAATAAATCTATATAATTTTGTTTGTAGTATATTAAGAATATGTTTAATTATCCCAAAACATAATTTAATATCCACTTGGGGGAGCAGTTAAACAGTTTATTAGGAACAATCAAAGCTGACTTTCAAACTAATTTTTTGGCATCCTTACTTCAGTCACACAATCCTTCAGAAATCCTTTTAACAATCTTATTTTCTAAAAAAAAAAAAAAAAAAAAAAACATTTATTGCTATTATTATTATTATTATTATTATCATTATTATTATTATTATTAATGTTGAAAAGAGCTGAGACATTTTTCAGGTTTTTTAGAGGGGATAAATTGAAAGAAGAGCATTGTTTGTTACATTTACAGTTACATTTATTTGTTACATTTATATTATTTACATCAAGCTTTTGAATGGTATAGTATTGTATATTGTTATTGAAACTTCATAATGTTTCACTTAATTATACATTTAGTCAGGAATTATAGTTTGGAAAAAGTCTAAAATGTTTACACATTATGTGAAAACTAGTACAAGTATATAATAAATAAAAAGAGACTTACTCATGTTTATGATCTCTGCTGAATAAAGTGCTTCATTCTTTTTTTCTGAGGAAATCCATTTCTCAAATCCTCAACCACATCACATCTTTTTGGGGTGTATTATGTCTTATTCCTCTCATCGCGAAGCAAACAGTAAAATAAAAACACTTGAAGAACAGTCTCGCTGCTTGTGGGGTGTGTTGCAAGATGCAGGGAGGGAGGTTGGGAGGTAGAGAATGAAAAGAAGATTTGAAGATTTGATGTTGAAGGCAGACCTGCTGGTCTGCATGAGCAAAGACTATAGAATACCCAAGACGTGTCACTCCTTTAGAGTCTTTAATACATACGAGTCAAGGGGGAACAATTTAGACCGTTCAATTTGACCAGCCTGCGTGTCTTTGGGTTATGAGCCATATTGCTGTAATCAGCTGAAAAGAAGGGTATAGGAATGGATGTTGGAATGAAAGGATGTTTGTGAGTGGAGTTTTATGAACAAAGTGTGAACATAGAGAAGAGAGATCAGGTTGAGTGAATGCAGGTGGAATTACGTCTTGCTATGATGGTGAACTCGGCCCGCGGATCTCACTGACGGAGAGCAAGGAGGTTGGGCTCAGAACCTCAGCGTGTCGTTCAGACCAGGAAAGTACACCTGTCCTTCGAGAGAACGAGACTAGCAGTGCGGTGTGACATGGCCTGGTATATATGGAGGTTCTTAGAAGTCAGGTGATTGTTTGAGGCGTGCCCCTGCCCCGAATTGTAGTTAATATCAATTAACTCCATTTATATAAATAATGTGATTCATATTATTATTATTATCTTTTACATCATTATTATCTTTTATACACAAGCAATTTTAGTTGAAGTTATTATAAATCGTTTATTTTAAATAAATATTAATGTATACATATCATGTAATAAATAAGCTGTAGTATAAAAAAATTATAAAATATTCAAAAAATAAAAAATCTGACCTTGTCACATGTCTCGATCACTATATATTTTCAAATGTATAAACTAACTTAAGTTTCACTTGTGACTGCACTGATAGAGCAAGATAATTTTATTTGTCCTCCTTAATTTTTCATATGACGTTTAGCAAAAACTAAAACTTTTAGTTTTGAATCTCGCTGGGTCTCTCGCGAGAAGTAAATCAAACTTGGTTTGTGTTGCAAGGCTCGTGATTGGTTGTTCGCCAGTGATGTCACACATCCATGTGCACGCGCTCTACAAACTCAGAATCAAAGCCTGAGTTGACAAAGAAAGTTGACGAACATCATCATGGTACCAACAAAGCCAGATTGAAGAGGTTTGGTTTTGTCAACTCAAAACTGATCCTGTAACTCTGAATTTGTTCAGCTACCATCATGGTACAGGCCGCTGGATTTGTATGGATTAATTTATTGCTACCGTCATGTCCCTTTTTTTATATTGAAACTTTTGTATCCTGTTAACTTTCGATTTATGTACAGATGAGACATTTCTCAAACTACCTTCTTTTGTGTTCCTTAGGAGCAAAAACAATGTCATACAAGTTTGGCATGACACAAGTTTTTGAGTGAACTACAGTTTTAAGTTCATACCTGTTTCTCTGCCCTCTGTGCTGCCGCTGACTCAGTGTCATGGTTTTTATGTTCATCCATACACAGCACACAAATACACTTCTGGTCAGTGCGACAGAAAACCTCAAGGAGCTTCACGTGTTTCTGGCAGATCATCTCCTGCAGTCGTCCAGTGGCTTCAGTCAGATTGTGTCTCTTTCCTTTAAAGAAAGTCTCATGCTGTTCAAGGTGGTTCTGACAGTAAGAGTTCAGACACACCAGACAAGACTTGACGGCTTTGTACTTTGTGTCAGTGCAGACATCACACTGAACATCTCCAGCTCCAGCGTCACAGTCAGCAGAGAGTCTGGTCTTCTTCAGTTTCTCCACCACTTCAGCCAGCATGGTGTTTCTAGCTAAATCAGGTCGTGGGCTGAAGGTCTGTCTGCACTGAGGACAGCTGTAGACTCTCTTCTGATCCTCCTGATCCCAGCAGCCTGTAATACAGATCTTACAGTAACTGTGTCCACAGGAAGTAGTTACAGGATCCTTCAGGAGATCCAGACACACTGCACACAAGAACTCATCCTGAGAAAATCTGGCTTCTGCCATTTTACTGCACAATTACAGAGAAACAAACACAGGACAGCTCAGCTGCTCTTAAGTTTCAGTTTCCGTGAACTGAGGAGTTGAAAGTAGAGAGACGTGTGCAAAAAGGGTGTATCTGCAAGTCTGCAAGGCCACAGATGATAAAATGTCCACTAGATGGCAGTCTCCGACAGAAACTAAGAATACAAGTTACATATCATAATTACTGCAGGACTGAAAACTGTCTGGATTTACAGATCCATGAATGTTTTCATGAACTATCATGAAATTTTTTATAATTTTAATGATAAGCAGTGAAGATTACCATGATGGATAATTATAGGATTATTACACAATGGAAAGACATTCTTCAGAGTTTGGAGTGTATCTCCTCACAGTATGTGTCCATCCTTCAGCAAATATTTCTCATTGTGAAAGTGCATTGTATGTAGGTGAAGCCCAGTGGAAGGTTAATTCAAGTGCTTGGTTAATATTTCTTTAATTTTATTTTCTAATATTTATTATTTGTGTTTTATGTATGCCGTTTTCTCAAATATTTGAATAACTTTATTTTGATTAGGAAAAGGCAAGAATGAATGTTAAACTGTTATGTTAAAAGTACTTAGTGATTGGTCTGAGATGTGATTGAAGACTACAAAGGCGGGAGAGAAGAAAAACTGGGAGAGAAGAGGGAATGAGCGTCAGGAAGCGAATAGAGAAAACGTCCTAGTTTATCTAGTTTGTAAAGGTATTAGCCTGTGTAAGTTATCGACAAGAAAACTGATTTAGGTTGAGTATAACGTTGAGGAGAGGAGATAGAAATTTCTCCTCGTATCATTGGATAACAGAACTGCGTAGTTGATTCGTTTACACTAAACTTTTACCTGAGCGACTGTTCGCGGTCGTGAAAAACTGCCGTTGATGGCATCTCTTACCAATCTGAGACCAGGAACATCCCAGATAGCGTCACAGAAATTCTCAGTGGTTCCTCTGGCAATGTTGGATATGATCACTGATCTTCATTCTCTACTCAGGGACAGAAATTTTGAGTTGGAAGTTTGAAACTGCGTCACAGGACGTCTGACGCTGGAGAGACAGTAGATTATTTTGTTTGCTCATTGAGCGAAGGGGCAAATTGTTTGTGTGCCTCAACGTACCCAAGCATCGAATCAGGCCTGCAAGAGTGTATTTATTTTATTTATGGTAATTTCAATCATTGAAAGGCAGCTGGGTTTTGATTGAGTTTAGGACATTTGAGTGAACTAATTTGTGTTTTTGAACTTGAGTTTTCAATTCACTGCCATATATTTAAGTTTTTTGTTGTTACCGATTTGGTTACATTTATTATTTATCTATTCTGCTTGATTTAAGTAAATTAATCTGTTTATTTCATATGTTAGCATGGTTATTTTATTGGTTTGTTAGAGACCTTTTTTGCTTTTGTTAATTGTATAATGTTAATTAATAAAAAGAAAACAGAATAACATATTAGAGAATCTAGTATTTTCAAATTTAAACAACAAAAGCATAACTGAGTTGAATTGAAATTCAATGTATACCACCCAGATGTGATATACAGGGGAGAAATGACAGAAATCAGATATTAAAAAAATTAATTACATATGATATTGACTGAAATTGGAATGATATGGGTTCCAGCCCTGTCAGTCTATTGGTGATACTGGGAAAATGGATAGCCCTTGGACCACATTTACATATTTTGTGCATCAACTAATGTGGCTAAATCTGCTAAGGCACTGGTTCTGAACCCGAGAGGTCATGGGTTCGATTTGGATGGGTTAAATGCAGAGCAGGAATTCTGAGTATGGGTCACTATACTTGGCTGAATGTCACGTCACTTTCACTTTGTCTGTAAATAAAATGTTTCATTAAAGGGTTCAGCCAAATTTTTTTTAAAACACCCTCTTGTTTGTTCCTAACTGCACTGCCATTGGTTTAATCTGTAAACTTTTTTTAAACCAATGACAGGAGCCTATGGCGATGCAAAGGCCGCCAAAATGGGCAGGGGCGAATGGCTATATAAGCAGGCAAATCGCCATAGGAAATCAGATCTAACTCCTTCAGTGACGGCTGAATGCCTTCGCAGGAACGAGCTCTTGCCGTTGAAGAGGCACCACAGCGGATCAGCTGAGACCGCTGACTGCCTGCAAGCACTGGTGCTCTTGAAGACAGCCGCTCTTCAGCGCCGATCTCGGGCAGCCGCTTCTCGCTTCCGGCCACTTCTCAGCAATCTCCTGCCGCCATCTGCCGATCACAGAAGAGCAATTTCCAGCGGTTTTCACCACTCTGAAAGAGCGATTTCTAACGCCGTTTTAATGACGATGGCCATGGTGAGTGCATCTTTTGCCTGGGTAAAGCCCACGCTGACCAAGCCGTGGTGTGCCCCCTACTCGGCCCACCTACGTACTTCCTCCTCCGCAGCTCTCACCTCAGTAGACAGGCTATCAGGAGAAGGGCTACGAGCAACTGCCGCCCCTGGATGAGGCCATGGCTGCTCACCTCTGCTCCCCATGGCTGTGGGGTGGAAAAGCAAGTCATCCCAAGCCATAAGACACTTCCTGCCCAAGCGCTCCAGCTCTGCCCCAATTCCCCCCAGGACTGCGTTGACTCAGCACCAAAGCAAGCCTGTCCCTTCTACCTCCCAGGCGGTGCCCCCTAAGGAGCAGCACCCAGCTCTCCCCGCTAAGCGCTCTAAATGGCCTAGACGTCAGGGCCCCTGGCAAAGGATTGTGCCGGACCTGACATCCACTAAATCCTCCTGGGGGAGAAAGAGGAACGGGGAAAGTCCAGCCGCGGCCAGACAACCCCTGAAGCTCTCTCGACTGCCTGCTATGCGACCTGGCCCCACCGTTGTTGCATCCACGCAAACCACCATTATTATGAGGAACGCAATAAAAATTTCACATTTTCAAAGAGAGCAGTTTTCCTCTTCCACACTCAGCAATGTTCAGGCCCCTAGTCAGCGGCCTGCCATCCGACATTATCCAACCTCTTGTCATGAGGGCCGAGGCCTGGCAGGCCATCCCCGGAGTGTACAAGTGGGTGTTGGGGATAATAAAACACGGCTTCTCACTGCAGTTCGCCCGAAGACCCCTGTGTTTCCAGGGGGTTATTCCCACTTTGGTAGAGCTGGACCACGCTCAGGTCCTCTGCACCAAAGTGATGATGCTGCTAAGATAGGGAGCCATAGAGATAGTTCCTCCCTCTGAAAGTGGATCGGGGTTCTACAACCATTATTTCCTTGTCCCCAAAAAAGATGGCGTCTCAGACCCATCTTAGATCTCAGACTCCTGAACCTCTCCCTCATGATATGGAAGCTCAGGATGTTGACATTAAAGCAGATTCTCACGCAGATTTACCCCCGAGGACTGGTTCTTCTTGCTGGACCTTAAAGACGTTTACTTTCACATCCAGCAAGTCCCCCATCACAGACGATTCTTGAGATTCGCATTCGAGGGTGTGGCTTACCAATATACAGTCCTTCCCTTTGGTCTGTCCCTAGCTCCCCGCACTTTCATGAATTGCATGAACGAGGCGCTTTCTCCTCTGAGACAGATGGAAATCCATGTTCTGAACTATCTCGACGACTGGCTCTTTCTAGCACAGTCGCAAACCGAGCTAGACCACCACAGATCCGTGCTCCTGAGCCACTCAGAGTGCCTAGGACGCAGGGTCAATTTTGCCACTGCTCCTGACTTAGTTCATATGAGGGCGGTAATATCACCAGAGTGTGCTCTGGTACTTCAGCACCTTGCGACCTCCGTCAGGAACAAAGCCTGTTTCCCTCTGAAATTCTTCCAGAGGATGCTAGGGCTGATGGCCTCCACCTTCCCCAGCTTTACAGCTCTGCCTCCTACGAATGCGGCCTCTGCAATACTGGCTGAAACTTCGGGACCCACCTCATGCTTGGCGGCACGGCTGCTTTCGCATCAGGGTCAACCAGGCCTGTCTAGCAGCCCTGGAGCCTTGGATGAACCCTGTTTGGTTCAGCAGTGGGGTACACCTACAGGCAGTTTCCAGAAGGGTGGTGCTCTCAACAGATTTGTCCAACCTGGGTTGGGGTACTTTGTGCGAGGGCAGACCAGCCTTCGGCTTGTGGTCGCACAAGGAGAGCCATCTTCATATCAACTGCCTTGAGATGCTGGCAGTAGAACGAGCCCTTCAATCCTTTAAGGCCATCTTGAAGGGGTGCTATGTCCTAATCCAGTCGGACAACATGACAGTGATGTCCTACATGAATCACCAAGGCGGCCTTTCATCCAGCCGCCTCTGGGCACTGGCAAAATGCCTCTTGGAATAGGCATTACCCAGTCTGCGGTCGCTCAAGGTGATGCATATACCTGGTGAGACGAATCTGGGAGCAGACATGCTATCATGGAGCAATGTCACTTCGGACAATTTGATGCTCCATCCCCAGATGACAGACACAGAGTCCTCCTGGTGGCCCCACTCTGGAGGAGCCAAGTTTGGTCCTCGGAGCTGTTCAGGCTTTTGATGAAATGCCCATGGCCGATCACCCTCAGGCAGGACCTCCTCTCTCAGGCGAAAAGGACAATCTGGCATCCACGACCAGAACTCTGGGCTCTGCATGTATGGTCCCTGCATGTAATGCTCATCATATCGTCATTGGGCTATAGACGCAGGAATTAGGCAAAAAAAAGAAAACTAAAAAAATAAACAAACAAAAAAAATCCTTAATATATTCTAATTTTGTCAAGAATTATAAAAAAAAACGTCAATAAGCTCATAATTTTTTATTTTTTCTATTTTTATGTTTCTGTTCAGCAGACAGTGAGGCTTGGGTTTGTTCTGATCAGAGCTCGTGAGCGGAGAACAATTTCTCCATATATTACGCTCTCCTCGCTCATTCCGTGTAATGTATAGCGTATATTTCTCAAATCTGTGAGGCACAAGCTGAGTTTCGGCGCCCTCCAGTTCACATGAAAGTGATTGTGCCGGCATCTCATTACATTGTCTGCTATATATCTGCTTCTAATTTATAAAATACAGGCAATTGATTGATAAAACATTGATCAAAATTAAGATACAATTTATACAAAACAAAAATCTTCATCTTAATCTGATTTTCTACAAAAAAACATTTATTATTATTATCATCATTAACATTATTATTATTATTAATGTTGAAAAGAGCTGAGAATATTTTTTTCAGGTTTATTAGGGGGGATAAATAGAAAGAACAGCATTATTACATTTGTTACAGTTACATTTATTTGTTACATTTATACTATTTACATCAAGCTTTTGAATGGTATAGTATTGTATATTGTTACTGAAACTTCATAATGTTACACTTGATTATACATTTAGTCAGGAATTATATTTTGGAAAAAATCTTTGGAAAAAGTCTAACTAGTAAAATGTTTACAGATTATGTGAAAACTAGCACAAGTATATACATAAATAAAAAGAGACTTTACTCATGTTTATGATCTCTGCTGAATAAAGCAGTTCCTCAATCACATCACATCTTTTCGGGGTTAATTATGTTTTATTCCTCTCATTGTGAAGCAAACAGTAAAATAAAAGTACTTGAAGAACAGTCTTGCTGCTTTTTCATCTGTGTGGGCGTATTCAAGCCTCACGCTTCAGTTTGAATCTGAATAGCACCTCAGCACGGGAGCATGGTCAAATTAGATATGAGGGTAGACGTGAAAAATGGACATTGCGTTGTTTTCATATGTTTTACTTTATCACAGAATATCTGTTTTTGGCAGCATTACTGTTTAGTTTAAAAGTAGACATGTCAAGCTTTCTATAGATATCTCTCTCATGTCTCTTCGTTGAGTATTCATGGAGTTACAGTTCATTTTAATGACGTGTTTGTAAATGAAGATCAGCGCAGACAAAGGCTGCAGACAGCACTCCTTGTTTGTTATTTTTATTTTATAAGTGCACAAAGTTCTGTTGTTATTATGTCTGTATTAAAAAAAAAAGTAGATCCTTTACAGATTAGATTGATGTATTGATCTTATCTGTACGATCGAAACTTAAAGTGTAATTTAAGTTATTTTCGGGGTTATCAGGAGAAAATGACTCATAACGCATATATGCATTAATGGACTGCAGAGGGTTAAAAAGAGTTTTCTATAAAACAAAACTTAATGAAGTCATCAAAATCATATTTTACCAAAAACAGCGTCTTCACCTTTTCTCGTTCCGCTTCCATCTCTATGTCCCGACTGAGCTTGTGCGTCATCTTTGTGCCAGTTATTCAGCCAATAAAGTGTAGGCCTATTTATAAAAAAATTGTGTCTAGTACTATATTAATTAAAAAGGTTTAATTTGCATCTTTATTTCAAACGACCAGACCGACCGCGACCTGAATATCATTACAAATATTTTTGGATGACTCGTAACCGTGGGCAACCGCTGGTGACCACAGGCACCCGCTCATTTTGGATCAACCCCGCGCATCACTGGTGGTTAAAGCACTAAGAGGTCTTCAAAGCAACGCCTCTCGTGCTGGATAGTTGACGCTATCGCTATATGTTACTCCTCCATGGGCCTTGAGTGCCCCATAGGAGTAAGAGCCCACTCCACTAGAGGGATGGCCCCTTCTTGGGCCTGGTCTAGAGGTGTCTCTATCAAGGACATCTGTGAGGTGGTCCTTGTCGTCCACTTTTGTCAGATTCTAAAACCTGGATATCCCGACCTTGCACGCTCGGGTTATTTCGGTTTGATACGATGGCCTCTATCAGACGCCGTCATTATGCCACCTCCAGGAAGCTAGCTCCCTCTTAGGCAGTGTAGCGTTAAGGGTTCGATGGCTCCAGCTCTCTCACTTATCCCCTGCACCCCAAGGTGTTCAAGATATGATTTTTGTTGTTCCCTACCATGGCACAAAGTGGTTGAATTTGTTCCCCATACGCAGTATGAGTGAAGTATCGAAAGGGAATGTACTTGTTTACGAATGTAATCTCAGTTCCCTGAGATACGGAACGAGTACTCCATTATATGCTGTGCCACGAGGCTGCGGATTCAGTGTCTTCGCTTCAGCCGTATGACCTGATTTCCTATGGCGATTTTGCCTGCTTATATAGCCATTCGCCCCGCCCATTTTGCCGGACTTTGGTGCGCTACATCGCCGCAGTGCTGTCTTTGGTTTAAAAAAGTTTACAGATTAAACCAATGGCAGTGCAGTTGCACTGCATTATTGAAAAAAGGCTTAAGTATCGAGGAAAAAAAGGAGCTTTTCCACATACGCAGTACTTGTTCCGTATCTCAGGGAACCGAGGTTATATCCGTAACAGAGTATGTTATATATTCAATAATACAAGTTATTGCTCTACACCGGCAGCTTTATTCATGATTCATCTCCTATATTTCACAGATTAACTCCAATCAAACATAATAACCAGCATAATAACCATATTACATCAATGAACATGCATATTTCTTACAAAAATTAGCCATTGAATTGCCAATGAGTTTCTTTCTTATGATACTTTAAAGAATCCTGGTAATCAAACAGTTTCTAGACCCCATTGATTTCCATAGTTTCCTCCATATTATGGAAGTCAACGAGGACCAACAAATGTTGGAAGTTCTTGTTTCTTTTTCCTTCTGTGATTCTGCTTGTAATAAAAGCCACAAGACCATGTAGTGCATGATATAAATCAGAAAGGCTGAGGGAACCATGCAAGTTTTTCAACTTAAAACTACATTTTAGAGTCATGAAAGGGCACAAGAGAATTATCAAAGTCCTTGGAAACAATTGTATTGTTCCCTATGAAAAATGCAAATGCGCGAGTACCAAAAGTTACATTTAATTAACAAAATGTGTCTTCAAGTAAGCAGTAAGCACAACAACATCAAATATCATAAAAATGTCCTATTAAAATCGACCAGAATGTCCAGGAATCGGCCTTTGCTGTCCACAGACTCCATTCATTGTATGGATTTTGTATTAAAGCATCAGGAAAGCCGCTATCAGTATACAGATTATTTAAATCACTATGGATGCAGCCCATCTTTGATGCTAAATCTTCATATTTTTTTGCATGGAATTGGGCTGATTTTAAACTGTTGCAGGGGGTTGATTTTCTCCCTTTGGATCAAAGGTTTGGAATATTGCACAAATTAAATATTTCTGAAAGGTTTGTATTGAAACATTTTGCATTCTACCTATGATAAAACTGCACTAGATGTTAAGTTTTGTGAAGGACGGCCAATGAAAGCATTTTTAGCTGTTTATGATCACTCTGCATAATGGAGACTGTAAAATATGTATTTTAGGTATGGAAATGTCAAAGTCGTTATGGAAAATGCAGACATCGAGAATGACATTTGCATTTACAAATAGGCTAGGCTACACAACAGATTTATCCACTTCAAGGTCCCCAGAACGTCCTCTATATAGGGCTCTTATGAACATCCACCAAACGTGTAGCGTGTATCCTCCACACATTCAGCGGCCATTCGGCATGTTTGGGGGACTTTCGCTTTAAGTCCTCAAATGGCATTTTATTTTACTTAATGAAGACATTTACTAATTAATAGGTTAGAAAAGAGTTGAGTGGAAGCTTTTCCGTATTAATGAAGAATTTTGCCTGGGTTTCATTGCAAGAAAACATTTTAGACATATTTTTTGTAACATGAATATGTTTGTTTCGTTGTTTTAGATTTCGGGGTTTTCGGGGCCAACGGTAAGAGCTACCATCGGGATAACGCACAGACACAAATGCTTTGCTCAACTTTCCACCCATATCAGGATTCTGGACTGTTCTGTGTCGTGTTTTGCCGTTTGTCCTTATTTGGTCATGTTCCTGATTGTCCTCGTTAGTTTGATTATTAATTGATTCCCAGCACCTGTCTATCCCTCATCATGTTTAGTATATAATTTGAAGTCAGTCTCATGTTTCTTTGCGTGTTGCCAGTAGCATGTATCAGAGAGAAAAATGTTAAAGAATGCACTAGAGAAAATGGAGAGCAAAATATCAGTAATATTCTTTTTAAAAATTATGCAGTTTTCAAGGGTTGGAATCTACTACTTCTGTAGTGTTTAGGATCAACAAGACTAATACATACAATTTTGAGAAATAGAAGTTGATTGATTTTTGTTTTGATGATAAAAGTTTTCTTTTTTTTTTTTTTCTTTTTTTTTGTGGTGATTTTAGATCCTTAATCCACGTTCCAGATCAGTGAGTGACAGATGAAAGCTGTTCATTCAACAAAGTCATATTTCAAAATGGCAGCCACATGCTTCAGCAGATCCTGACTCAATTTACATGCACAGATTTGGCATGACCTAAAGAATTTAACTTCTTGGAAAAGACTGTGATGCAATAAAGTGACTGTTAAAACTAAGTATTTGCTTTCTATCTGTAATCCTAGTAGAGTCTTTCATGCAAGGAGGGGAAAAGCTCTGTAAATGTTTTGTTACCAGTTAAAAGTGTAATCTTCTTCCAAAACTTCCTATGGTTTGTCAGGTTTTCTGTAGTTTTATCAAGAAAACAATCAGATTTAGACTAACTGCTTCTGTACACCTTGTTGTGAACCTGCCTAAAATGCAGAGTTTAAATGAGTTTGTCTGCTTTAGCCCATGCTGCATGGATAAGATCACTTGGAGCAGTTGAAAAACAAGGATTATCCTGGTGTTTAGCTATTTTCTCAAGGATATGTGCATTATCAAAGGGTATAATTATCAAATATATATCATGGCCAAGCCACAGAAGGCCTGTACCCCAGAGCAGAGTGGGAAGAGAAACGGCATGTATATTATGAAAACTGATTCAGAAATGGAGACATTAGAAATTGAACAGTAGTTCAGATGAGAAAGACCAAAAACAAGTTTTTGATTCAATACCAACACGGAAAATCCAATGTCTGGAACAGAAGCAACATTAACCACCCTGGATTCGAACCCATGACCTTAGAGGTTCAGAGTCAGTCGATATGTTTGACCGGCTGCAGAGGAGAGGTTAGGTGTGAGAATGAGGTCACACAATAGTTTGGCATTTTAAGCAGCTTAATGTGGAAAGTTAGGTAAACTAATTCAAACTTCTGAGGCACCTCTGGGACATAGTGTTGATGATCTCTACAGATTTTTGTACGGATGTCAAATGGTTCAAAAGATATTGCAACTTGTATTTAACAATGTCATATTTCAAAATGGCAGCCACATGCTTCAGCCAATCTGTGCACAGATTTAGCATGAACTAAGACAGACAGACTGACTGACTGTTCAGAAGTTATAAGCAAAAGGGTGAATTTTTGGTAGCGTGGAAAGAAATGGAATGTAAATTAGGAAAACCGATCAGTTAAGAAGTTGAAAAACAGCAGAAACTGAATGAACATGACAAATGGCTGATTCACAAAAATTACAATGAAATCAAACATTTAGTTATTGAATTAAGGAATTGAAGTAATGCAACTTTACACACCACTTTTTAAAGATGCTTCACCTAGGATGTAGAGGAATTGTTTTCGGATTCGATTCATATCATATGTCAGTGGGTACGTTTACATGCACTCAAGTAATCCGTTTTGTAATCGGATTGATTGATTGCTCAGTCGAATTGAAAAACAGTCATATAAATGCTTTAATCGATCCGATTGAACTTGATCCGAATTAAATTTCGATCTGATTGAAGGTAGAGCTTTATTCCTCTTCTAATACGATTGATCGCGCATGTAAACACTCGATCAGATTGAACCATGAAACTGAAGGGACTGCTCATGCAATGACGCAGAAATAATGTAATGACGCATGGAACGAGCAGCTCTTCCTTTTTTGAATGAAGTGCTTTATAAATGTGTCATTTTAAAACTTTCCTTTCACTCGGCAACTGTGAAGTGGAGCAGGACAGCCTTGTTTTGGATACTCATCCACAGGCAGCATGTGAAGGGGCTTTTTTTCTCTTTTTTTTTTTTTTTTTGCATGATAAATTTGAGCAGCACAGCAGTTTATCCATTTAAGGTGTATATAATAATTCTGCTTTTAAAAACGAAGAAACCATGTAGGAGAGTGGTTATGTGCAAACAGTGAGAAACTCAATATTATCTGTATCTCACTTCCACTATTTGAGCAGTGTGCGCATGTCTAAAAAAAAAAAACTATTCCGATTTGAAGCTTGTGACACAAACACGCACATCAACTGGATCACTTTATTTAGCGTTCATATAAACCCTACAATCAGATTCATCAATCTTAATTAATTCACTCTGACTGAACCAAAATTGTGCAAGTAAACGTAGCCAGTGTGATGGTCAAAATTAGTAGTTTTACATGTTAACTAATATGAATAAAGAGAATATATTCAGATTAAACATGAACCAAGGTAAAGGGAGCAGATGGTAAAGTTGACTGAAAATGAAAATTCAAGACTTGCAATGTGATGTTTTACATTTTTATTCATCGAGATACGGTGATAATGAACATAGAAACACCACAAGAACAAGCAGGTTGGATAAACCTCATGAACAATTTAGGCAATTGAAATTGATAAACCTTTAAGCAAAGATTGTTTAGAGAATTTTTTTTTTTCTTCCCCTTACCCCCTTTTTTGAGAGACCACTTCTCAGAACCTCACTGTTGGTAGGCAGACCTGGTGGTGGTGTATAAAAGTACATATGCACTTTTGCAGATGTTAGTGTATGTGCACACATCCTTGTATGCATGCATGATGTAAGAAGAGGGTAGAGGGGAGAGGTACTATAGGAATTAATTTATAATGTCTTTTTTTTGGGTGGGAGGTTATTTGTGTAGAGTGAGGGGGGTGGACTCTGTGGGTTGAAAGACTGAAGAGGTTGCAGTGGATGTTGTTGGAGGGGTTGTGGACAAATGTGGAAAATCAGTGCTTGAATCAACCTATATCTGCAGTGAAGTTCTGGGTAGTGGTGTTGTCTACTGGACCGGTTTCTTCAGTAGAAGTGAGCTATTTCAGTGTCTTTTGTGGTGGAAACGAATGTTTCTTTTAACTAGTGGACAATCTTCAGAGAATAAATACCATTGTCCAGTGTTAATGTTGCTGCTGTTGAGTCCTTATTCCATACTCAAGTCAATCGATGCAGTTTTGTCGGTGATGATTTGGCTGGTATTGAGGCTGGACTTGTGGCTGTAGAAGATGTCATGTGCTCCTTCAGTAACTTGTGATGGTTGCAGATGGACTGGACTTGTTTTAAGAAAAAGTTATTAAGATTAAAGATGAACCAGATTAACAGATGCAAAGCGATGGGTATTGAGTTGTATAAAGTGTCTTACCTATAATTGTTTACAGCTTCAAACTGAGTTCCGGTTTAAAGATCATAACTTTTTGTACTCTGTTTAAATTTTTGCTTCAAAGAATGGTTGTGGATCTAGCCAGCTACTGACTGAGGGGCAGTGTTTTTTGGTTTGCCTTCCATCTAAGATTTTTAAGCAAGAAGTTTAGTTTCAAAAACCATTGTGTTGAGGACATTTTAAGTGTTTTGGTATTACGGTTTAAAAAGAATTCATAACCTTACCTTTAGGGAACCAGAGTATGTTGAGAATGTCAAGGCAGGTCTGCAGAAGACAAAACTTTGAACGTGATTGAACCTTTCTCCTGAAGATTGAGGGATTGCTGAAGATGCTTTGAGCTGAATTGTGCAGAAGACCAAGATTAAACAGAGGAAAACTAAACAAGTATAGGACAGTTCAGTCTTTAGTGAATGCATTACCTGCTTTGTCTGGAAAGCCAAAAAGTGGATGTTTTTTGTGGATAAGCAAATGGAGGCTGCTTTGACTGGACACCCAAATTGGGTCTTTAGTGTCTGGAAGAACTGTGGAGAGGTTTAAAATTGACAATGAAAACCTAAAAAATAAATAAAAACAAGTTTGTGGACTCCTTACCTGCTTTGTCTGGACACCCAAGTGGGGCTTGCTCTACCTGCAGAGCCAAAATGGGGCTGCTTGGCCTGGATGAGTTGTGTAGAAGAGCAAAATTAGACCTTGATAAATGAGTAAATACTAAAATTCAGTTTTTTATGACTGAACTACCTGTTACACCTCAACACCAAAATGGCATTGTCAAAAATACTACTTTTTGTCCAAACGGTTATAGTGGCTGATAGATATTTGTGGCTTTTAAAGCTCCAGTTTATTTGGTTCAGCCTATTCTCGTTAGGTTCAATGGTTGCTGTGATAAGAGGGTAATTAGTTTAATGATTCTGTTATGATTGGATTACAGACTATTGTAGAAATGTCATTCATATGATGTTTTGTGATGTGTTGGCATTTTTACAGTGTTTACTTAAATTAATCTGGATTTATTTAGTGACAGAATAAGGAACTGTAAAGGACTGTAGCTCAGTGCGAGATGTATTTGTCATGTTTATGAATATGGTAAAAACTGATGCAAGAATAAGAATGACTAGTGCTACCTCAGTAGCATGAAAACTAATTAAATTAATTATACTAATATAATTTTAGATGCTGTTGTATGTGTTATGAATTAAAGTTGAAGTAAGGCTCCCAAAAAATAGAAGCCCACATACCATAAGCTTATTAATGAAAACATAAATTATAAAAAACATTCAATCCTTTCATCTACAATGCAAAGTGCACTAGATGAATCTGCTGTTCAAAGTGTTATAGCAGATGTAGTCCGTAATAGTTTGAAATCCCTTACCTCCCAATGTTACCGCCCAGAACTTATTTGTAATAAACTACAATACAGTTTTACAATTCATTGATATGTCATGGCAGGGTCTGTGGATGTACTGGCAGTAACAGTTGTCTGTAATTGTACTGATGTAGCAGTGTAGCGGATCTGTTGTGCCAAGACCAAATGCATTAGCATTGCCTTGCACATTCCTATGCTAACAGTCCAACAGTTGTATCATGACAAATGTTTCCTTTACTTTGAGACACTTCAGAGTTTAGTTGTGGTCATGTTTGTTCATAACAGATCTTTGGCTGAGTTGTTGATTTCCATGTATTTTCTGGAAACCATCATTTTAGGTTCTGTGTTTAAATGTCAAGGGAAGTGAATTGATATAAATAAGACCATTAGAGATTAATGAATTTAAGCATAGTGAGAAGCAGGCTTTAAATGGAGTGACAACCACATTTATTTTCAAGCACTAGGAAGGGGGGAATTAATAAGATTTGTATTGTCAACTTCAGATTCATTCAACTTGAATTCGTTTTTAAAAAGTTTGTACTTGATGGTGTGACGTGTTAATTTTGAGGATTTCTAAAGTCTTTCTTTTGGAGGAAATATTTGGATTGTAGATGTAGTCAAGCTGACTTAACCCCTTTGTGTTCAAGCATCGGCGACAGGGTTGGAGTGAATTTCTGGATACTTTTGCAGCTTTAAATATACCGTCACAAATCCACAGGTTAACCGCACAGTTGCGATCCTTAATCCCTTTGCTTGCAAGGATCTGCGACAGCCCCAGTTGTTTATAGTTTCACTTTCACAGCACGTTAAACATCACTCTCTTACTTGATCTGGACAAACTGTGCATCAATTCAAAGTTTAAAGACTCTAGCTTCGATATTTGACCAATGTTTTGATTTAAAACATTGTTGCAGTGACAGTAACTGTAATTTATGTCAGGAGTACAAAATAATAAATCCGTATTATGCCAAATTTTGAATAGAAATTCACCACTCATTCATATTCAGTCAGCAGAGTAGATACAACCATGAATCGGGGAGTTTTCAGAGACAAAAACACATACAGAGAACACAGGAGTGTTTACATGTGAGATCTTACAGAGACGGCAAGTGCCATAAATCAATCTGATTAGCCTTCTCTAAAAACACATGACATGGCCTTAGAAAATACTTATACTAATACAGATTAGATTATGAAATTTCTAATGAAGTTTTGAAAAGAATTGTGGCTTTAGCTACACTGTATCTCTAAGCTCATCGTGCATCAACAATTTTTCTAATATTTTTGTTTTTATGTTTGACCTTCTATATCTCTTATCATAACGGTCTGAGTGATTCTGATTCCTGAACAGTAAACTTTGAAGTGTCAGCTTTGTGAACAAAGGTTGATTATGTATCTAGTCAGAAAGAATCATGAGCAGAAACCTTTTTATTTTGGGTATGTCATTTTCTGTCTCCATGCCAAAAAATGGGGCGTGACTAGTAAGGGGTTAAACAAGACATGGTGGATTTGTGGGTGTATAGGACGTTACGAACACCTTCAGTTAGACCTGATGGTTGTAGATGGACATAATGTATGTGGACTTGACTTTTGTTTGAAGGAAGAAATAACTCTAGATTTAAGATGCATTAGTTCAACACCAAAGGGGCAGGGGTTTCTAGTTCTAGAACCACGCTAGTGATCCTATCATACACTTAATCTCCAATCGTGATGATTTATGACCCTGATTTATGTACATACTGTCAGATTTTCCCTGCCAAAGACTGGTGGTTATTCTACAACTGCGTCTGGAGAGATTTGAATGACTGTGGTGAAGATCCGTTGTACATTTGCAGAATGGGATGGCATAGTTCCTGACACAAGATTTTAGAGTGGTTGCGGATCACAGTAAAAAGTTACCTGATGACTGGGTTTACATTTTCTGCTGCAATTACAAGACAAAGATCCGTGAGCATGTGTGGCTAGGTAGACTGCTGGAAGGGCGTTGCACATACTGAACAAGTGTAACAAGGCCATGGGGAACGGATGGTGTGTTAATGTTCTGATGAAATGAATATTTAAGCAGCGGATTAGATGTAAAATGACCAACTTGCTGTACAAGATCATTGACAACAATCATGATGTATCCTTGACAGTAAATGGATGTGATGTTAATGCCAAACGTTTTACAAACCTCAAGAAACAAATGGAAATTGTAAGAACAATGTCAAATGAGTGGACTGATGTCTTGCGTATGTGTATTAATGCCTGTGAACCGATTTCTGTAACTATCAGAAAAATACTGGATCTAATGACTGAATGCGGTAAAAGTATAAGAATTGCTGACATTTTATGCCTGTGTACATACAGTATTGTTCAAAATAATAGCAGTACAATGTGACTAACCAGAATAATCAAGGTTTTTCGTATATTTTTTTTTATTGCTACGTGGCAAACAAGTTACCAGTAGGTTCAGTAGATTGTCAGAAAACAAATGAGACCCAGCATTCATGATATGCACGCTCTTAAGGCTGTGCAATTGGGCAATTAGTTGAAAGGGGTGTGTTCAAAAAAATAGCAGTGTGGCATTCAATCACTGAGGTCATCAATTTTGTGAAGAAACAGGTGTGAATCAGGTGGCCCCTATTTAAGGATGAAGCCAACACTTGTTGAACATGCATTTGAAAGCTGAGGAAAATGGGTCGTTCAAGACATTGTTCAGAAGAACAGCGTACTTTGATTAAAAAGTTGATTAGAGAGGGGAAAACCTATAAAGAGGTGCAAAAAATGATAGGCTGTTCAGCTAAAATGATCTCCAATTCCTTAAAATGGAGAACAAAACCAGAGAGACGTGGAAGAAAACGGAAGACAACCATCAAAATGGATAGAAGAATAACCAGAATGGCAAAGGCTCAGCCAATGGTCACCTCCAGGATGATCAAAGACAGTCTGGAGTTACCTGTAAGTACTGTGACAGTTAGAAGACGTCTGTGTGAAGCTAATCTATTTTCAAGAATCCCCCGCAAAGTCCCACTGTTAAAAAAAAGGCATGTGCAGAAGAGGTTACAATTTGCCAAAGAACACATCAACTGGCCTAAAGAGAAATGGAGGAACATTTTGTGGACTGATGAGAGTAAAATTGTTCTTTTTGGGTCCAAGGGCCACAGGCAGTTTGTGAGACGACCCCCAAACTCTGAATTCAAGCCACAGTACACAGTGAAGACAGTGAAGCATGGAGGTGCAAGCATCATGATATGGGCATGTTTCTCCTACTATGGTGTTGGGCCTATTTATCGCATACCAGGGATCATGGATCAGTTTGCATATGTTAAAATACTTGAAGAGGTCATGTTGCCCTATGCTGAAGAGGACATGCCCTTGAAATGGTTGTTTCAACAAGACAATGACCCAAAACACACTAGTAAATGGGCAAAGTCTTGGTTCCAAACCAACAAAATTAATGTTATGGAGTGGCCAGCCCAATCTCCAGACCTTAATCCAATTGAGAACTTGTGGGGTGATATCAAAAATGCTGTTTCTGAAGCAAAACCAAGAAATGTGAATGAATTGTGGAATGTTGTTAAAGAATCATGGAGTGGAATAACAGCTGAGAGGTGCCACAAGTTGGTTGACTCCATGCCACACAGATGTCAAGCAGTTTTAAAAAACTGTGGTCATACAACTAAATATTAGTTTAGTGATCCACAGGATTGCTAAATCCCAGAAAAAAAAAAGTTTGTACAAAATAGTTTTGAGTTTGTACAGTCAAAGGTAGACACTGCTATTTTTTTGAACACACCCCTTTCAACTAATTGCCCAATTGCACAGCCTTAAGAGCGTGCATATCATGAATGCTGGGTCTTGTTTGTTTTCTGAGAATCTACTGAACCTACTGGTAACTTGTTTGCCACGTAGCAATAAAAAATATACTAAAAACCTTGATTATTCTGGTTAGTCACATTGTACTGCTATTATTTTGAACAATACTGTATGTGTGGTGCTGATTTCAAGAAATGATCAGACTAATGTTTGTGAGATAATTGAAACACTGGTTGACTACATGATTGAGAAAAAAATTGTAATGAGTGTAAAGTTTCTTTCGTACATTGACAATGTTTGATAAATAAACCAATTCACTTATAGCAGATGTGTTATGCTTTTGTAGACTCTGAGGGCTGATGATATGTCTGAACAGATTCTGGAAAATATTTACTATACCCCTACTAACCCCGGTTCTTTAGGTGTAAAAGATGCAGTTTTAAAGGAAACGGGTGTTCGCTTAACTGATAAACAAATTTCAGACTGGCTAGCTGGAGAGGATGCATTCACATTACACAGGACAGCACCTCTAAAATACAAAAGGAACAGGGTTTTTGTCTATGGTATCAACATGCAGATCTAGTCAATATGTCGGCATATGCTAAGGAAAATGACAACAACCATTTTCTGTTGACATGCATAGATATTTTCAGTAAATATGCTTGGACACGTGTGTTAAAAAACAAGAGTGGTGTTGAAGTGGCTAAATCTTTTGAATCCATATTGAAGGAGGGGAAAGTACCTTAGAAATTACAAACAGATAAAGGAAAAGTTTGACAAAAATTTCCAAAACGTAATGGGAAAGTACATCTTACACTTTGCAACAGTCACAGAGTTAAAAGCTAGCATTATTGAGCGATTTCCCCGTTGCTATAAGGCCCGAATGTTTAGATATTTAGCAGCTACAATCTCCAGATGGTATGTCAACATACTTCAAGATCTCAAAGATGGATACAACGCAAGCTATCACAGAAGCATCAAGATGAGACCGATAGATGTTTGCAAAGAAAACGTATCGGTGGTGCTACATAACCTATATGGGATTATGGGTTCACACAAAGTCAAATCTATATTTAAGTATAAGATTGGTGACACAGTAAGAATCTCTAAAGTAAGGGGTCCATTTGCAAAAGGATATGAGAAAAGCTACACAGTTTTTCACTGTAAAAACATGCATCCTGTGAGATCCCCCCGTACATACACTCTGTGATTATGATGGAGATGTTATCAATGGTGTATTTTATGAGGAGGAATTGCAAAAAAATTCTGTGTACAGACAAAACGTTTAAAATAGAAAAAAAATTTGGACAGGAGGCGAGAAGGCCGGTCAACAAAGGTTCTGATCCAGTGGTTAGGATGGCCTTCAAAATTCAACACATGGGTGAATGAGAAAGATGTGGTATATGTGCATATGCCATAAAATGAAAACACACATAGATGTGTACGCATTCATTTAAAAACAATCATGTCTGAGGGTGGTTTTTACTTGACACTTCCATGTAATGCGTCGCTAGCTGTTTATCCAGAAAATACTATTTCTAGTTCTAGAACCATGCTGGCAAGAACTATAAGCCTAAAAGGTGAATGGGAGGTCAGTTAGACCGAATTTGAATACCACAAATCATGGTACACATTTCCAGAGGAAGACTGTGCATATGTTGTCATAAAGGAAGATGATGGGGGGGGGGGGGGGGGGGGGGAGTCTGAACATTATGCCGTTGGTGAAGGGATTAAGATTCACATCAACAATGGAGCTCAAACCATATCAAAGCTATGTATCACACTAAAGACAGGTTATTACAAAGATGTCCTATTTCTGATTAGAGAAATCAACACAACTTTAGCTTTTCTGTAGTGTTTTGTTGATTTTAGAAATTATCATCCCTATTGCACCTTAACGGAGGATCTTGTTCACCATCACATGACTCCCAACAACGTTTTGCAGCCATTTCTAACTCTTCATTTATTTTAAAAATATTCACAAAATACACTACACACAACTAAACATAGAATAAGGAAAAAAATCTTATCATAAAATCACATCTATGCAGACTTGACAAAAACAATACACACTTAGGAAAAACTGGGTGAAGAAAATAGGACTCACCAATACAGTTATTTAAAAAGCTCCAGCAGTTCGGTTAACAGCATTACAGTCATTTCCTGATCACAGGCTGTCTGAGCATGTCCGCCATCATGACGTTTTAGTGACGCAACAATTTGTTTAAGAATGATCCAGTGTTTCTGCTGGTCCTTGACAACAGTGTTCAAAATGTCTTTGTTTGCGTCGTTCTGCTGTTGGTTCTTGACAAAAGCCTGATTAAGACGTGCTTGTTCCTCTATAATTCTTTCTTGGTTCTTGACAACAGTGTTCAAAATGTCTTTGTTTGCGTCGTTCAGCTGTTGGTTCTTGTATTCCTCCTGGTTTGAAGGAAGCTTGTCTGCATCATCATCTAAATCTGCGACGTTTTCAACTGTGTCTGTGGGTTGATTTAAATTCTTGTCTTGATCCACATTAGATGGGGCGTTCATATCACATCCGTCCCATGCTTGAGCAAAATGTTCGTTCCAGAACTCCTTGTCTTCTGATTCTGTACAATATTGATAATAATTAATACCAATACTAGTAGTAGTAATAATAATGATGATTTAATTTCATTCCTCTGTACTCACGAGTTGATTGTCTTGGACGTTTTCGCTCAGGGGTGTTAGGTATCACATTGATCTCACAGGGGCCTGCAGTCTTTTGTCCATCGGCCTGAACCGGCACAGCGGTCACGTTCTGGTGTTCCTGGCGTGATCTCGATACTACCCTACAGTAGGTCTTCTAACCCCCGCATCAGAACCACCATCAGCAATTGCTTTGGGTATACTGTTAGCCAAACTCCCCGTACAATCTAGAGTGGAAAGAACAAGCATAATTTTTTTCTTCAAGTTTGTGATACAAATATAATACAAATTATTAATACATACCAATAGGTGCAGAATTAGTAGATATTTGCGGTGGTGCATGGATCTGAGCAGACACAACCACTCTTCTTCCTAACGATGGCCCATGTCTGGCACTTTTTACTGTTTCATGTCGATCAGCAGTTGTAACAGTCGGGTAGCGGTTAACAAGTCGTCTTAAACAAGCACAGACACAAAGTTTTATTTAGTCTTTTTTCTAATGACATTGTAAGAGAAATCTTTTATAGATCTATATATTGATTAAAAAAAAAAAACCACAGAGCGATCCCCTGTTTTCAGTTAGCGTATCTCTCACGGCTCGCGCTGTTTGAATAATGAGAGAGAAAAAAAAACAATCATAAACGCAAAGCCTAGCACAAGTACTATTTTATTTTTGCAACATAATATAAATTATTAACAGAACTTACCGGGTGTGGTTGTGATGTCAGGCCTAATCCCGGGCACCTCGAACGCAACGTTAGGTTGCGCTGTCAGTGGGAATAATGAAAAAAAGAACGAACATAAACACTCGTTCATTATACATAACGGTATGTTTTAGTTAGTTGAATCATATCGCCCGCGTTCAGTGCTTTGATTTCTTTCACAATGGTCTCATAACATGTGCTCTGCATTTCCTAAAATAAAATTCTCACCTGGAAAGACTCCAGACATCCTCCTCCTTTTCAGAGGTGGATGTAGACCAGTCATAGCCACACTGTTGGTGTCTAGGTATCAACATATGATCCTGTCAAGGTGTCAATACAGTCACTTATACTCAGCCATTTTTTTTTTCCAGGAAGAACCCAAACACCTCATGATTGGAAGTGAACAACAGGCCAGGAAGGAACTCCACAGAAACCCCCACAGCTCTGGTTACAGATACAACCATCATATATCCAGTAATAAATGCAACACAAATCAAATCTGAGACATGTTTGATCTTTTGATTTACACACACCTCTGTCATGTCAATCAAGGGTGACAGGACCCAGTGACATGGCAACCGCTTTGACAGACAGGCCATATAGTCATAAATCAATCCAAACTGACCATATACACTTTTGTCATATCACTATCTGTCAGTCAACGCCGACTGTACGTACATAAATCATCATGATTGGAGATTAAGTGTATGATAGGACTACTCATGCTGGCGAGAACTATAAGCCTAAAAGGAGAATGGGAGGTCAGTTTGATTTAATTTAAATTCCCCAAATCATGGTACACACTTCCAGAGGAAGACTGTGCATATATTGTCACGCAGCAAAAGTTTTTTATTTTACTGTTTGCTTCGCGATGAGAGGAATAAGACATAATTCACCCCAAAAAGATTCTAACGCATTATTTACCATGAAGTTGTGTGCGGAACAACCAATCAAAACTATGTCAGTTGACCAATCAGAACACAGTATGCTACCGAAAGGTGGGGTTTAAGGAAACTGAATCTTTTGAACCGCTTCGTGCGAACCGTTTGGGGATCTCTGAGAATTGAAGTAATTTTAAAATTATATTTTGACAAAATGACAATGTTTTTTAACCTTGGATGGATTTAAACCTGTTGTACAGGATTTATAAACCGTGATAGGAAGCTTAGAATTTTTATCTTACTGGCTCTTTAAAATCAAAATCATGTAAAGACGGGTTATTACGAGGACAGGTTTTTTCTGATTAGTGAAATAAACAACTTTATCTCCCGGGATGACCCTCGGCTACAATCATGTAAAAACTCTTTATAAAAGTCCCTCTGAAAATGTCATGGATGTTTTGTGGGAAGCTAGCCATTATATTAGGCTTAAACCCCAGGGTCACTATAGAATCTACAAATCAAGCTAATGAAGAGCATGGTGGAGGAATCACAGCTGTGACAGTTGGTGATGTGTACGTCCCACCACTGAGATGTGTACATATAGATGGTTTTGATTCCTGAGAGTTTCAGTCTCTCAGCATGTCTGTAGGTGGACATGAATGCAATCACCTCAGCATCAGATTGTTTAGCACGGGTCCAGCCACATTCACACTGAATCTCGGTATGTAGATTGTATGCATCCTGTAAAATTTCAATGTTGTCATCAAACTGTCTTTTGAGAAGGCCATAAGGCACCTTCAATAACGGATTTAAATCATTGGGGTTATAACAACATTAACAGCCATGAAGAAAACACCCAGCAAACTCTAATGCTTTTTTATTTGTGCCATCGATATAAAAACAGTCCACATAATACTTGCTGAATGACACCTCGTCGTGATTTTAGCGCGTTGAACAACTACTGAACGTGATTTGCTAATATATTCAAATCATTCAATTGATATGTTTGAGTATGTTTTGTTCTGATCAATATATGCGCTGTTGTGTGTCAATGCTATTGTGTCTCTTGGGAGGTAGTGCATTTTATAGATGGCCATGCAGGTGTATGACAGAGCAGTGTAATTAAATGGGTCCAGACCTGTACACAGAATGAATTCATTATGATACTTCATACATACATTCTTCAGCAAGACGACATAGTTTTTTCCATACACCGTTTATTATTATTATTTTTTTTTAAATCAAACACTGTCAGAGATGGTACTCTACCATGCATCGAACTCTGTTCTGCCTTTGTTCGACACAGTCGCATATCCATAAAAATCTTTGGCTAGGTATGGTCCGACATACGAATCATTTTCCACACAGTTGAATTGATGTGGGAAATAACCCTTCTCGGCATTGGTCAGATTAAAAGCAGCAGGTGTGCTGGCTAGACGCATGGGTATAACGCTGTAACTATCGATAAATCTCTGTTTGAATGCATCATCGCACATAAGGATTAGACGACAGCCTTGCATTGTAATTGTAGGAGGTGTCCCCATCTTAGTGAAGTATTCCAAAAGAATGAAATTGTCAAATCTGGATGCATTATGTGCAATCCATGTGTAATTATTATAACATGGTCGTCTGAATTTCATTCAAAATTCCACAAATTCTTTGCAATTAAATGTGATGGTGTATACAAAATTCGTGACATGCCTGTTGTTTTAATAACTTGTTTCTAAAACCATTTATTTAAATTAAAATTAATTTATAATCCTAATTTATTAAATTTCACAACATGCAACCCACACAACTAAACGTAGAAGAAAAAAAAATCTAATCATAAAACCACACTTGTGACTAAAACAATACACCCATAGGGGGAAAAAAAAAAGTACAGAAAATAGGACTCACCAATACCATTATTTAAAAAGTTCCAGCAGATCAGTTAACAGAGTTAGTCGTTTCCTGATCACTGGCTGTCTGAGCATGTTCGCTATCATGACGTTTTTGCAATGCAATAATTTGTTTAAGGTCGATCCTGTGTTTTTGTAGTGTTGTCACTGTCTGATTAAAACGCGCTTGATCTAACCCGGGCCTTCGGATGGTCCTCTATAATTCTTTCTTGGTTCTTGACAACAGTGTTCAAAGTTCAACATTTCTTTGTTTGCGTCATTGTGATGTTGGTTTTTGTACTCCTCTTGGTTTGAAGGGAGCTTGTCTGCATCACTGTCTGAATCTGTGACGTTTTCAACGGTTTCTGTGGGTTGATTTAAATTCTTCTCTTGATGTACATCAGATGGGGCGTTCAGATCACATCCGTCCCATGCTTGAACAAAAAGTTTGTTCCAGGCCCGTGTCTTCTGATTGTGTATAATAATAATAATAATAATAATAATAATAATAATAATAATAATAATAATTTAATTAGATTCCTCCATACTCACCAGTTGATTGTCTTGGATGTTTTCGCTCAGGGGTGTTGGGTATCACACCGGTCTCACGGGGTCTTGCAGTCTTTTGTCCACCAGCCTGAACCGGCAGAGCAGTCACGTTCTGGTCTTTCTGGTGTGATCTTGGTACTACCCCAGGCCTCCTAACACCTACACCAGACCTACCTTCAACAGTTGCTTGTGGTATAGTGTTAGCGCAACTCCTCAAATTCAAATGCGGCCCACCATATGCTGAATTTAAAAAAAAAAAAAAAAACTTTATTTTGGTTAGCAGTTGTTGTTGTTGTTGTTGTTGTTGTTGTTGTTGTTGTTGTTGTTGTTGTTGTTGTTGTTGTTGTCTATAAAATTTTCCAATGGTAACATTGTGGTCATCATCGTGTTCCCACACGGTCAAGTTAATGGATACAGTTTTGTCTGAAATGGTGTAGGTGGCATTGAGGAGAAAGGTTCCATTCCGAACAATCTTGTGCCCTTGACTCTTCTGCAGCATTACCTTTTGCCATAACATTAACCTGCATTTGGGGCAGAGGGAATGTATTTTAACTTTTTGTACTTTCTGGTATGAAGTGTACATTTTTCAGTATTTCTGAGACTGGCAGGTCTTTTTCTTTGGAGGAAATGTGTGGATTATAGGTGTAGTCAAGGTGGCTTAAGCAGGACATGGTTGACTTGTGGGTGAAGATGTCATGTTCCCCTTCAGTAAGCAGTGATGGCTGTAGATGAACATTGTGAAGATGGAATGGACTTCTGTTTAAAGAAAAAAAAAAACGTTTGTAGATTCAAAAGATGATTATTCAAATGGATACCTATCCCTTTGTGTGTGTGTTTTTTTAAGTCTTACCTATCATTGTTTATTGCTTCAAACAGAGTATGGAGTTCAGGTTTGAACAGTAGTTTTCTGAACTTTGTGTTTCTGTTGTATTTCAGCTTCAAAGTATGGTAGTTTTGATCCTGGTTTCATTTTACTGAGGTTATGTATGTAGCCAACTACTGACTGGGGGGCAGTGTTTTTTGGTTTGTCTTCCATCTAAGATTAAGAGATAAGTTTAGTCTTTGGATAAACAAAAAATAAAGCATGAAAGTTTGATGACATTTTAAGTGTTTTGGGTATCTAGTAAATTTAAGTTTAAAATGAATAAACTTTACCTTCAGTAAACCAGAGAAAGTTTAGAATGTCAGGGTCTGCAAGGGACACAACTCTAAATGTGATGGAACCTTTCTCCGGGGGTCACTGTACCTGGACAGCCAAATGGGGTCTGATGTGTCTGGATGAAATGGAAGCTTTAGCCTAAGTTCTGCCAGGAAGACTCAATCACTTCGTCATTAATTACCTTCATCATTATCCAATCACGTCTTTATACTCCTGTATATAAGATCGTACTTAAAAAAAGATCGTGTTTGAGTTCGCAGATGCCAACGCGACAACAACCTCCACCCTCCCCACCACCACCAGGATGGTCCTGTCCTTACCTTCCAGGGGGGTCTGCTGAGCCCCTGCCTTCGTCTTCAGGCAGGAAATGCAGATTCGCTACCCTCGGATTACGAACCATGGACGGGGCCTTCCGCCAAAGAAATTTATAATTGTGCTCGCTGAGCTGTCAATAAATGTATGCTTCGTACATTCCTCTATCTCCCGAGTCTTTCTGGTAGAACTGTATAGAGAATTAAAAATGTATACAGTGTAAACCTTGATGAATTGTGTAGAAGAGGGGGAGGGAAAAAATATTACTACACCAAGAAAGCTTGTTAAATATAGCACTCTTTGGTTATTTGTGGATTTAGTACCTGCTCTTCCTAGACGGTGAAATGGGCAGCTTTGTGCAGACAGCCAAATGTGGCCTGCTTTGCCTTGACAACTAAAGGGGCTGCTTGACATTTTAAAGTGTAGGACAGGGAGAGAAAAAATATTACTACACCAAGAAAAATTGGTAAATATAGCACTCATTAGTTATTTGTGGATGTAGTGCTTTCTCTGGGTGAACTGTCTAAAATTAAGTCAGATAACGAAACCTTAATAAATGTGTATATAATAATTAAAAATAAACATTGACTATGTTCATATACAACCTGCTTGCTCTACTGCCTGTAACTACTGTACTAGCACAAACAAATGAGTCAAGTGAAATTGAACCTTATGCCCTGCACCAGGATGTACTTTAAATATAGCCAGAACTCCAATTGACAATGGAGGGCATGCCTAGTTGAACAAACCCCCTTCTCATAAAGTCATTGCAACTGGAATTTTGCTTTTTTTTCAGTGGAGAAGTCTGTCAGATGTACCGGGAAGTTCTTACAGAGTGGAAGATTGACAGTGGTGTAGAAGATGGAGTAAATGTATTGGGCTTCACTCATTTCTATGCTGAGGGTGGCTGCTATGCCTGGACCATTAGAGGGCGGCTGCTTTGCCTGGATGAATTATGTAGATAAAAGTTAGACAAATAAAGAAAAATTTACTACCTGTTTTGCCTGAACTGTCAGGTGGCACTGCTTTGCCTGGACCAGTTGTGTAGAAGCGCAAAATCTAGAAAATTCAGTTGTTTTATAACTGTACTACAGGTTACACCTGGGGCCCGTTCTTCGTACGTCGCTTATTACATCCGAGATCAAATGACACATCCAAGATGATATCATCGTGCTAATCATGATCCAGCTAATTGGGTTCTTCGAACACACCTGTTTTGTATGATTAGTATCGCTGGATTGAGTTATCTGAGATAATTGCACGTTCATGTGTTGGCTTAAAAGGGGATATGTATGGATAGTAGAAACATTTGATCAGCAACGCTGCTATTGGCTGTTCAGCATGGCCAAAGAACGTGCCCAATTTGTCTCCCAAACAGAACAAGAGCTTTTAATGGAAGGTTATGCTGAATTTGAGTCGTTAATGAGCGAAAGTGTTGACTCGCACATTTTGATTGAATGCCAGATTGAGGTTATAATGTTAAAATGTTTTATTGATGTTCCGGCTGATGTGAGAGATTTTCGCAGTTGCCATTGTGCCATAAAATCATGAACTACGCCAAATGAATAACGACTATCAGTGTACACATACAACGGTTCGTGGTGTGACTTGATCGCTTCTAGCAATGCGATGAGTTCTGCCTCTTGTGCTGATGTATTTCCTGGTAATTTGATTAGCAATTGTTTAACATTTGAATTGGGAGAGTGGGGGGTCCACACTGCACATCCTGTGTGAAATTGACCGTCATGCCAATATCTGGAGCCATCAATGAACAACGGAGTCTGGTCTGGAAGTTTTTGGTCATGGACCATGCTCTGTGTCTCTTGTTTGGTTTGACGTGTGTGGGTGGCCCTCCACGTCTCCCAATAAGTGTGGTGGAATTCGGCTGTTAATCATTGTGATGTTATGAGCCTGTATATCTGCTAGCCATCTTGCTAATCTCTGTGTTGATACAACCTTTGATTCGGCCCTGTAACAACATTTGTACTGGCGTGTGCACTGTATGCACAACAACAGGCTGAAAACCTACAATAGGTTCTGTTGTTGTCAACATCCAATGAACCGCCAACACGTGCAGTGTGCATGGGTCGAATCCTTGTTCCACTGGTGAATTATTTTTTATTTATTTTTTTCCTGCTGTAATATGCTATTGGTCTCCATTTCCCCCCATGATCTTTAGCTAGAATGCCACTCCGGGCATTCTCATTCGCATCAACTTGTAAGTGGAAAGCTTTCGAAGGGCTGGGCAAACCTAGGGCTGGTGTGGAGCATAACTGTTCTTTTAAATTTTTAAAAGCTTTTTCGTGCTCCTCTGTCCATTCAAGAACGTCAGAGGGCTTTGATTTACCTTTTAAGAGAGAGTACAATGGCATAACGATGTTAGCAAAATCTGGAATGAAATCTCTCAAGTAGTTTGCTGTTCCCAAAACCTTCTGTAACTCATTTAATGTGTGTGGGCAGGGCAGTTCGGCAATGCATTTTCGTCTGTCATCTGTTAACACTCGGTGGCTTGGCGTGAATGTATAGCCCAGGTACTGGACTTCTTTTTGTGCAATTTGGGCTTTTTCTTTGTTCAATTTGAAGCCAGCTTTACCGAGTGTCAACAGCACTGTCAACCAATTGCAAATTATCATCAAATGATCATTCAGTCGCGATGAGTATATCATCAACATAATCACATTTCCTGTCCCTGTCAATGGATCTAGCGAATCTTATAATGCTCTGTGAAAAATTGCAGGGCTGTTGTGCAGGCCTTGTGGCATTCTTTCCCATTTATACTGTATTGGTTCATAGTGAAGGCCAATTTCCACTGATCTTCACGCCTGACTTTGATGGACCAGAAACCGTTCTTTATGTTGAGCACCGTAAACCACGACGCATTAGTGGAAATCTGTGACCGTAAGGTTGATAGATTTGTAACGATAGGTGTAGCCTTGGGCAAAACTTTATAAAGACATTGATAGTCAATGCAAAGGCGCCATTTACCATTTGATTTTTGTACAGGTAGACACGGGGAGTTTGTTATTGAGCTACATCGCCCAACTATTCCCCTGATTTCAAGTTGTTTCACAATCTCATGCACAGCTGACTCTGCCTCTGGTTTGATGCGGTATTGTTTTTGTGGGGGAGGGGGCTCCCCCTCAAGAGACACAACATAGTCTATCAGACCGCAGTCATGTTCATGTGTAGCCCAAATGTCGTTGTTTGTTTATCATTTGTTGAATGGGGTCAAGTGGATAGGGACATGATGTTGGCATTGTTTTTTAGGGAAATTTTTCTTTACGGTTTTGCTAGTTTTCAATTCAATCTGTTTTTCAAAACCATTAATCACAAAACCATGTTTCTGCATAATGTCCATTCCCAACACAGTCCCTTCACTATTATCTGGTAGATACCAGAATGGTTCCTCCAGGACTACAATGCCCAAGTCAAGTAGAATTGGTTGAGTTTGGGTTGCAATCATTAATGTGTCGCCGATGCCTTTGATCGGAATCGTTTTGTTTGTCAAAGGTAGTGGAATATCTGTATAGGAGCAAGAAGCACCAGAATCAATAAGTATGTTAGCCAACAGGCCTCGTAGATTAGCTCTTATTTTGATTCGGTTTCCGCTATTGACTATACTCCCTACTGCAACGGAGGCCACTTTTCCCTATTTTGAATTATGGTTTTCTATATTTCCGCTCATGCTGCTAGTTTTACCATTTGGACTATTATTTCTCTTGCATTCAGCGATGAAATTGTCTTAGTAGTTCTGTATCGCCATGAGATGGGGTCCTGTTTACTCCATTTTTGCTGTCCTCTAAGGTCTCGATCTCTTTTCCTGCAATTCTTAACAAGGTGATTATCCCTTTTGCAATAATGGCAAAGTTTGGTTTGAGATTTTTGATTGGCTGACAGAAGGGAGAAGGACAAATTAATTCACTGTGCAGATGCTACGGCATGGGGTTTTGATTTCCATCTAGGTCCTATTCTGGATCCCCATTCGACTATTGCTCTAAATGTGTTTTCGGATGGATCTACACCATTTAATACACCATGATTCTTTAGAAGCTGTAATAGTGGCTCGTGATCACGGCTTGCGTTTTCTAGGCCTGCATGTTCCTTGAAAGTTACCCATAAACGCTCAACTTATGTCTCAAACGACTCGTTGCTTGCTTGTTTGATTTCTAATATTTTGCTCCAATCTGCTTGTGTTGGTCCCCTGAGGTCTAGCAGCGCCTGCTTTAATCTCTCAAATATAATCTCATCAGTTTCGTTATTGTTTTGCTTGATTACATCTCCAGATTTCATTTGAGTGGTTAATTTAGCTGTGAGTTCTTCAGGAATGGTTAAGAGTGCGATTTGCCATACATCCCTAGTTTCTAACTTATACACTGTTGCCTGTAACATCGTTGTGTCCCAATATGGTTGAAATGGTCCTTTTTTGGACATCATTCCCACGATTTGTTCGTGTTTTGAACATTCGTTGCATGATAATGGACGGCTAATCATGGTTATATCACCGTTTGCATTAGTCATGGTTTTGAGTACAGCAACTCGAATTGATTTGGATGGTTTTTCACTGAGTTTTGCTCTGGTTTTTTTCGGACTTAACTGGTTTTGTTTTCCGTGTCTCTGAACGCTGTCCTAATCATAGTCAAAAGTTTCTACTTGCCGCTTGCTTAACTGCAGCTACTGGGAAGCCTGCATTATCACAGCAGTCTTCAAGAGCTGATATGTAATTATTGTCGTTTTGGAGTTTCTTTTGAAGTTCTCGTATTTTTATGGACATCATCTCACTCTGTCTTGCCCAACCTTGTCTTTCGAATGTAAATGCCTCGATCTCTGCTCTTAACTTTTGCAATTCTTTAGAGCGCGCCTTTTCAATTTCTTTGACTCTTATCGCGCGTTAGTTTTCAGCTATTGTCTCGAGGTCATTTTTTTTGAAGAAGGTAGATGATGGCAGTCGTGATTTATTTATTTTTTTGCTTTAGATGGCAATTTTTTGCCATCGGCCAAAAACCAGGATATGATTTCGTTGTTCTTCCATTTAAGGTTGAATCCTTTATCGTTTAAACTAAGAAGTGTGTCTTTTATTTGCAAGGCTTGAATTTCCATGATCTCCTGATCTACACTGTCACTGTATTGTCCCTGAAAAGCCATGTTTTCCCAGTTAATTCTCCCCCCACCGGATTTCTATGGTCCCCGGTCTAACAATGGGTGTGTCGACCCGTTCTAAAAATGTGTCTATATTTGAGATGCAAAAAACACTGCTAATAATAAAAAGGAACCAACTTACCACAGCAGTTGTAGACGGGGAAGGAGGAGTTCAAACCTCATTCTCGGTGAGAATCAATCTGAAATTCGTGCTGGAAAGACATCACTCGCCTAAGTAGGGAGATCAAGGAGGCTGGTCACCACTGTAAGGTCCGCCCACTGGTCCAATGACGGTAGCCAATGATCCAGCAGAAGGATTCTTGCGCGTCACTGTCATTCCTTTTATACAACGCAATGATATCAGAATAAATACATTTTTCTTATGTTTGCCTCTTTTATTCATCTGACTCCAAAAATGAAAAGGTTTAGAAGAGATGTTTGATATATATTAAATTTAAGTATATGTTTGACAATCCTGTTTGACTTTCACATTTATTTTACTCATTCATTAGGAATCTATGTTGCTCAGGGTGCCCCACGATCACAAACTCTCCAGTCTCAACAGTAGTCAGAGGTTATGACTAATACTATTTAATAGGTTACCCATACTTAACATAATTTAAATAGTATTTCCGTTTAGTCCCCCTCAGCTACCCATGTACAACTTAATTAAAGCTCCAACAATAATCAGCGGTTCTGCTAGCACTACCTGTCTAGCCCCCGACAGTTATAACTACGTACAACTGAGACAATAACCAGCAGTTATGAGCAGTACATTTACTATCCCCCATAGTTAATGCAACTGAGTACAACTCAACTAAAGTCAAGCGGTTTAGCCAGAAATCTATAACCTCACCTGATGTGCCCTATGCTCCATCCATATGCTCCAGTTCTAGTATGCACTTAACCCTGGATGCAGATTTGCGGAAACATAGCCTTTACTTAATTTACTTGAGAAAATAAATACAAACATAACAATGTATTAATCAGTTAATCAAAGTAATACCTTATGATGGATGGGTTGAACTTTCCGAATGAGTTCATGGGTTAACCTATGACCCCTCCCCATGCATCGATCATGTGGTTTTGACAGAAGCTTTTACCCTTTTGACCAAGTTAGTTCTAAATCAAGGTTTTTGACGGGTGGTTTTACGGTATGCGAATCCTCCCCACACATCGATCATGTGGTTTTGACAGAAGCTATTTGCCGATTGTTTGAACTTTGTCCCAGTTATATGGGTTATATGGCACCCCCCTCCCACTGCATTCCTGAGCAGTATATAAATGGGATCGGTGTGTTCTACAGGCATCACCAGAAAGGGAAACATGAGCTACATGAGCATGGATGGTTTATCCTCCCCTCAATTGCCAGATGCGGGGCTGAGCAACAGGATGGCGGATGGTCTGACTATGGCACTGAGAAAACCTTTCGGACACATTTCGAAAAATGCTCCGGTGTTTTAGCTTTAAAGTCAATCAAAAGGAAACCGTAAGGCTGATTGGTAGCATCCTTATAACGCTCCATAAAGAATTTTGTATTTCCAGGGTAAATCTGGCATCCTAAAGTCATTATTTGCATCGAGTCTCTCGGACTCTTGTACAAAATAAGATGGTGAGTATTGAGTGCGATAGTCCTACTGGTTTTACCGTGAAAAAAACAGATTCTGTGTTATCAATATGATAGAAAATGGTATATGATGCACATATTGTTTGAAAACTCGCGAGAGTTCATCGTTTGAAAATGCCTCACACATCAGGTCATCACAGATAAGTACATTGACATTAGGCTTTATTAAAGTTTCATCGGTTAAAGAGTTTGGAATACCTTCAATAAATTTTATATCATACAATGACAACAGTTCATCATACAAAGGTTGCCAACAACTGTATAAAAATACAATACTGTCAATTTTTACATTGATCAACTTGTATGCATTATGCAATAAATTATTTACAAAAATGATCTTTCCGCTTCCTGACGGGCCAGAGCCCAAGACTGAGAATAGATATTGCAAACGAACGTCAAAATCCTCTTCAATATACACATTTTGTGTGTTTGAAATACCCTTAGTAGCCATAAGGAAGTGTGGTGTAATCAGGAAGTAGCACGCGTTTGTCATAAACCACTTTGAATCTTTTCAAAACTGATCTATTATGCAGAGTGAATTTATTTTTATTCCGCACAATGGTCTCTGTGTGCGTGAGCAGATGGCTAGTGTCACGTGATGTTACATAACCCTGTATCAGACATATCATGCTTTCTAGAGTTACAATTTTCGCATTAGCATAATGCAGCGTGATCCCTTTAGCTTTAAGAGTTACTTTTATTTTTGTGGTTTTAAAGGCATATGTTTTCGGACCCATTGACGCGAAAGTACTTATGAAATCTCCATCATCAAGTTCATCCATCAACTCACCAAGATATGTACCCGTTTCCAAAGATATAGCGGGCGAAATCTTCAGGGTCTGTTAAAAGCTCCGCTGTAGTTTGATTACACCTAAGACCAAATCTACCCCAAAGCAAATTCAATAAATATTTATTTATAGATCTGCGTGCGGGGTTTAGTGCTATTTTGTCAAGGTCTAGCTGAACTCCCTCCTTCTCAAAATAATCTCTGACGTTAGACTCCTTTTCAGCATCTGTCACTACGTGTGATGGAAATCCTGAAGCCTCTTGTTTGAATTTGAGAAACGTCTTAACATAACCGCTGAATAAAGTGTCTGATGTCTGCAGAAAATGCCAAACTTCCTCAATTCTGACTACCAAATAACCTTTATCAATAGCTCTGGAGAACTCGACAGAGGTCCAAACTCCTGAAATGACTCTTTTGTCATCACTGCGCTGACACTGACCCTGATACTGTGCCTCAGCACAGGTGCGACACAGCGCAAATAGTAGTTTCCCCTGAGAGGATTTGGCAGGTAATATTGGATGCAGTAGTTTACGTGGGGGCAGTACACTGCATTTAATGAGACCGAAATAAGATTTGACCGGTTCAAAATCTTTTAAAATGATCTCAGGATGCCCGATAGGGTAGGTTTTACACGAGTTTTACAAATCCAGATATGACACGCGTTCGCCCTTGGCGGTCTCGTGGTACAAGCGGAGTGCGTTCGTGCGTCTGCTGTAAAGTGATTCTCTAGGATTCAGTCTCGCTGTTGCATTATAATTACTCATAAATGCAATGACATTGGGATCGTTTTGTTTAGCAGCCTCCCACTGACATTCCCAAATCTTGTGCACTTTGAGATTGTAGGTATCATGCAGAACTTTCAGCTTATTGTCTGATTGTCTTCTGAGCTGCCCAAAAGGTGTTTTTGACACCGGATTCAAATCGTTAGGATTAAAACGACAACAATGTCCGTGCCAGAAACATCTGAGAAATTCCAAAGCTATTTTATCTCCATTATCAGCCTCATAATAGCCGTCCACATGATACGGTCCAAATTTCGCTTTGCCATAATTTAAAGCGTGAAGAACATCGACGTTTTTGCTTGCTTTAATGTATTCCAACCATTGTATGGAAGGGTTTGAGTAAGATTTGTACTGATTGATGTAAGCATTTTTGTGCGTTAAGGCAATTGTGTCTTTGGTTAAAAAAAGCGTTTTGAACACTTTCATAGCACAGCCGGCTAATGTTATACACCCGAAAGGATCTACGTTGGTACATTCTATAAACTCTTTTCTGTATTTCATACAGCCTTCACGTAGCAAAACAACGTCATTCTTGCAGAACAAAGCTAATTGCTTTTTGAAGTCAAACACCTCTCCTGCTACACCCTCGTACCACGAATCAAATTTCACACGTTCAGCGTCAGACATCGTCTGATATCCATAATAATCTTTTGACAGATACGGACCTTTATAGTTTGATATAGTTTGCATTCTGCAAGCGATTAAAATGATGTGGAAAGTACCCTTTTTCGCTGGTGTTTAGGTTTAAAGCAGGTCACTTTTGACAATTTCATGGGCAAGAAGCTATAGCTGTCGATGTTATCTCTGTTTAAAGGCTTGGTCGTACATGTAAACAAGTCTACAGCCTTGGAGTATGATTTTTGGAGTTAGTCCCTGACTAGTAAAATACTCGAGCAGTATAAAAGTCGAAACCTGAAGAATTGTGTGCGATTTAAATGTGAAACCCTCAAATTTTGGTCGTCTGAAATGCTTGATCATCTGATCCACACAATCTGCCCCTTCCGCTGAAAACTCATCCCCAGCTTGCGTTGATGCACAAATATAATTTGCCTTATGGCGCCCGTCTTCATACATTTGTCTCAAAGTCAAAATAAATATATTCTTGGCTATGTTCTCTAGGCTTGGCTGGTTGAATATAGCAACATTGCTGATCTTCACCCATGAGAACTTCGGCGCAATGCGCACATCTGCTTATCTGCTTACCCAACCATTTTGTTCTGTACTGTCTTTAACATTTATCACAGTATTTTATGTTATCACACTGAGACTTTGAACTGTCACTTTGTGTTTGTTTATGCATTTCATAACAGAAATCAGATAGCAGTACTCACAAACATACGAGTAACCTAAGACACCTTTCAGATTTTTTATCCCATAAAAATGTACTTCATGCAGGTACAAATGCAATGTCTTGTGATGCGGCTCATCCGTATTTTTATACACTTCCAATTTACCTGGATCCGATCTGCGAAAGATAACTATTTTCAGGTCTAGAAAGGCTTCAAATTTAGAAACATCATGCAACGCAATTTTATCTTGTGGATCGTAACCCAGATCGGTATGTATATTTCTAGCTAATGTCATCAATTCTGTGTCGGTACACTGTGGATTTAGAAAGTGATCTATGCACATGCTAAAACACATATTGTCTGTGACATTTTTGGGGGCAAACAAATGCATTCTATTTTTCTGTATGATCTGGTTATGTGCCAGGTCTGCCAACGTACTACGAACACCGCCTTGTTTGTTTCGCGCTACAGAGATACATAACTCTAAAGCGGTATCAAAACCCACATCCGTATTGCTTTGAACGGTTCGTTCGATTTGGTCGACAAAAACATTAACGTCGTGGTTGTTATCAGGCGTTAGAACAACATTAATATCTGTGGGGAGACTTGCACCTTGCAGAGAGATGTTTAAAAAAAAAAAACTCGCCAACTAATAATCTGGAAAGCATAACAATCTCGTTCAAAATATCATGTAAAAATATGTTATACGCTGCAAAATCGTCTGTTGCTATTTCACGAGAATTTAAAGTTCTGTGAATTTCTAAACCATTAAATCGAGGTCTTGGGACAATCATAAAATCACCCACACTACCTCCTTCTCTCACTAGTCTATCTATGTAATGCTGACTGAGACCCATATCTGGAGCTGTGGGATCGTAACCCGAGGGATCGTTATTAGAAGGTCCAGCACCGACCTGATCATCGCTGTCTACAGCGGCACCCAACCATTCGTGTTGTTCGTCTATAAGTTTGTGTAATCTATCTATCATGTTAAGAGGATTAGGCAATAACATCTGTAAATGATTGTTAATAATTTCATGTAACTGTTGTGTATTGTTTTGAAAATCATATCTGGGCATTAATGGTCTCTGATCATCTTCTGAAGTGTGGGTATGTAAATCATCGTGACATCTTTTACTACTCATTTTGAATCATTATTTTTTATTTATTTTAAATTGAAAAACACACCTTTTTTACATTTTAAAGACAAGCGTGCATACTCCTGAAAACACCAACACCGATTCACAATGCGATATAGATGACAAAACAGAAACATACAGCAGGTATAAATTCAAAACACGTTTTCTCCGCAAGTAAAACAACGCCTAATATGGGAGACAATAACATGTAATACGGTATAAATCAATGACAACAGACAATATTAATAAATGAAAGAAACTAATGATAATTCATTACCAAGAACAAAACAATAATACATGTAAGAAATAAGAAAACAATATTGTAAGAAATATTTGGTGGTAATAATGAATCGAAGCAAAAAAAAAAATTAACAATGATAAAAAACAACAATACAATACATATCAAGGGTGATCACGCCGGTACAAATCTGATAACATTCGTTGCATTAGATTTAAACGTTCCGTGATCAGATTAAGAGCATTAACAGATAAATTTTGTTCAACTTGTACCTGATGGATTTCTCCCGGTACCCCCGCTCATGCGCTGTTGAAACTGTCGAAATTCACCATATAGCTGTTCGTGGCAACTTCTCCAAAATTCAGCCGCAAGGATTCGTTGAGCTGTTGTTGACACTCTATGATGTTCCTCAAAATCGCCACCACATCACTCTGTGCATTACCGAAGATCTCTTCTGCACTCCGATAGGACAATGCTTGACCACTCAAATCGAAAAGTGTGTCAAACCGTCGATTCACACGGCGAAGCATATCATAATCAAGCCTTCTATTTAAATCACGTTCACGGAACAGCTCTTGAGGGTCTTCGTTAGGTAGCTCTTCAGTCTCCTCCTCGCTTGCCAAATCGTTAAAAGACGCACGATCCCAGGCGCTCACCATAGAATCGCTCCAAGCTGTTAGTCCTCCTTCGTCATATCCTTGCTCTGTAAATGTAGATAAAGGTTTTATTATTATTTTGTTGAATAAAACATAAAACGTAAAAACAAGTTTTTTTTTTTTTCTGCTTTAATACATACCGTTATTCTCCGAAGTCCTTAAACGACTGGTGGTTGGTACATCGTCCGTTCCCCACTCCGGTAACCTCAAACGTTTCACCCCCTGACCCTCCGAGTGTCGCGGCCTACACGTAACGCTAGCTTCGGTGCGAACGCTTGAGACATCTGGGAGATTGTGAGAAGCTCCCTCGGGAGCCGGGGCGTCGGCGGGGACAGGATTTGTGACGTGTCCTAGGGCGTGTTGTGGTTCGGCGCTAATCACAACCTCTTGTGCCACGTTTTCTGGAGGGTTTATTAGCACCTGATTGCTGACAACAGCTTGTTCGTCTGTCAAAAAACAAAAACAATAAACATTTCATTATTATTCTGGCAAGCATGTTATGTGAACCTTCATTTTTAACTTATTGGGAAAAAGGCTTACCATTATTAACCGCTCCGGGTTCATCACAGGCAAACAACACGTTCTCATCAACTATAAGAATGATAGCAAAGTTATTGATGTTATTATTAGCCATTGAATTAATAAAATATAATTGGAAAATACTCCCATAACTCTTCAAGGATCTGATCCAAACCTTCATCGAAATCCTGATTCTCAAAACCACCTAGAAATCATCCACGACACATTAAACAAACATTCACTTTAAAATATATTTAAATCATTTGTATAAAAAAAAAAAAAAAAACTCTCACCCTGGTAGTTGTCTGCCATTGTTTCTTTATTGTTGGATTTGTAACGTAGCACGGCTTGAAGATAATATGCAGGTAATGAGTATGACAAAACTTTTAGTTTTTAAAGGCTGGGTATCCCCTGTGGGCGTCTCTTGAGAACACCTCTAAAATATATTAAACAATAAAACCCACATCCGTATTGGTTTGAACGGTTCGTTCGATTTGGTCGACATATACATTAACGTCGTGGTTGTTATCAGGCGTTAGAACAGCATTAATATCTGTGGGGAGACTTGCACCTTGCAGAGAGATGTTTAAAAAAAAACCCTCGCCAGCTAATAATCTGGAAAGCGTAACAATCTCGTTCAAAATATCATGTAAAAATATATTATACGCTGCAAAATTGTCTGTTGCTATTTCACGAAAATTTAAAGTTCTGTGAATTTCTAAACCATTAAATCGAGGTCTTGGGACAATCATAAAATCACCCACACTACCTCCTTCTCTCACTAGTCTATCTATGTAATGCTGACTGAGACCCATATCTGGAGCTGTGGGATCGTAACCCGAGGGATCGTTATTAGAAGGTCCAGCACCGACCTGATCATCGCTGTCTACAGCGGCACCCAACCATTCGTGTTGTTCGTCTATAAGTTTGTGTAATCTATCTATCATGTTAAGAGGATTAGGCGGTAACATCTGTAAATGATTGTTAATAATTTCATGTAACTGTTGTGTATTGTTTTGAAAATCATATCTGGGCCTTAATGGTCTCTGATCATCTTCTGAAGTGTGGGTATGTAAATCATCGTCACATCTTTTACTACTCATTTTGAATTATTATTTTTTATTTATTTTAAATCGAAAAAACACACCTTTTTTTAAAATTTTAAAGACAAGCGTGCATACTCCTGAAAACACCAACACTGATTCACAATGCGATTATAGATGACAAAACAGAAACATACAGCAGGTATAAATTCAAAACACCTTTTCTCCGCAAGTAAAACAACGCCTAATATGGGAGACAATAACATGCAATACGGTATAAATCAATGACAACAGACAATATTAATAAATGAAAGAAACTAATGATAATTCATTACCAAGAACAAAACAATAATACATGTAAGAAATAACAAACAATATTGTAAGAAATATTTGGTGGTAATAATGAATCGAAGCAACAAAAAAAAATTAACAATGATAAAAAACAACAATACAATACATATCAAGGGTGATCACGCCGGTACAAATCTGATAACATTCGTTGCATTAGATTTAAACGTTCCGTGATCAGATTAAGAGCATTAACAGATAAATTTTGTTCAACTTGTACCTGATGGATTTCTCCCGGTACCCCGCTCATGCGCTGTTGAAACTGTCGAAATTCACCATATAGCTGTTCGTGGCAACTTCTCCAAAATTCAGCCGCGTGACGCAAGGATTCCTTGAGCTGTTGTTGACACTCTGTGATGTTCCTCAAAATCGCCACCACATCACTTTGTGCATTACCGAAGATCTCTTCTGCACTCCGATAGGACAATGCTTGACCACTCAAATCGAAAAGTGTGTCAAACCGTCGATTCACACGGCGAAGCATATCATAATCAAGCCTTCTATTTAAATCACATTCACGGAACAGCTCTTGAGAGTCTTCATTAGGTAGCTCTTCCGTCTCCTCCTCGCTTGCCGAATCGTTAAAAGACGCACGATCCCAGGCGCTCACCATAGAATCGCTCCAGGCTGTTAGTCCTCCTTCGTCATATCCTTGCTCTGTAAATGTAGATAAAGGTTTTATTATTATTTTGTTGAATAAAACGCAAACATAAAACGTAAAAACAAGGTTTTTTTCTGCTTTAATACATACCGTTATTCTTCGAAGTCCTTAAACGACTAGTGGTTGGTACATCGTCCGTTCCCCACTCCAGTAACCTCAAACGTTTCACCCCCTGACCCTCCGAGTGTCGCGGCCTACACGTAACGCTAGCTTCGGTGTGAACGCTAGCTTCGGTGCGAACGCTTGAGACATCTGGGAGATTGTGAGAAGCTCCCTCGGGAGCCGGGGCGTCGGCGGGGACAGGATTTGTGACGTGTCCTAGGGCATTTTGTGGTTCGGCGCTAATCACAACCTCTTGTGCCACGTTTTCTGGAGGGTTTATTAGCACCTGATTGCTGACAACAGCTTGTTCGTCTGTCAAAAAACATTTCATTATTATTTTGGCAAGCATGTTATGTGAACCTTCATTTTTAACTTATTGAGAAAAAGGCTTACCGTTATTAACAGCTCCGGGTTCATCACAGGCAAACAACACGTTCTCATCAACTATAAGAATGATAGCAAAGTTATTGATGTTATTATTAGCCATTGAATTAATAAAATATAATTGGAAAATACTCCCATAACTCTTCAAGGATCTGATCCAAACCTTCATCGAAATCCTGATTCTCAAAACCACCTAGAAATCATCCACGACACATTAAACAAACATTCACGTTAAAATATATTTAAATCATTTGTATAAAAAAAAAAAACTCACCCTGGTAGTTGTCTGCCATTGTTTTGTTATAGTTGGATTTGTAACGTAGCACGGCTTGAAGATAATTTGCAGGTAATGAGTATGACAAAACTTTTAGTTTTTAAAGGCTGGGTATCCCCTGTGGGCGTCTCTTGAGAACACCTCTAAAATATAATAAACTTCAGTAGAGGAGACCCTAATAACATAAATCTTTAATACACATACACTTTGATTTATGTATATGATTTTTACAACTTGACTGAATGTATCTGTTACCGGCCTGATCTGCGCCAGACACCGTCTGAGCTTGTAGCCTAGAATATTTCTTTCTAAATGATGTGAAAATCATCTTGTTTACTCACCCACAGAAAACAATATATTGATTTAAATTTTCTATGTCACTTTTTGTTGGTAAAAGTCATATGCGAGAGGGCATGAACTATCATGAATATTATTGTGATTTATACCAGAGAAGACAAAGGCCCGCATAATGAGCCTCTCAGTCAGCTGTGCCACTGAGAGGGAGGAGTTACAAGAAAGAATGTGAGGACAAAAAATAAATGTATATATTTTTTGTTTATTATTTAGACTATTTAACTATCACACAAAATAACATTAGAAGATAGCAAAAACACAGAAGACACAATCAAGGTGAAACTGCAAAAAAAAAAGGAAAAGTGCAAAAAAGAAAAAAGGGAAACAGGAAGAGTGCAAAATAAAAAAAAGGGACTACTTTATCATAAAGTGCCCAGAAATGAACATTTATATGTCTTTGTGCCACTCCAGGAAACAGTTCCTTTTTACCTGGACACACAAGTGCACATCACATGCCTGGCATTTCCAAGGAGTGTCCTGTCTCTTACCATGCTTTACTTTGCAAAGCACACAAGTCCGGCAACCGGCAGCGGAACCTGAGGGCTGCTCAGATCCTGGAATAGGCACATGTTCAGCACTAATCCGCTTTGGTGGTATTTTCTGTGACACACCACAGAGCTCTGCAATTAGTTCTTCCATAAACTCCTTGTGGGTCATGGTGCCATAAAGCTCTTTGTGTACAATAAAAGCAGTCTGTTTGGAGACGTCCAAATGTAGATATAAAATATGATATAGCTGAGCAACATTTTAAATCATGAAGGTAATAATAAAAGGCTTACTCGTCAGGAATTATATCCTCAGCTGGGTCCAGACGTTCTTCAAAATGCAAACATTCGTCATCTGAGTCCTGTTCTTCTTCTGAGGAGAAAGATGCCTCTTCGTCGCTGTCCAGGATCATCCGAAGAGCTTCTTCACCCGTGTAGCGTGCCATCATCCAAACGCGCAGGAAAAAAAGTAAATTTCTATAATGATCCTTTTACGTTTTATGTCATTTCTCGGGGGCGTGTCCGTGATTACCTGGCTCACCTCAGTTAATTTCCATATGAACAGCGCGCTAAGAGGTAGGCGGGAACACATTATCTATAATGACACGATACAGGAGAAACTGGACCAGTCCTTACTTTCAAACATACATAAAAAATATTATTTGTTTTTTACTTGAATCTTCATTTAAAAGTAGACATTTTAAGCTTTCTATATATATATATTTATCTTGTATTTGAGGCAAGTATTCGCTGAGATTCGGGTTGTTTCATTTAAGTGTCTGTGAAGAGAGGTGACAGAGACAGCAGATAACGCACACTGTTTTTGTTTATTCTACAAAAGTATAGCGTTTTGTTTTTATCATGAGTGTATACAAAAAACAGTAAACACTTTACAGATTCGATTGATGTATTGCTCTTATCTGTACGATCAAAACTGGAAGTGCAATTTAAGTTATTTTCGGCGTTATCAGGAAATGAACCCGCAAAACGCATATATGCGTTAATGGACTCCAGAGGGTTAACTCTCTGTCAGTAACAGTCTAGATTTTTAAAATGGTTGTTAGTGGTAAAGTACAACATAGATTTGACAAGTATCTTGTCTGATGGATTTTATTTTAATTCAGCATAATGCCAACCGTCTTTTTTTTTCTTTTGTTTTAACTTTTTCTAACATTGTGACAAAACACCAACTTTTCTGGTTTGTATCCTTACTTTACATTCGTTTCTTTTTTTAGTTTGAGGTAAGGTATACATCCTATAAAATTCTGTAATGTAGTTTTCTTTCTTTTCTAGCTGGTAACAAAACACCTTTTTAAATTGTAATGCTACAAGCGCTCACGTGTTGCTTAACGAAAACATATCTGATAGTTTTGAATTGTTTAGCTGTTTTAGATAAATAACCAGTAACCTAGTTTTCTTTTTATGTCATTTGTTACAACTTTAACAACGTTTTACACTTTTCCAACTACTAAAACGATCATTACATTGTTTCCATTGCAGCTATGTTTATAACCTTTTTCTTGAAATACATTGTGTACTTAAACCTTAATAAAAACTAAAAACGTAGACACTACATAAACATTTTTCATATTTGATAATTTTCATATTGTATTTGTCTACATTTTTCTAAGTATACTGTAACGTACAGTACATTTAAATGAAAAAATGGCATTACTGATATCTTAACTTTCACATTTTATATACTCAAACATTCCACAAACTGAAACATTCCAAATCTTACATAAAATACGTTCTGTGTGTAAAACAACTAATTAAGTGTGTTCTGTTTGTCTTCTTTTCCCGAAGTCTCTGCTTCAGCCTGAAGTGACACCTTAGATTGTAGCATCTATGGAAACAAAACATAGTATTAGTATACAGTATAATCTGTATTATATGTGTTATGTTTTCCTTTATTAATGTTTTACAAACTAAAAAAGCCTTACCTTATCTCTGTGTGGTGCAAACTTCAGTGTATCTGATATGAAGTCCTCAATTACTTTTTCCAGCACCTTTGTGTGTGTTTGACGACAGGCATCTTAAAATCCAGTTAAGATACACAAAAACCAAACATGTTACTGCTACTTACAATAAATGACGATTAAACATACAGTATGTCAAAAACACTGCTCATTTCCTCAATGACTCATATGCAGTCTTTGGCCTGGCTTGCTCTGAAAATAAAGTTTATCTTCTGCGACTTACTATAAAATGTTTGGAATAAGAAACAACTGAGAAACAACTCAAGGATTATGACATTACATACTTCCAGTTCCTGGAAATTCTTCTTTCCCTTGCGGCCTTTAAGAATATAGCATTCGTCCCGAGTTTCCTAAGCAGTCTTCTGACCGACTCTCCAGGTGTGTTGCCTCCCATGAGGCTCAGCCAATCGATCTGAAAATAAAAGTAATGCTGTATTATGCTACACAGCAATATCTGCACCAAGAAAAATAAAACTGTGTGCATAATTATATAAAATAATAAGGAAAACACAGGGTTGCTTTGGTGTTTGGTTTGTTGTGCTGAGCTTAGCCCACTCCACCTCTACAAAGATCACACACAGCTGGAGTTACAACAATGCATATGACACTGTGTTCCAAGTGATAAACTCTTACAACCTTGAAGTACTAACCACTCCCTTTTTGTAATAATAAAATAAAAAAAATCATACCCTGTTCATGTCAGACTCCATGTTTGAGAAACTTTTGAAAAGTAACTGTAAGAGGAAAAAGAGAGAGAGAGATAACCAAGTATTGACACATAGCTGATTAATTGTCAAATTAGCCTACATGTGCAACTAACAGTCACAGAAAAGTATAGCAATTACAATAACCTGATTTTATTCAGTTGAGTGATTATGGCATTTACAGGCATAACTTTTTTTTTTTGTAAGACATTAATGGCCTTTAAGCAAGTACGTATCCTTTAGCATGGCGTATTAATATATTTCTGACTTGTGTAGTGATGCACTTGCTGTTGGCCCTACAGTGGAAACACGGCTAATGTTAATTAATACGTATTTTGCGTTAAAACTGAATGTTATGAAACGTGTAAGATTCAGTAACTTATCAAATATAAAGCAGCAAAGCCTGTCTGCACACAAATAGGAGTTCAATTTAACAAAGGCCTTCAAAGTAAATCCCACACAACAACAAATAACGTTAGCTTCTAAACTATTTAGCTACCCGGTCATACAAGTTTGCATATTAAAGAAAAAAAACACAACCTACTGTGTAATCGACTCACCTGTTAGAATGGCTGCGATCTGGCCTCAGAGGTAGACATTTGGGATGTGCAGTATCGATATATCGATACTCAGAAGCTTCTATTGTGGTATCGATATTTTCTGCAAAGTATCGATACTTAATTATATTTATAATTTTCTAACTAACTAAATGTTTTAAGCAGTGTGTGCAGGCCAATCGGGACGGTGTGTATATGATCTAAAAAGAAAAGGTTTGCGGTCGCGGTGGTATGACGTTAACAGTGATTGGTATGCGGCTGCGTGCAGTGCAATGTGCCATTCACCATCACAGCACGGCATGCACGGTCGCGACTTGCACGAAAGATGACAGCAGTACCGCCACTCCCTATACGCAGAATACGCAGTCTGCATAGGGCTCCAAATCCCGGAGGGGGACTGCACCATTCTCCCATCCGCGCTCGCGACTGCTCGCACCTCATGTTTGCGGCTGAATGTTCATAATTGATGGATGGACATCTATGCCTGGGTAAAGGACATCACCAATCCGGCGCAGAGAAAACTATGAAAAAATGAAGATGGCTTGACGTTGGACGTTCGAGAGTCTCAAATTTAGGGACCATCTCTAAAGTTACATGCGATATTGGTATACACTTGTCTAACGTCAGTAGCATTTGAGGAGAATGACTTAGTCATAAAAACAATTGTAATTGTTCATGTAGGTGTCAGCTATAATGCACAATTGAATTGAATGTTTGATATTTATTAAAATAAACTGTGAATCATATGTAAATTGTGCTACTTTTTCATATGGGCTCAAACACAATTTTATTTTATTTTTTTTCAGGTTCCCTTACGAAAATTACCCATGGTTTTAACAATAACACCACAAATCATTGTTCTTTGTAGCCATGGTAACTGAATATATATATATATATATATATATATATATATATATATATATATATATATATATATATATATATATATATATATATATATATATATATATACTAAATTAAGATTATTTTGAAAAATCACATACACTTTTAAAATTATAAGCAGTATCGGTATTGGTATCGTTAAAATAGTAACAAAAAGTATCAGTATCGTATCGCATGGAAAAAATGTGGTATCGCCCATCCCTAGTTGACATATATAAAGGTGAGCTGCAGATTTTGAATTCCATTCGTTTGAAAACTGCACTGCATGAAGCATGCGCACCGTGATGACGTCAGAACCTGAAAGACGGCTTGTTTCAGGGTTGCCAGATTTTCACAACACCAGTCCACTCATGTTTCTAGGGATCCCCCATAAAAATCGCATTCCGGTGAGGCAAAATACACGTTTTTGCTGAGGGTTTTTAGAGCATTTTAGAGTTAAATATCACATTATTGGTGTCGCTTAAACCCGCGGACATGTAAAACAACCCGCGGAGCAGTGTTAAAGTAGCCCAATTCTTGGCAACTCTGTTTTTTTCGCGAGATCGATTCTCTTGCGGTACTTTGGATGCAGTTGCCTAATTGTTACTGGTTAGGTAGCCGACCAGTGTTCCAATCCTGACTCTATGCTATTCCTGTTCCACTCTCTCCACCCAAAACTTTTCTGTCCTGTCCACTTCAGCGCAAAAAATAAAATAAAATAAAATAAAGCCTGTGGCGTACAAAACCTGAAGATCCATTCACAATGTAGACCTTGTTCAGGAAAAGTTTGTAATAAAATATGTGAAAGAACGTTGTTATGGGAACGTTTTCCCTCAAGATTATGAGAACATCAGTCAATTAAAAATAACATCATAAAGACGTTACAAGAAGGTTGTTATGGGAACGTTTTCCCTCAACATTCTGAGAACATCAGGCAATTAAAAATAACATCATAAAGACGTTACAAGAAGGTTGTTATGGGAACGTTTTCCCTCAACATTCTGAGAACATCAGGCAATTAAAAATAACATCATAAAGATGTAACAAGAACGTTGTTATGAGAACTTTTTCGCTCAACATTCTGAGAACATTAGTCAAGTAAAAATAACATCATAACAACGTTACAAGAACGTAACGTAACGTAACGTAACACTTACATAACTTTTACATAATGTTAGTGAAAGTTATGGGAACGTTCCCTGTTAGCTGGGTGGCGGTGATTGAGACATTAGATGCATCGATAATAAGTCAAATAACACATACTTTATAAATATAGTGTTAAAATATCTCTATCAGCATAACATGAAGAAAATTACAGGAATGAAATGTGATATGGTTTAAAGACGAACATCTTAGACTGTAAAAATAGCATAACATACTTTGATCAATTAATAGTATTTAAATATCACTACCATCAGATAAAATAAGACAGCAAAAACTTGAAGAAAATTGCAGGAATGATATGTAATATGGTTTAATGGCATCATATACTGTAAAAATAGCATAACACACTTTGATCAATTAATAGTATTTAAATATCACTACCATCAGATAACATGAAATGATAAAATACTCACTTTTATCCATTGTCTTGGAAAGCAAATTTCTTGGAGAGCCGTTCGAGAAAGTTTTCTGGTTCAAAGAGATGCTTTGTAACACATCAAATTGGATTTATAAAGGGACCGTGTGAAAGAAATCAGTGTTGAGTGACCGCTAGGTGTCATCCTTGTTCTATGAATGAACTTGTTCAATAGGTGGGAAGCTGAGCAAGGGTCACGCGTGTCATCATAAATTCATGGGCACGAGAGAAGGTAGACGCTGAGCGTCGTAATTCATACATGCACCCATCAGAAAACTGTCAAAAACATGGTACTCCTACGTGAGATATGTTGGTTTTAAATAACAATGGCTTTAAAGATATTATGATTGGGAAGTAATTTCGGACGAGAGTGAACTGTAGCGTGCAAACACAGACACTGGGTCAAAGGTGATGTGAAAACAACTCCTTCAGTTCTCTATAAAAATGTAGAATGGATATTGTTTATCTGAAACAGTCGGTTTCAGTATATTTTTTATAACCGTTTCATTTATAAAAATTTTTAAAAGAACAGAATGTTTTTCAACCTTAGCTCTGTTGTACTGATCCATGAAAAAGGAGGGGGCACGTGCTCTCTCTGTCTGACGGCGTGGCTCAACTGTGTTTTATGAGACGGTAAGCTCATTCAGGAAAGGAGTATTTTTGTTTTTTTACCACTTTTTAATAATTTGAAAACATTATTACAACAACTTAAAATTTAAGGATTATAATTTGAAAATCATTTTAACCCTAACAAAACATTGACTGTGTCTCATTGTGATCGCTGATTCAGAGAGAGTCCGACAGATGGAGCTGCGAGCCCGTTTCTCACAAAGCTGAAGCTTCTGTCTAAAATAAGGTAGGTGGATTGGTTTCAGTAAGCTTTTTATAATTCTTTTAAAGAACAGAATTTGTTTTCAACCTTAGTAAAATTGCTTTAGGTTATGTATATTATATAAAGGATAGAATATAAAGAACGGCATGTTTTCAACTTTAGCATGATAATTAATTATATTATATAAATTATAGAATGTTCGTATACTGTAAAACCACCTGTCAAAAAGCATGATTTAGAACTAACTAGATCAATAGGGTAAAAGCTTCTGTCAAAACCACATGATCGATGCGTGGGGAGGGGTCATAGGTTAACCCATGAACTCATTTGGAAAGTTCAACCCATCCATCATTAGGTTACCAGAAGTTCAACCTGTCAAAGGTCGTAAATCATCTCGCCAGAGTCTGCTGCAGAAGTGATGTAGTTGCGTGGACGCACTGCTCTCGCGCCGCTCACGCTTGCGCTGTGAAAGAGGGGTTAGAAGTGTAATGCATCATTTAAGAGGTCCGTAAAAACCATATTCTAAAATGCCGTTGCTGCATCGCATGTCAGGAGAATGCATCAAGTCCGAACTTGATTTATTCACAGTACCACTGACGGTTATTGAGAAAAATGCATATTTAGAATTACCGCCTTTATCGGCTATATCTGATTGGTCCCCTTTGGAGTTTTTTATCCCGGGGACCGGTGAAGATTATATTGACCTAAATAACACAATGTTATTTCTACGCCTTAAAATCGCAGACACTGCAAAGGTATCCCTAATAAATTACCCTGGAGCAACTATATTTTCACAAGTCGACGTCAGTCTCGGTGACTGCTTGATATCTCAGAGTTCAAGCACATATCCTTACCGGTGTATCATCATTGAGAGTCTTCTTAACTACAGCAAAGATGCTCTGGAATCACTTTTCTCTGTGGGTCAGTTTTTCAAAGACACAGCGGGGCAGATGAATGAGACCGATCCTCTGGGTCGTAACACAGGGCTGACCAAGAGATGGATTTACACAACTGGAAGGTTGTGGAACTGTTGGTACCTATACACAGTAATATTTTCTTTCAAGAAAAATTAATGCTAAACGGCATCGAGATAAAAATAAGAACGATCAGAGGTAAAGACGAATTCTGCTTGATGAATGACGAGGATGTGTCCTATCACTTCAATATCATGTCGGCTACGCTTTTCAAGAAACCGTTCCTGACCGGTCCTGCTCGATTACTACCGAGCAGAAAAATTAACACGTTGCAACTCACTGCTATTATGGACAAAATTGCATATAACAATCCTTTTCTCTGGGTCCTCCTGAGTAATCATTTGCCTGAAATACCATTAAGGAACTTACCAGAGATGGCCATCGTTAACACTCACCCGTCGACCCAAGCTGGCGAACACTGGATCACTACTCATTTAACACAAGATGGTTCTGTCGTTTTTTTTTATTGTTTTGGTAATGTTACTGACAGGGAGTGCTTCCCAATGTCCATCATAATTTTTCTGAAGACCAACGTCCCTGTAGTGTAATATTCTGTTAAGGGAATTTACAGTTATAACTCAAGGACTAGGTGTTGTCACAATGAAGACCAGGAGTCAGAGATGAGTTCAATTAATAATAATCATTTTACTTGAAGAAAATAGTTTGCAGTTTCATAAGCAGAAGTCAGCTTCAATACTCTCGATTGAGTTCGTAGGCCGCCCCCATACAATACCAAATCAACCACAGTTATACTCCAGACATAAGACATTAGTTGCGTCAAAGCGCTGGTCAGCAGCAATCTGATAAACTGATCTGATAAACCTAGATAAACTTAGACAATCTTCGCATATGGGCATAAACATCTTCAGCATATCTCCAATGATTGTAGCCGGCATCAGCACGGGTGAAGAAGACACCTCATCTCAGGTCCAGATCTCAGCAATGTTAGCAGAAACTATTCTTCTGTACAGGACATAGGTGCTGACACACACACATACACACAAAGCCCATATCTACAATTCAAGGTTCTCTAGCACTGGTAAGTCTCTTATCACTACGGTTGGATACACACACATAATAGGCCGACATTAATCTTGAGGAATAGAAATACAGGACAGAACAGGATTCTTCATATCTAGTATACATTTCTAAATGTCACAGTTCTACATTTCTTTTTGTCGCGCACGTAGAGGAAGGGCCTTCCCTGACCCTGTGACCCTAGGATAAGGAATACACTCACATATGCTCCTGTCTGTTACTTCTAAACACTTCTAAAAGGGAAAATATATATCCGTGTAAGCAGCATGCATCTATCTATATGTATATAGATGGCTTTTTACATATTTAGTTAAATCATACAACAATCTTAGAGGTTAAATACTGATCAAACACTTGATTAATAATTACACAATATTAATGAGATTTTATATATATATATATATATATATATATATATATTGAAGAACTGATATGATCAGCGGCATCCTCTTAATCCTCTCCTTCTACATACATATATATACATACATACACACACACACACCATCTGTAACCAAACCCGCACTGTGCTAGTTTCTGACCTTTAGGTGGCTTTTTATGCATCTGAAAACAATAGTCTGACCTGCAGTACCGCAAACAGTCATCAGTGTTTTGTTTTTTTGGGGAAAAAAATGCATTGCAAACATCGCAGGTGTATTGACATCTGTGATCTCGTCGAGCTGTAAACCCTTGATAACAATACTCTCACACGTATGGTGTGACAATGAACCCCTTGAGATTTTTTTATCATTAAATAATGATTGTCGTGGAGGTACAAAAACACTGATTTAGGATGTGGTACATATGTGTTTATATGTTTCTCCAACATCCCTGGGGGCTGTTCCATAAACCAAGATTAGAGTATAAGCCAGGCTTATTTCGGTTAGTCAGGCTTCTTTTTGGTAGATTCGGTTTCATAAATCAAACTTTAAAAAGTTCAAACTCAGTTACCCCGGCAACTTATGCTGGCAAATTAACCTGGTCCGGGGCGGGCCAACTGTCAGGCTAAGTCTGAGTTCAGGCTTAACGAGCATACCATTTATACTCACCTGCTGGTATTTCGATGTTTACTTTTTTATTTTAAATAAATAAATAAATAAGGAAATGTACTTTACTAATAAATGTAAGAAATTATAAGGTATAAATACACTACGAAATGTTCAAAACTTGTGTGTTTAATTGTTGAGTTTGGTTAATGAGTTTGGTTATTAATTAATTAATTAAAAGTATATAGGGAACTGAACTTGTCTCCAAACTTAACCATGGCGTGTTCCTTCATAGATGAGGTGGTGGATGAGGGAGCTATAGTCTTGCGGAGGGCATTTCAAAGAGAGAGAACTTTCAGAGACAGGTCAGACCCATTGGCTTTTAATGACAGCTACCTGTATGAGTGATATAGGTTCTCAAGAGATGGGATTGCATATATTTGTAGATTACTAAGCCCATACATTGCAAATAATACACGCCGCAACATAGCGCTCACAGTCCCACAGACGGTGTGCATTGCACTTCAGTTTTTTTGCAAGTGGAACATTTTTGTACACAGTTGGAGATGCAGAGAATATCAGCAAAGCATCAGTTTGCCGCTCTGTATGAACTGTGTACCTTTCTTTAAAAAGACTACTCAATGTGTTCATCACATTCCCTGGCCACAAAGCTATTCGTACCATTAAACATGCCTTTTATGGAATAGCTGGTAAGTTAGAATAACTATAAAACATGGAAATATTTCTTGACTGTTGATTTTACATGGGACATATTTAAAACAAACAAATAATTTTCCTTAGGGATACCCAAGGGATACCCATGCCTGCCTTACCTCTTGACTCCCTATCAGGAGCCCCAGACAGAGGCACAGCACCACTACAACATTGCCCATGCACGCGCACGAGGTCGTATAGAGATGGCATTTGATAAAGTCAAGGTTTCAGTACCTGAAGCACCTCAGAGTGACTCCACCTAGGGCATGTGAAATTGTAGTTGCTTGTGTAGTGCTCCATAACATTGTTTGTCTGAGGAGAGAGAGGCAACATAGGATTGTTGAAGAGGAAGACTGGGGCAATGAAGCAGTATTGGAAGAAAACCAAACAGACTTATACGAGACACGTATGAAAATAATTATTTTGCTTAATATGGTCTAAACCATGTGTAGCCTTTAAAATGTTCCACTGGCCCCTCAACTTTCTGCTTAGTTGAACAAACCCACGGAAATCAAAGAATTTAATGTGATTTGTCTTTATTCCGAGTGAATCTGCCTGTTAGGGGTGAAAACACACAAATGTTGTGGAAAGTGATCAAAAAGGTAATGTTTTTTTTTTCTTTTCCTTTTTTAAAAATGGTAGTTCTACTTGTATTTTTCTGTAGCTGTTGAATTTCCAGCTCCAACTTCCTCATCTTAAGTTTTTTATACTGGATGTCAATCGCTTAATATCAATTTGTTTAAGGAAGTAGCGTTTATACACTCCTTTTATGGGTTCTGTGGCAACATAGATTTAAGTTATTTCATTGAATACTCGTCGCATTGTTTGCATTTCTTAATACTCACTTTGTCACATGTGGTCCCAGACTGAGAGGGCTCTAGAACAGTGTCACCATCCTTATACTACGTGATATCATTTTAGGTGATGTGCCCCCCTCTATTCCCTTAAGGACGGGCCTCCCTCTGCAGGAGTGAAGCTGGCCCTCCCCCAGTGCCAGCAACCTCAGTCTTCTTTTTGGTCGCTGCAATTAAAAAAATACATTACATTAAAAAAACCTGAATAGTTGTAACTTCAAGCTGGCATTGATTACATATATACATACCATTAGATTTACTTACCATTCTGAACTATATTTTTATATTTTATTTTCACCTGCTGCCAGGTTCTTTTTCCTTCACTTAAGTTGCTGCTGCATGAAAGCAATTAACGTTACTGTTATTCACACACAAACTTTGAAATGTATTGTGACACACATTCAATGTTGATAATGTATTTTAAATAGCTTACACCGCTACTTACTCATTGAGACTATCAGCAATTTCCTGCCAACCTTTCTCTCTTGCTTTATTTATTGCCGCTGTATTGCCTTTTTTGGTGATGACATCTTTAAATTCTTCATATGTTTCCAATAGCAAACGCTGTTCCGTTGCCATGAACATCGCTGCTCTGTTTTTTTTTTGTTGCCATGGTAGCCCACAGTAGATCGACTGACCCATGCTCGACTTTTCAGGACTTTTAAACAATGGCGTGCACGCGCAATTATCTAGACTATTTAAACCTGACTCAAATTAGTAAGATCACATGATCCTCAACTTACTGTTATGGAACCAATTTAAACGTGGATGTTAAGCTCTGCTCATTCAAGTCAGGTTTTGGACTTTAATCCCCGCTTTTCTAAGCGTCTTTTATGGAACAGCCCCCTGAATTCGTTCTATAGAAGACCACTATTCTAATATTCAACATATGTTTAAACGGAGCTTTACAGGGTTAAGAAAGTGTGCTAAGCAGATTGCAAAACAAATATTGTTTTCCTCAGCAATGTTTGAGGGGATGAACAAATTAAGTCTGTTCTTACCAATCACTTGATCGTGGGCTAGATCCCTTATTTTCTGATGAGCGCCGCCTTGTTTACTTGCTATAGACACTCTTAAATTTAAACACCCATCAAACTGCACATCTGAGTTGCTCTACATGATTTTTTCAAGCACACTGATGAAGAGATCAACTCTGTAATCTTTGCTAGCTGACAAGCGTAATAACATCTGATGTCCGGCTAGGACAGCTCAAAGTGATTGTTAAACTACCATTTCAACCTAATAATCTGGAAAACGTGTCATGTAAAAACACAGTGTAGTCTGCTACATCTGTAGAAGATATTTCCCTTAGATTTATAAGCCTATGGATTTCCAAACTATTGACTCGACCTCGTGGCACTACTGTGTATCCAGCCACATTACTGCCCTCTCTTACAAGTGACTCTGCTTCACCAAGTGTGAGACCCATGCAGGGGTCTGTTAGGTCAAGCGTGTGGTGTGGTGTTACTGTGTACCTGCTCTCTCACTTGTCTTTTGAGAATTTACAAACTGTTCAGACATTGGGTATAGACGTGGTTCTAACACCTCACTTAACTGTTGAGAATTTACAAACTGTTCATAATCAAAAGCTGGTTCTGCCTTTGATCGCACCTTGTTTATTAATTTTAACAATTTAGTTGACTTGTGTTTTTTTTCATTTCCTTGACAGTCTGCCAGAGAAACTTTTTTGTAGTGTTTTGTTGATGTTAGAAATTATTATCCCTATTTTATCTTAACGCAGGATCTTGTTCCCCATCACATGACTCCCGACAACGTTTTGCAGCCATTTCTAATCCTAATATATAAAAAAATATTCACAACATGCAACCCACACAACTAAATGTAGAAGGAAAAAAATCTGATCATAAAATCACACTTGTGACTAAAACAATTCACACTTAGGAAAATAAAAGGGTACAGAAAATAGGACTAACCAATACCGTTATTTAAAAAACTCCGCAGATCAGTTAACAGAGTTAGTCGTTTCCTGATCACAGGCGGTCTGAGCAGGTCTGCCATCATGATGTTTTTGAAATGGAATAATTTAAGGTCGATCCCGTGTTTCTGTAGGGTTGTCACAGTCTGATTAAAACGTGCTTGATCTAGCCTCTAGAATTCTTTCTTGGCTCTTGACAACAGTGTTCAGAAAGTTCAACATGTCTTTGTTTGCGTCATTCTGATGTTGGTTCTTGTACTCCTCTTGATTTGAAGGGAGCTTTTCTGCATCACCGTCTGAATCTGTGACGTTTTCAACTGTGTCTGTGGGTTGATTTAAATTCTTCTCTTGATCCACATTAGACGTGTTGTTCATATTGCATCCGTCCCATGCTTGAACAAAATGTTTGTTCCAGACCCCTGTGTCTTCTGATTCTGTACAATAATAATAATAACACCAATACTACTATTAATAACAATTTAATTAGATTCCTCTATACTCAACAGTTGATTGTCTTTAGATGTTTTCGCTCAGGGGTGTTGGGTATCACACCGGTCTCACGGGGTCTTGCAGTCTTTTTTCCACCAGTCTGAACCGGCAGAGCAGTCACGTTCTGGTCTTTCTGGTGTGATCTTGATACTACCCCAGGCCTCCTAACACCTACACCAGACGTACCTTCAACAGTTGCTTGTGGTATAGTGTTAGCAAAACTCCTCATACGATCTAGAGTGAAAAGAACAAGCATCTGATGTGTCTTCTTTTTTTTCCTTTTTCCAAGGATGTGGTACAGATATATTATTAATATGCATGATTAACACATACCAATTGGTGCAGAGTTAGTAGATCTTTGCGTTGGAACATGGATATTGACAGTCACAACCTAAAACCTGTCTAGCACTGTTTGTTGTGTCATGTCGATCAACAGTTGTAACGGTGGAGTATCGGTTAACAAGACGTCTTAAACAAGCTAGTACGGACACAATGTTTTTTTTACTCTATTTTTTCTCACATTGTAATAGAAATTTGTATAGACATAGATGTTGCTTAAAAAAAACTCACAGAGTTATCCTCTGTTTTCAGTTTGTGTAGCTCATGTCTCGCTCTCGCAGTACTAATCTGCTGAGCCCTCGCTGTTTGTTTGAATGAGAAAGAAACGATCACAAACACAATTCATACACAACGCTGTCGGTGAGAATAATGAAAGAACAAACATAAACACGTGTTCATTATACATAATGGTATGTTTTGTTTGTTTGTTTAGTTTTTTTTATAAATAAATAAAGAGACAATAGTTGAATCATACCGCTCATGTTTAGAACTATGATCTCATTCACAATTGTCTCATAATCTGTGTTCTGCTTACGGAACATCATATCGCCTGTTGAGCAATGGGAACTCATACACTGATCACACAAAAACAAATTTGATTCAAATAACGGATGTTAGTAAAACCGAACTTATCGTTAGGAGAGCCAGAAATTTTTTTCCCTCAAAAAAAAAAAAAGAAAAAGTCCTGATTCAAGCCGTAGAAAAAACTGTTTAGCTGATGAAGAAAAGCTTCAGGTCCTATGGCGGTAGCTTTTATACATCGGGTAAAGCAGCTGCAAAAAAGGGGCGTGTCACATGTAGCCACAGCAACCTCAAAGGAAACAACACCAGAGTGAAATATCTTTAACATAAAACCACCTTACATTTTTTTTAAGAAATTAATAAAATCTTTGTTATAGAAATAAGTTTCACTTATTTTAAATATCAACACTCACATTTGTGTTTAGAAGAAAAGATTATAAAAAGTTGGTTTTAAATTAACATGAGATTAACATTTTACACCACATATTATTATGGATAGTAGTACTTAACATGATTTTATACATTTCAGATAACATTAAATGTATTTTATTTCTAAATTAGTTTGGTTAGTTGTGGTTTTAAGTCTCTCTCTCTCTCTCTCCGACTTGTTTTAACAAAAGTAACAACATTGATGTTTCTAAGGCGTTAAGAATGTACTTTTTTTTTTTTTTTTGCATTTCCAAAAAAAAAAAAAAAAAAAAAAAAATCTCACCTGGAAAGACGTGTCCAGGCAACCTCCTTTTCAGAGGTGGATGTAGACGGGCCAGTAGCCACACTGTTGGTGTATGGCTTTCCTAAAACTACAGGTCCGCACTACGTATATTACACTGGAAACAGTGTGTGATAAGACAGACATACAGACAGAGAAAGAGACTGACACAGACATACAGACAGAGAAAGAGACTGACACAGACAGATAATAAATACACATACCTCAGCTGTGAATCGTAAGTGCCTTCAGTAGTTACAGAATCCTCAGAGCAGTTCTCTATTGCTGTCATGTTGTCATCATCCTTGCATGGAGGCTATAATAAAGTTATTTAAAAAATAGTCACAAGCCATCACTTATTAGACCAGGTCCCCACTATGCTAAACCTGTGAAATGTGTGTATTTGGTACCAACGTGTTTGTATGGCTTTCCTAAAACTACAGGTCCCCACTACATACATTACACTGGAGACAGTGTGTAAGACTTTCACAAGTCAAAACCAAATATAATAGATTAACAGACCGATGAACAGAAAGTCAAAAGAAAAAAAAAGATAAACAGAATGGCATACAGAAGGGGTGTCATGATTCCATGATTACATTAGGGAGTACTCTATTTTAAAAATTTATGATTACTATTTGTCACGGTTGGTAAACCGTAATCTCGGGGTGTTTGCACTTTGTGGTGAAATCTGTACGTCTGCACTCATTAGCTTGTGGGCGTCTCCATTAATTGTCATCAGCAACAGCTGTCACTCATTACTCATCCACTATATATTGGCTTGTCTCATGTCTTGTGTTTGTGAGATCATTGTTTCCTGTATGTTACCCAATCTGTTGGCTTTAGTGTTGTCTGCGTTGGATGTCTGTGATTTCCCCAGAACCTCATCCACTCTCTGCACGTTCACTCAGCCACGGACACTTACCTTCGGCTCTATTCCCCGCAATTCCTGTGCCATCCTCTCCTGCTGCCTACTCACCGTCATCATCCGGACTCCTCACCTTCTCTCCGCCATCATCCGGATTCCTCACCTCCTCACCACCACCACAAAGTGTCGTCTTCTCAGCCTCATTGTTTATTTGTGTCTTCCCATTTGTCTCATCTCATTAAAACTGTTAACTCGCATTTGTTTCCTGCCTTTCGTATCTATCTCCTCGAGCTGCCCCCCACTCTTAATGGACTCATTGAGTTGGCTCTACGAGTTGACGCACTGATTTATCGCCTGGGCCGCCAACCCAGTCCTTCAAGGTATACCATCTATCCTGTTAGGGGGCGCTTGAGTCGAGAGAACACGGCCGGTAATGTCGACCACCACGAGCCCATGCAGGTGGGTAGAGCACAGCTGTCCCGGAGGGAGAGGGAACAGCTGAGGTCCCAAGGACTGTGTTTGTACTGTGGAGGCTCTGCTCATAACACCTACTCATGCCCGGTAAAAGAGCCAGCCCAATAGTAAACTTGAGGCTACTATCGGGTGGGATCTCCGCTGAAAAGTCCTCATCTACATCATCAACCCTCCTTCCAGTGAAACTGCGGTGGAAGAATCAACATCACGAATGCCACGCCCTTCTGGACTCCAGAGCCGAAGGTAATTTCATTGATTCTTCACTTGCACATCACTTGAACATTCCTGTCCTTCCTGTGTCTCTCCCCATCCATGTCACCGTACTCAACGGCCAGGAACTGCTCACGTCACACACCATATTGAACCCATCACACTGCTCACATCTGGAAACCATCAAGAAACCATATCCTTTTTTCTCATGGACTCCCCTGTTGTTCCCATTGTTTTAGGTCACCCCTGGTTATCCAAGCATAATCCACGAGTGGAATGGGGTTCTAACACTGTCACATTGTGGAGTGAAAGATGTCCTGTTGTCCCTGTTTCTGTCTTTCAGAAGGAGAACACGGTTTTGCCAAACGTGCCCGTTGAGTATCTGGACTTGAAGGAAGTGTTCAGTAAGTCCCGTGCTGCTTCTCTCCCTCCACATCGTCCCTATGACTGTGCCATAGACTTAGTGTCAGGTAAGTCTCCGTCTAAGGGCAAGTTATACTCTCTTTCTATTCCTGAAAGGGAGGCCATGGAGAAATACATTTCTGATTCCTTAGCCTCTGGGTTCATCTATCCTTCCTCTTCTCTAGCGGGGGCGGGGTTCTTTTTTGTGGGGAAGAAGGATGGTTCTCTGCGACCTTGCATTGATTACTGCGAGCTGAACAACATCTCTATAAAGAATACCTATCCTTTACCACTCTTGTCTTCAACTTTCGAGAGGTTGCAGGGAGCATCCATATTCACAAAATTGGATTTACGGAATGCTTATCATTTGGTCCACATCAGGAAGGGGGATGAATGGAAAACCTTTAATACCCCTAGAGGGCACTTTGAGTACTTGGTGATTCTGTTCGGGCTCTCCAACTCGCCCGGTGTTTTCCAAGCACTCGTGAATGACGTGTTGAGAGATATGGTAGATCAGTTTATATATGTTTACCTGGATGACATACTGAGACCGAGGGGACGAGGATTCCAGTATCTGGTGGACTGGGAAGGTTACGGTCCGGAGCAGAGGAGTTTGGTACCTGCTAGGGACATGGTGATAGTCTGCCTCAAACTACCTCCTGCGTACAAGAGGATACACCCCGCGTTTCATGTGTCCAAAATTAAACCTGTGTTTTTTGCACGTATTAATCCGCCTACTCCGGTTCCCCCGCCGCCGCTTCTTGTAGATGAGGAACTGACATATTCGGCTAATCATATTCTGGACTCGAGACGGAGGGGACGAGGATTCCAGTATCTTGTGGACTGGGAAGGTTACGGTCCGGAGGAGAGGAGTTGGGTACCTGCTAGGGACATATTGGATCACTCTCTTATTGATGAATTCAATCAGCAGATAGGCCCTTCTGGGAACTCCACGAGGAGTTCTTGGGGGGGGGGGGGGGGGGGGTACTGTCACGGTTGGTAAACCGTGATCTCGGGGTGTTTGCACTTTGGGGTGAAATCTGTGTGTTTCACGTCTGCACTCATTAGCTTGTGGGCGTCTCCGTTAATTGTCATCAGCAACAGATGTCACTCATTTCTCATCCACTATATATTGGCCTGTCTCAGGTCTTGTGTTTGTGAGATCGTTGTTTCCTGTATGTTACCCTATCTGTTGGCTTTAGTGTTGTCTGCGTTGGATGTCTGTTTTCCCCAGAACCTCATCCACTCTCCGCACGTTCACTCAGCCACGGACACTTACCTTCGGCTCTATTCTCCGCAATTCCTGTGCCATCCTCTCCTGCTGCCTACTCACCGTCATCATCCGGACTCCTCACCTTCTCTCCGCCATCATCCGGATTCCTCACCTCCTCACCACCACCACAGAGTGTCGTCTTCTCAGCCTCATTGTTTATTTGTGTCTTCCCATTTATCTCATCTCATTAAAACTGTTAACTCGCATTTGTTTCCTGCATTTCCTTTAATCCACCGTCACACTATTTTAACTGTAGATTAACTGGCAAAATACCCGAAGTGGTGCATTACATGGATGAGAATCCATTAAAAAAAAATATTAAACCTCTTTCTAATTGGCTGCACTATGCATTTCAACCATTTCAAATTCTTACTTTAGCAATGTGCTATTGTGAATTCACTAAGGCTGCTATTCCATTAAATAAAAGATGCATTTTATTAAACCTACACTTACACAGGATTATACATTATCTTCCTAAATATTCTGTTCATAGAAAATTCATCACAATTAAAACCCTTACAGAGTTTGCATGTTTTGAATTCCACATGTTCTTGTTCAAGAAGTGACAGTAGATGTAGCAATTCTATTGTAAAGAAATGGCCAAATGTTAATGATCAAGTGAACATTTGAATTAATTGTGGTTTAGTCAATATTTAATAAGGATTGGATAATACTTATCCAAGGTTAGACTAAACCAGAACTAGGCCACAGTTCAATTGACCACTCGCAATACCTGCCCACCTTTATAGTTAATCCAGAATGCACCAGCAAGATTTATTTATAATGAGCCAAAAAGAATACACGTCACACCTCTGTTTATCAATTTGCACTGGCTACCAATAGCTGCTCGCATAAAATTCAAGGCATTGATGTTTGCCTACAAAACTACCACTGGCTCTGCACCGAGCGGACATGTTTGCTGGGTAGACGGCTTTTATGAGCAAAAGTGTTTGATGGGTTTACTCTATGCATGGGGCTGCATGCGTTTTTTTTTTTTTTTTTTTTAAATAGGAATCAGAATCACAATCAGAATGAGCTTTATTTCCAGGTATGTTTACACATACGAGGAATTTGTTTTCGTGACAGAAGCTCCGCAGTACAACAGAATGACAGCGACAGAACATAAAACACATAGTAAAAGAATAAAAAATACAAATAAGAAGATAGTGAATGACAATATACAAATGACAATTGTAGGCAGGTATATCACAAAATGCAGTTATGTATGTACATGTAAATTATGTGCAAAATTTAAGTGTATACTAAGCATGTGTGTTAGATAAATAAAGTGTATGTGTATATAAATATAAAGTGTAGTGTGTTTGCCGTTATTATCAGCTGTTCATAAGATGGATTGCCTGAGGGAAGAAACTGGTCCTGTGTCTGGTTGTTCTAGTGCTCAGTGCTCTGTAGTGTCGACCAGATGGCAACAGTTCAAAGAGGGAGTGTGCTGGATGTGAGGGGTCCAGAGTGATTTTGACAGCCCTTTTGCTCACTCTGGATAAGTACAGTTCTTGAATAGAAGGGAGGGTTGTACCGATGATTCTCTCAGCAGTACGGACTACTCTCTGTAGTCTTCTGAGCTCAGATTTAGAAGCTGAGCTGAACCAGACAGTTACTGAAGTGCAGAGGATGGATTCAATGATGGTGGAGTAGAACTGTTTCAGCAGCTCCTGTGGCAGGTTAAACTTCTTCAGCTGGCGACCTTTTTACGGTGGAGTCAATGTGAATGTCCCACTTCAGGTCCTGAGAGATGGTGGTTCCCAGGAACCTGAATGACTCCACTGCAGTCACAGTGCTGTTCATGATGGTGAGTAGGGGGAGTGCAGGGGGGTTTCTCCTAAAGTCCACGATCATCTCCACTGTTTTGAGCGTGTTAAGCTCCAGGTTGTTGAGAGTGCACCAGACAGCCAGCTCTTTTACCTCCTGTCTGTAAGCTGACTCGTCAGCGTCCTGGATGAGGCCGATGAGTGTAGTGTCGTCTGCAAACTTCAGGAGCTTGACAGAGGGGTCCTTAGATGTGCAATCATAAGCACTTCAGAAGTAAATGTTGCATTTATCAGGATGTTAGATCTTTAAAAAAGTAATCCAAATTGGGTTTATTAGCTACAACTTAATTATATTCGTATAGGCTTACTGTCAACAGTGATAATGTGATCTAGACAAACCATACGAAAGTATACTAAGTATTCTAAAACTAGGAGCGTTTACGTTAATGATAAGCTACAGCTTTTAAGGTAGGCTATAGTTTAAGACGCAGAGTAAAGAAGTATTCGGGAAATCCAGCCCAGATCCACTGTGGGAAAAATAACCCGATATAACCCATCTGGTAGTTTATTCTACCTGCTAATAAATCACGATGTAACCAAGAGCTCAATTTCCGTTGGACAGCATAATAGGTTCAAAGTTTTCTGATCTTGTCCAAAATAGGCCTATTTAACTTCGGACTTGAATAGAATGTCACAAATATTAAATAATTACTTCACATTTGTGAATAGTAATTAGACTATGCTTTATTTCTTTCACGTGCGTGGGCAGCATTAGGCCCATGTAAATTCCAGGCTTTATGAGGAATAATGCAGAGCGGTACATAAGATGAACTCTTATTCTGCTTGATGGGACAGACAGTAAAGACAGGCTGAGTTGAAAAGTGGCGTTTCAGGGCAATAAGGCAGGACAGGGAAGTTTTTAGCAATAAGCCTCCATTACACTATGATGAAGAGGTGAAATTTTTAATATGTTTAATGTTAGTAGAGATGAAATATCCAGAAATGTATGGGGTATTGTACATAAATATATCCTATTAATTAATTTGGCTAGAATGATCTGCGCTCAATTAGTCTGGTCTGTTTTAGTTTACCATTGATTGGGTGAAAACTGTTTAAAGATACTGGCTGCGGGAATCAGTAGGCATGGCTCATTATACATTTAGCAAAACGCAGTGAATGACATGCGCTCTGTACAACCAAAACAGCGTTTTTACACCATCATATGGCAACATGAATGGCATAAAAAAAAAGATTTTTTCATGGACACTAAAATGCCATCAAATACGTTGTCATTCCTCAGCACACCAAAGTTTCCAGACATTTCAATTCAAAATAATTTGAGTTCTTTCAGTATTTTTGAAGTATAATCGGCCCTGCCAGCGCCCTTTCCCTCAAGGCAGGTTTGGTTTGCTGGCATGATATCCAACAACTCGCCTCATCTTTGATTTTGGTTTTGCCATTATTAAATTATTAAATGATAACTTGATGGTTTAAGTCGTAATACACTTTATCTGAATCCACAAGCAGTAGTCAAACTTTTAAGGTTTAAGTTTTTGTTTGTCAGACGTTACACCCTGGCACCGGCTGTTCGGCCGTCTTGAATTTGAATTGAAAAGAAGTGGAACATTATCCTGAGTGCAGAGTGCAACAATACACACACCCACACACACACACATATATATATATATATATATAAATATAAATATATATATATATATATATATATATATATATATATATATAAATATATAAATATATAAATGCATCAATCAGGTATAACACTATGATCATCTCCATAATATTGTGTTGGTCCCCCTTTTGCATCCGAAACAGCCATGACCCATTGAGGCGTGGACTCCACTAGACCCATCAAGGTGTTATCTAGTTTCATCCTCAGATGTCAAAAAATGGTAACACTTTCTATGAAGCCCGTATTTATAATACATTAAATTGTGAACGGAACTGTGATAAAATATGATAATATAAATGTCATGCTATAATTTTTATACTAATGTTAGTTACATTTATCTGACGCTTTTATTATCCAAAGCGACTTACAATTGCTATATATGTCAGAGGTCGCACACCTCTGGAGCAACTAAAGGTTAAGTGTCTTGCTCAGGGACACATTGGTGTCTCAAAGTGGATTTGAACCCAGGTCTCTCACACCAAAGGCATGTGTCTTATCCACTGCGCCAGCATTGGTCGATCCATAGACCTTTCACTCTTCACAGACACAACTGGACTCTGGATATTGTTGCAAGCCCCTTTAATGTGCATTGTAACCGCACTATTGACCTTTTTAAAGAGTCTAATTACTGTAATTAAAACTCTTTGGTCATTTGTACTTATACCTCTCATTGAAAAGAGTGTGTAATGGCAATTATATCCACTGAAAAGCCTGTACTGTAGTCTACTTGTCTATCATATAAACCCACCAGGCTATGTGTTCTGTACTAGACAAACAGAGACTTGTCATGGCACTTGTATACTGTAGTTGTTCTCTTGTTGATCTGACTGCTTCTATTGTTCTCATTTGTAAGTCGTTTTGGATAAAAGCGTCTGCTAAATAATTAAATGCGAAAAAATCAGGAATGTATTGACATGACGCTTATCTTCAAACACTAGCAGAGATTAAAACAATTTAATCAGATTTGATGTTCTAGAAATCCTAACAGTGAATTTAGTTAAATTGTAGAAACATGGTGATCAAATGTACATCTCTTTTAACCTTGTAAATGAAGGTGTGCTCAACTGCTTGGTTAAGTTGCCCAGTTACGGTAAAATGAACTGAATGCTAGCTATATTCAGCAATGTAAACATACCTTGGAATAGCACTGCACAAGATCATAGATGAGGTTGTTCCTTTGTCTGAACAAAAAAACAATGCTTTGTTGCATATCACAGAATATTATATAAATAATAAATAATGTGTTCTATATTTATTTTACATTGATTATTTGCTTTTTACCTTACATTGTATACAGATTGTCACTAGTAGATCCAATATTGATTATTTGTATTATTTTTAATGTCATTTAATTATTATTTTATGTTTATTGTTTGTATTATTATTTTGTTTTGATATATTTGCTTATTCACTATGCAGAATAATTTGAAGTAAATGAGTCATCTGAAAAAGAAAAACTGAAAAGTTGATGGTGTCAGGAACAATTTTAACAATAAATAATTTTTTGCAATTGTATTTCTTAGTGTGACTGTTAAAGGGTAACAGTCTAGGGATCAAAATAAGTGTAACAAAAAAAATTGAGGGGAGAGGCTTAGAGAACTGCCTTCTCAAAGTTCCAGGCCAGGTACACAGAAATGCTCAGCAACACCAGTTTCAAAATTAAAGTATTTTATTGAACAGAATGGGGGAAATGCTTAAAAGAATGCCTTAGGACGGGAAAAGGCCAAAACAATAAACAAAAAAGGTAATTAGGGTTTTAAGAAATACATTTCCAATCAAAAGAAAATCAGATCAAATTCATAGAACCTTCCCTGACTCCCTCTTCTAATTCAAACACAGCAGAAAAAGATTATTTTCAAAATAAATGGCATCCACCTCCCTACAAAATTTTCCCACTTAAATAAGTTACAAAACAGCTGAAAACACTGCTTAACATACCTAACAGCTTTTCCTTAACACTACAAGCAAAGCAACCAATGAACACAGAAGATAACAACAGCTCTCTTCTAATGAACTTAGCTAAAACAGAACAGATTTAATCCTTTATGATAGCAAATTAATACAGTTTCGCTTCGAAAATGTATGGTTCAGAAGTTAAAAGCAGAAACAGGTGTGCAAATTTGAGCTGTTGGAACCTTCAGTATTTGGCCCTTAAATGTTAGTAAAACCTGTAAAAGAGTGTTTGTAATGCTAAAACAACAGATTTGTATATATTTTTATTATTTTGAGTTTTTTTTATTTATTTATTACTTCCAACTTGAAACAAGAATAAGAAACGTTGCTTTTTTAAAAATAAGTTTTACGTTTATTTAGCTTCAGTTCATTTTTATTTAATTTTCAGTAATAAATTTGTATATGGTTTTGTTTTAGTTGAAGACACCAAGAAATGACAACTGAACACAAAAGAAGATACTCTGAAGAATGTTGTTAAAAAAATCCATTGACTTCCATACTGTTTTCCCATAACAACAGTCTTCAGAGTATCTTCTTTTGTTCAGCAGAATTTTAATTTTTGAGAGAACTGTCCCTTTAACTTTAATTACCCTGGTCTGAGCAGCACAACAGTAACACAACTAATACACTTCTGCTGTAGAATACAGTATGATTAGGGAGATCAGTCAGACCTGGAGCAGTTGTAATACAGCACACTGCTTCATACACTCTAATGTTATTATAAAGTCAGTGCACTTATGTCAGTGTTACATCATCACTATCTCAGGTTTGCAGCATCAGTGTGAACGGATTCAGATAATATCACTTCTGACAGTGTTATATCATCACTATCTCAGGTTTGCTTTTTTCAGATAATCTGACAGATGCAGCAGCCCATAGCAATGCACTTCACTTCTGTCTCATAGGAGCTGCATGATTTCCAGAGATGCTGAACTTAAAAGCACAGCCTGCTGGATCATGTGACACTCAAGACATTAATTCATCACGATTCATCATGTTTCTGGACACTAAACAATCGTCAATTGTTTTTTGCACACATTATTTCTATTCATATTACTTTAGTGACAGAAGTTCAGCTGCAGTATTAATGTGATGAAGAGACTCTCACTGTTACTTATTTATCATGCAGCTAAAAGCATTATGGGTAGCAACTCTTATTAATCTATTCTGATTCATTGACAGAGTTTCACTGATGATTTATAAACATAAAACCCAAGACAGAGTGGCTGAGTGAATGTTGTCTGGACTGTGTGGATAAGACTCATTGTATTTCTGTAGACGCTGTAGAAGAACAGAATTCCTGCACTGGCATCCACATACACTCCTATTCTACTGCTGATGGGCTTCACAGGGAGAACAGTCTGTATCTTATTGTGTTTGAATGAGTAACTGTCAGGAGAGCAGAACAGACTCCAGGACTTATCACTAGATCCAAACAAACACTCAAAATGCGCTCCCTTCCTCCTGATGCTCTTATATGACACTGATATAGACACATCTCCACTGCACTCAATCTCCCAGTAACAGCGTCCACACACACTCTCTCTACACAACACCTGATGGTAGTAATCAAATCTGTCTCGATGATCAGGATAAGGTCGATTCTTTCCCACACGTGTCACTTGTGTGTACTCCCCGTACAGAATGAGTTCAGTGTGTGCAGTGTTTGGATCCAGTTTGTGAGAACAGGCATCTGAATACAAGAACAAAGACATTTAAAACACAATAACAATCACTACAGCTATATGAGTGTGTGTGTGTGTGTGTGTGTGTGTATGAGTGCTTGTAGATGTACATTTCTTTATTCCTGCTGTAATTCTGGATTCTCCTCCATGATCCAAACTAGAAAACAAACACAGACACATTCAGTCAGTAAACACACACACAGTGCAATGAGATTAATCAAATTATATTCTGATGATTGTGAAACCAAGATTATCAAGGTAATACTCTCTCATTGACCGACTAAATCTCACAGCAAATAGCAAGACAATGCAAATGAAATCACTAAATCTGCTCAGGATATTCTCACTGGTCTTCTTTAGTTTCTCAGAGTCTGAACTGGTCTAAAGAAACTGCAGCGGTGCGACGCATGTTTGAGTCTCAAACCAGAGCATGAAATCAACACCTGTAAATGTAAATGATCTATATTACCGGAAAACCTCAGTTTTACAGGAAACTCTGACAGACGCAAACAGAGAAATAAGTACAATCATTTAATATAACATTTACTTAAGAAATTGTAGAGAAATCATAACTGTTTTGACAAAGAGTATATAGGAAAAATGCTGACCTTAATATATTTGTAACATGCTGCTATATAAAGCGCACACAAAGGATACACACAGGAGAAGAGCATGAGCAAATGTAGCACACACACCCAAAACAAAGCATAATAAATAAATAGCCACTAATTTAACAAGACAAGGTGATGTAGTTATTGTTGAAACAAATGGTAATAAAGAATAGCATTGACAACAGCAATCATTGTCCCCAATAACATGTTAAAAGTTTCATAGTGTCTATTGTCACGGGAGAAGCCAACGACAGACACAGTGGCGTGGCGTCAGGCCTCGGAGAGGCTTTTATTAACAGAAAATAAAACAAAGGAGGGGATAAAATGTGGCCAAAGGGGGAGTGTCCAAAATAAACGGGGGATCTGGTGTCCTCGCCGTGTTGCGGGGTTCGTGTGGGTCGTGCAGTGTTCATGGAAGGGTCCAGGTAAGGGGCGGAGTCCGGTGGCCGCACGCGCTCCCCTCTTCGGTCCGCGGCGCGGGGGGCGGCAGCTTCCTCTAGCAGCCACATCACTCTCGTTGGCCGTGGCGCTGGCAAGGGATGGATGGATCCAGCGCCCCTCCTCTCACACACACCCACTCCAGTCGGTAGCCTGGTGAAGGGCGGCGATTTAGGACGGGGTGCCGGTGATAATCAGGGAGGAGGCAGCTTGTCACACAATTTACACTAAGTGCAAATAGCCTGCCTTGTTGGCAGAGGCTATTTACACTAACTCTGCCCACCAACGTGATTGAGATCCTTACAAAATATGTTTGTCAGTCATTGTCATGAATCCTGTGCCTGCCCTTCCGTTTGTTCACCACCAGGGATTACCCGCTCATTATGATGGAATCTTGCACCACATTACTATTGAACTTCACACCGGACTCCATTTCCCATCATCCATTGCACTGATTACACACAAAGCTGCAACCAATCAAACACCCTACATGAGCAATGGACTTCCTGTTCCTCACCGCCAAGTATTGTTTATGCATATCGCTAAGTTAGTGATAGCAACGTTATGGAGCCCTTTTCCTAGTCTAGTATTTGTTCCTAGTTCTAGTATAGTCTTGTCTCATTGTGCTATATTATTGCCTGGTTGCCTGACTCTTTGCCCGTCTTGGATTTCTCTCACCATGTTGTGTGGACTCTGTTTGTCCCTTTACTGAACGCCTGTTTGTGGATTACTCTTTTGCCTTGCCCTCTGGATTACATTCACCATTCAAAGATCCTTAAAATGGCAGCCACAACAACACCCCATCATGTCAAATCACTGCTGATCATCCAGAGTCATGTCACATCGCAGCTGATCTTGCAGAGTCTAGTCATGTCTCAGCTTATCTCCTATTCTCGTTACATCTCTGTGACGGTTGTGTATCAGGAAACACAAGGAGAGGGTAAGATCCATTTGCAGATATGTTTAATAACAAAAAGGGTAATCCAAAAACAAACAGTCCAAAGTCACAAACAAAACAAAAGAGGGAACTGGATGAAACAGAACGGGAACTCGGAGGAACAAGAAGGAAAGGGTAAGTCTCGGGAGATGAGAACATTAGTACATGAAGGGTAAGGACTCCATACAAACAACAGGGAAGGACAGCTATTTATAAGGAGACTAATGACAATAGATTTCCTACACCTGTGCGATTAACTGGAGTGCAATTACTGAGAAGACAGGACCAGACTAGAGGAATTATATTGCCTATGGTGAAGTGCCTAAGGAGAAGTGAGCTCACTAGGGAACACCCAGGAAAACAGAGACTGACAGCGTGACATTACCCCCTCCCCTGCGGAGCAACTGCCAGATGTTCCACCTGAAACCCAGGAAAACCCAACAGATAAAGAAGCTAGGAGGGACGTGGAGCGGCGGAGTACTAGGGGGAGGGATGGAGGGCCAGAAAACATAGTACACAGAGACAGGAGAACCAGGTAGAATGGGGTAACAGAGACAACACACCCAGGTAGAATGAGGAGACAGAGACAAGACAACCAGGTAAAATGGAAAGACAGAGACAAGAGAAGTGTAACACAAAACAAGGAGTCCAAGAGGGTAGTGGTATGGCGGAGGATCAGGGGGAGGGACGGAGGGCCACCACACTCATGTGGTCAAGGCAGAAGCCCCCCAGGGCGAAACAGAAGACCACCACATCCTATTGGTCGATGCCGGAGTTCCCCAGGGCGGAGCGGAAGACCACCACATCCTTGTGGTCGATGCCGGAGTCCCCCAGGGCGGAGCGGAAGACCACCACGTCCTTATGGTCGATGCCGGAGTCCCCCAGGGGGGAGTGGAAGACCACCACGTCCTTGTGGCCAGACCAACGGTAGGACGAAGACTATTGGTGACTTGCATTTGTTCATGAAGATCCTCGGTGACTTGACTCAGTCCTTGAAGATCCTCGGTGACTTGACTCAGTCCTTGAAGATCCCCGGTGACTTGACTCTGTCCTTGAAGATCACCAGTGACTTGACTCTCTCCTTGAAGATCACCAGCGACTTGACTTGATTCTGAGAGGTCAATGGTGACTAGCTTTGTCTCTGGAAAGTCCATGGTAGTTAATCCTGACACTGGAAGTTCAAAGGTGACTAACCCTGACTCTGGAGGGTCCATGAACACCTGATTCAACTCTGGAGGGTCAACAGGGGCCTGACTTGACTCTGGACAGTCAACTGAAATTTAACTCGACTCTGGAAGGTCAACAGGAACTAGCCCTGACTCTGGATGGTCAACGGTAACTAACCCTGACTCTGGAGGGTCCATGAACACCTGACTCAACTCTGGAGGGTCAACCGGAAACTGACTCAACTCTGGAAAGTCCACAGGCACCTGACTCGACTCGGGAAGGTCAACAGAAGCCTGACTTGTCTCTGGACAGTCAACTGGAATTTGATTCGACTCTGGATGGTCAACAAGAATCTGACTTGATTCTGGAGGATCAACTGGAACATGACTCGAATCTGGATGGTCAACAGGAACTAGCCCTGACTCTGGAGGGTCAACAGTAACTAACCCTGACTCTGGAAGGTCGACGGTGACTAACCCTGACTCTCCTCTCCCCTCTCTGGTCATAATGGGGAAATGGTGGCTCCCAACAGAACCCCAGGTCAACGGTAGCCCAAAGTGGAGATCGCTGCCGGACCTCCTCTCGACTGCTTGCTCCGGAGCGACCTCCCCTGGTCCCCCGGAACACCACTAGGCGAGAATGCTCAAAACCATTTCTCTCCCACTTGCTGGCTGGGGAGGAAATTGTAGCAGACATACCGCTGGATCTCGGTGGATGAAGTCCTTCCGTGACGGTTGTGTATCAGGAAACACAAGGAGAGGGTAAGATCCAATTGCAGATATGCCGGCAGCCATATCACCCTGGAGCCCAAGACCGGTTGCCCTCTGAAGCTAAGCAGGGCCGAGCTTGGTCAGTACCTGGATGGGAGACCTCCTGAGAAAACTAGGTTGCTTCTGGAAGAGGTGCTAGTGAGGCCAGCAGGGGGTGCTCACCCTGTGGTCTGTGTGGGTCCTAGCACCCCAGTGTAGTGATGGGGACACAATACTGTCAACAAGCAACGTCCTTCGAATGAGACATTAAACCGAGGTCCTGACTCTCTGTGGTCATTAAAAACCCCAGGATGTCTTTCGAAAAAAAGAGTAGAGGTGTGACCTCGGCATCCTGGCTCAATTCGCCCATTGGCCTCTGACCATCATGGCCTCCTAACAATCCCCATATCTGCTGATTGGCTTCATCACTCCGTCTCCTCTCCATCAGTAAGCTGGTGTGTGGTGGGCGTTCTGGCGCAATATGGCTGCTGTCGCATCATCCAGGTGGATGCTGCACACTGGTGGTGGATGAGGAGATACCCCCTGACAATGTAAAGCACTTTGAGTGTCTAGAAAAGCGCTATATAAATGTAAGGAATTATTATTGTTATTATTATTATTATTATTATTATATGTTTAATAACAAAAAGGGTAATCCAAAATCAAACAGTCCAAAGTGACAAACAAAACAAAAGAGGGAACCGGATGAAACGGAACCGGAACGAGAAGGAAAGGGTAAGTCTTGGGAGACGAGAACATTAGTACACGAAGGGTAAGGACTCAATACAGACAACAGGGAAGGACAGCTATTTATAAGGAGACTAATGACAATAGACTGCCTACACCTGTGCGATTAACTGGAGTGCAATTACTGTGAAGACAGGACCAGACTAGAGGAATTATAGTGCCTATGGTGAAGTGCCTAAGGAGAAGTGAGCTCACTAGGGAACACCCAGGAAAACAGAGTGACAGCGTGACATTACCCCCTCCCCTACGGAGCAGCTTCCAGATGCTCCACCTGAAACCCAGGAAAACCCAACAGATAAAGAAGCTAGGAGGGAGGTGGAGTGTCGGAGTACTAGGGGGAGGGACTGAGGGCCAGAAAACATAGTACACAGAGACAGGAGAACCAGGTAGAATGGGGAGACAGAGAAAAGAGAAGTGTAACAAAAAACAAGGAGTCCAAGAGAGTGGTGGACCGGCGGAGGATCAGGGGGAGGGACAGAGGGGCAGGTCCAAAGAAGGAAACAGACAGAAAGACAAAAGAAAACAAAAACACAAAATCATGGGTCCATGAAGGACATCACGTGATGCCCACCCGGGCGGAACAGAGGACCACCACACCCATGTGGTCAAGGCAGAAGCCCCCCCAGGGCGAAACAGAAGACCACCACGTCCTAGTGGTCGATGCAGGAGTCCCCCAGGGTGGAGCGGAAGACCACCACATCCTTGTGGTCGATGCCGCAGTCCCCTAGGGCCTAGTGGAAGACCAGCCGTCCCTTATGGTCAATGCCGGAGTCCCCCAGGGCGGAGCGGAAGACCACCACGTCCTTGTGGCCAGACCAACGGGAGGACGAAGACTTGACTCATTTGGACCTTTACTGAACTCAAAGACCCTCGCCTGCCCTAGGAATACTCTTTGTCTTGCCTATGATGTCAATAAGTTTTTTGACCACACCTTTGTAATAAAGCTTTGCACTTGGATCTGCACATACATGTTCTGATCATTCCATAACAGTTCTTAGCTCCAGTGCCATAGATGGTAAAGTGTGTGTCATATTCCTTTTGACACTATCTACCCTGGTTTGAATCTGCCCTTTGGTACATATTTTTTTCTCCCTTTTCAAATTTCAAATCACATCAGAAAACAAAAATATGTTTTAATAATATGTAAAAAGAAAATGATTTAATAAGGAAATAATTAAAAAGTTGAAAATAAAGTACAGGTCCTTCTCAAAAAATTAGCATATTGTGATAAAGTTAATTATTTTCCATAATGTAATGATAAAAATTTAACTTTCATATATTTTAGATTCATTGCACTCCAACTGAAATATTTCAGGTCTTTTATTGTTTTAATACTGATGATTTTGGCATACAGCTCATGAAAACCCAAAATTCCTCTCAAAAAATTTGCATATTTCATCCGACCAATAAAAGAAAAGTGTTTTTAAAACAAAAAAAGTCAACCTTCAAATAATTTTTTTCAGTTATGCACTCCTGCAATACTTGGTCGGGAATCCTTTTGCAGAAATGACTGCTTCAATGTGGCGCGGCATGGAGGCAATCAGCCTGTGGCACTGCTGAGGTGTTAAGGAGGCCAAGGATGCTACGATAGCGGCCTTAAGCTCATGCAGAGTGTTGGGTCTTGCGTCTCTCAACTTTCTCTTCACAATATCCCACAGATTCTCTATGGGGTTCAGGTCAGGAGAGTTGGCAGGCCAATTGAGCACAGTAATACCATGGTCAGTAAACCATTTACCAGTGGTTTTGGCACTGTGAGCAGGTGCCAGGTCGTGCTGAAAATTTCACTCGACTCTGGAAGGTCAACAGGAACTAGCCCTGACTCTGGATGAGTTTCCTTCTCCACAGTCTTCCTCCAGACTCTGGCACCTTGATTTCCGAATGACATGCAAAATTTGCTTTCATCCGAAAAAAGTACTTTGGACCACTGAGCAACAGTCCAGTGCTGCTTCTCTGTAGCCCATTTCCTGCACACGCCGGTGCACGGTGGCTCTGGATGTTTCTACTCCAGACTCAGTCCACTGCTTCCACAGATCCCCCAAGGTCTGGAATCGGTCCTTCTCCACAATCTTCCTCAGGGTCCGGTCACCTCTTCTCGTTGTGCAGCGTTTTTTGCCACACTTTTTCCTTCCCACAGACTTCCTACTGAGGTGCCTTGATACAGCACTCTGGGAACAGCCTACTCGTTCAGAAATTTCTTTCTGTGTCTTACCCTCTCGTTTGAGGGTGTCAATGATGGCCTTCTGGACAGCAGTCAGGTCGGCAGTCTTACCCATGATTGCGGTTTTGAGTAATGAACCAGGCTGGGAGTTTTTAAAAGCCTCAGGAATCTTTTGCAGGTGTTTAGAGTTAATTAGTTGATTCAGATGATTAGGTTAATGGCTCGTTTAGAGAACCTTTTCATGATATGCTAATTTTTTGTGATAGGAATTTTGGGTTTTCATGAGCTGTATGCCAAAATCATCAGTATTAAAACAATAAAAGACCTGAAATATTTCAGTTGGTGTGCAATGAATCTAAAATATATGAAAGTTTATTTTTTTATCATTACATTATGGAAAATAATTAACTTTATCACAATATGCTAATTTTTTGAGAAGGACCTGTATTTGGTAGGGTTAGGGTAGGGAGGGCTTTTGTCCCAATAAGGTGGCATCCATTTAATAATTTGAATTGAAATTTAAATTAACACTCAATAAATTATAATTGCCTACTATTTTGTAATGTATTACAATTCTGAGGTGCACATAATTTACACTATTTGCAATAAGTAGTATAAACAGTAATATCCCATTAGAATCTACAACTATTGGCACTTAGTGTCAATAGCATATCGCTAAAAATACTGCTATTTTCACTTAGTGTAAATAGAATCCACTGCTACTTGCACTTAGCGTAAATAACATCTATCACTATTTACACAAATAGTCCCACCTAATTCGGAAATTTAGTATCAAAATAAACTCTGAGTAGTAAAAACAACCTAAGAGGCCATTCATGTCCAATTTCGGATTAGGAAACAAATTTTTACGAAAAATCCAAAAGCACTTGAAGGCAGCATAAGTGTGCTCCGGCACAGAACATAAAGTGCAATGTGAGTGAAGGCCAGCGAGGGAGTGGGGAGCAGAGACAAGAGCCATGTTTCAACTGTTGGACCAAAAGCGGGCATGCTAGTGCATGGCTTGAATGTGCCTCGTCGGTGGTTCCTCGGGGCCAATGGCCCAACGAAAACCTTGAGCCAAAGTGAAGTGACGTGACATACAGCCAAGTATGGTGACCAATACTTAGAATTCGTGCTCTGCATTTAACCCATCCAAAATGCACACACACACAACGTGAACAAACACCCGGAACAGTGGGCAGCCATTTCTGCTGCGGCGCTCAGGGAGCAGTTGGGGCTTCAGTACCTTGCTCAAGGGCACCTAAGTCGTGGTATTGCCGGCCCAAGACTCAAACCCACAACCCTAGGGTTAGCAGTCAAACTCTCTAACCACTAGGCAATGAAACTTCCCCAAAAACGGGCCAGATGGGGCTAGAGGAGTGGTTATGAACAAAGGCAGAGTTTCTATGCATCTGGAGAGCGTCAGCGCTGCGGATCATAACAGAAAGTTAAGCTATAACACCAGAATTAAAGTCTTTTTAAAATAAATTAAGCTTAAAACTCACTTTCAGTCATCAGCGAATGTTTGAAATAACATGATCTGATGTGGATTATAAGCATCATTCAAGGCAGAAATATTTATAAGCTATGCAAAAGAATATGCACACTAAGCATTAACATTACCATAGTAAACATGGTAAATGTGACCACTTGAAGAAATCAGATGTTAGCTTCTTATTTTCTATCACAATCATGTATTTATTTAGTAACATATTTTATCTGTCATAAGTCTCATCTCGAGAGTTTAGCTCCGCGTAGCCTATCATAAAAATATAATAATGTTTTTGTTTTTTTCGGGAGCTTTTATAAAAATGTAGAAATTATCATTATTTCTAAATGTGATAAATGCTATTGTGACTTCATATAAACAGGAACAGACTTGACTGAATAAGAAGGATAATGCTTTTCTGTGTGACATTTTCAATTATGATAAATTAATTCATCATGATCAAAGTATAACTTATTATAGTAAAACATCATGCTTTTGGATTTCAATATTTAACAAAGCATGCAAACAAACGTCCGCTTTAATCATGTTCATTTTGTGATCGCGTTAGTTCCAGTGACTCATTTCTTATTCGTTTTCTGAAAACTCTTCTCTGTTGGTGAATGATGAGGTTGTGTGACATTGTTTCTGAGAGGCGTGTAAAGTGCGGGTTTTAGTGACGTGCAGTCTAGCTTCTGGCCCCACAGTGGAAACGCAGCGCTATTTTGGCCTCGTGCTACTGGCCCTAGGCTATTAGCCCTGCCTGGCCCATTTGAGGCCCTGGCTTGCACTGGCCCGACAGTGAAAACATGTCTAATTACACTCTGTCTCGGTTCAAGGCAACCATGCCTAGTGTGAGTAAACCCTGACTTATTGTCAGACGAATTGGTTTCATAAAACAATAGTAAGAAGTTGATCAAACTTGTTGGTTTAAATTATTTACCAAGTTTATACAGTTTTTCCTCTCCTATAGTAGAGAATGAGCTGAGTGAGAGCATGCTCATTAAACCACAGTGTCAAACTGTTTTCCTTAATCTTCCTTAAGTGTAAAGGAGCAACTGTATCTAAGATGCTAGAAAAGGGAGAGTTCATAGTTTCTGTTACATCAAAGTTTTTCTGAGCTGATGAATATGCTGAGGTATTGAAATAGATCAGAAAGATTACTTACAAAGCGGTCTTTTGTGGTAGAAGTGATTGTACTAGCATACTTGTAACAAAGGAATAGAATTTACTGTTTTAGTTATATGGAGTTAGTTATATGGAAAAAACTCTGAGATATCATCACTTTGCTGCAGTATTTCAACACCAGTCTCTGAGGCAGAAGTCACATACTTTTAGTGTATTCGGACATGCCCTAGGTGCACCTGCGCCATGTGCTTCAGTTTATGCGGTTTGATTGTTAAAAGAGGGCCCTTAGTTTCATTGCCTGTACAAGAGAAACTCAACAGGGAGGGAGACAGCTCTATCTCTCTATCCTATCTCTCTATCCTTTCCACCTGTAGCTGGTGTGTGGTGAGCACACTGGTGCCATTGTCCTGTGGCTGCCGTCGCATCATCCAAGTGGATACCGCACACTGGTGGCGGTTGAGAAGAGACCCCCCACATTATTTGAAGCGCTTTGGGTGTACAACAATTCACAATAAAGCGCTATAAAAATGCATCATTAATTCATTCAAAAATAACAACTTTATTCAACAATTAGTCTCTGCATCACCATAGCACATCCGCTGAATGCATGGACTGTATGCTCTTCTGTGTGCGCCGTGAAACAAGGATATGTGTATTTACACTTTGACTTGAACAAAAACAGCACATCTGTGCAGAACTTCCTGGAGGGCCACAGCCCTGCAGAGTTTCAAGGCCTTCTGACTTATTTTAAAACTTCATGTTATTTGTGTTGGAGCAGGATTGGAACGGAACTCTACAGGCCCTTTGGTCCTCCAAGAACTGAGTTTGACGCCCCTGGTCTAGAACCCTGTTTATGTTTGAAATATTATATTCAAAATACTTGAGTTTGTCCAGTGTGCAGTTTGGATCCTCCAGTTTTTCAATGAGCAGCCTGACTCCTGAATCTCCTGGGTGATTGTAGCTCAGATCCAACTCTTTCAGGTGTGAGGGGTTTGAACTTAGAGCTGCAGACACATAACCACAGCCTTCCTCCATCACCATACATCCAGACAATCTAAAAACACAATAGTCGACATGACATTAGTTTGACAATTAGACATTCAAATATTTTGTAGATCCACAGAAAAAAGCACATAGTAAATCTGCTGTTTCTTTACAGTTACAGTAAAGGCTCTAGGGTATAGCAAGGGTGGCTTACTCCGGTCCGGGAAAGCCACAATCCCGCAGAGCACAGCTCCAACTCACCTGCCTGTAGCTTCCTAGTATCCCTTGTAGTTTTTGGAAGTGTAGCTGTAAAATGCATTTATTAATGAAAAGCTACTCATGTGAACACCTGTGATCACCTTGTGTGAATAAATGAATACACATCATGATTAACTCTACTTGTCACAGTTTTTGTTCTTTGAGTTGATGGATTTATTTTGCCAAAGGTTTTGTACCTTTTCAATGAAGTAATAAAATTATAAAGTGAACATTAAAAAAAAAATATATATTTTTTTTTTTTTATGAACATTTTTAAATACACTGCATCCTCTGCTAACCGTTTTCTCCTATTTCTTTTGCTGATCTGGATTTTAGGGATGTCCCGATCCGATCCACGTCATCTGTATCGTGCAGATACTGGCCCAGATCACTAGATCGGAGATCGAAGGGGAGAAAAAAATATGATCCGATACCTATCCAACACAAACCATTAACGTATACATAAATAAACATGTAAATATAATTATAAAAAATGCGTTTCACGGTAAAAACAGTAGACAGGCGAAGCACACGTGATCTGCCATTCCCGCAGTCGCGTGTGCTCGCTCAAACCTCATGTTTGCGGCTGTCGGCTGACTGCAAATAATCCTAACTGATGGACAACATTGCCCGGGAAAAGACAACAGTAGTCTGGCAAAAGATAAGGAAAAGAAAAAAGCCCAAGATGAGGCCCGTGCATCTGTTATGACTCAGGCCTCTGTGGCTCTCTCCGACAACCACCGGAGGGCACCTTCACCGGAATACTGACATCTTATGGACTACATTACCCAGCGGCCCTAAGTCTAATCACCACCAGGTGTTCCTCATTCCACGCCTTGTTTAAGCTGCAGCCAAACACACACACAGTGCGAAGTCTTGTTTTGCCTGTCTGACATCTCTGAGCGTTTATCCGTTCCTGCCTTTCTGTGTATTACCTTGAACTGTTCTGATCCTGACGATTCTCTGCTGCCTGCCTTACTGACCCTTTGCTCTTCCCACGACTTGTCGACTGTCTGCCGCCTGCCCTGATTCAAGCCTGGTAATCGACCCTGTCTTTGATTGTCTCTGATATCGCTGACGCTGTTGTCTGCCTGTTATCACTACGAGTTCTTAATAAACATTGCACATGGATCCGAATGTCTCTGACTCCTCATTACAGAAGACTTCGCCACCTCAGGATCCAGCGATGTTCTTCCAGCTCAGGCCTCCGTGCTGGTCACACATCAACAACAGCTACAGAGACTCACCTCTCTCACAAAGGAACTAGTAAAGATGCTGCAAACTCTCCATGTGGTCGCCCCAGCAGTGAGTTCAACACCAGCCGCCACACTCAACACTACCATCTCGACTCACGCATCTCATGGCATCCGTCTCTCACTTCCAGAAAAATATGACGGCTCCCCAAGCAAGTGCAAGAGCTTCCTAATGCAATGCTACATCTGCATCAACCAGCAACCCCTCACTTACTCTGCTCACTGCTGACCGGGAAAGCGCTGGAGTGGGCATCAGCGATGTGCCAAGGTAATCACGTCTTTCCCCCCTTATGACCGTTTCATTCGCCAGTTCCGGGGTGTATTTGAACATTCACCCAGTGGAAAGGACGCAGGAGAGGAGTTAATTGTGCTACATCAGGGTCGCAGCACCGCCGCCGAATATACCTTGGCCTTTGGCACCCTCGCTGCTCAAATGGGCTGGAAGGACGAACCGCTACAGACTCTGGATCAATTCATGGATCTTGCTATTCATCTGGATAATTTGATACGTTCCCGACACACTCGTCGACACTCACCAGACCGGCCGGTCGCTCAAGGACTCCCCGAGCCAGAGCCCTTACAGATCGGTGCCACCCAACTACCCTCTATGGAGCGAGAGAGACCCATTCGCCAACATCTGTGTCTGTACTGTGGGCAAGCCGGTCATGTAAGAGTCTCCTGTCCCATCAGACCCTCTTGCCAGAATTCCACTGCGGTGAGTACCCACCTTCATTCTTTTGGGGTACCAGTGGTCACTAACATTGAGGGGAGGAGAGTTGATACCGATGCCATGATAGACTCTGGGGCTGCGGGAAATTTCATTGACATCTCTTTCGCTGAAACTCACGACATCCCTCTCCTTTCATGTGAATCCCGGGTAGCAGTGGCAGCGCTAGATGGTCGTCCGCTGGGCTCAGGAAAAATGTAATACATCACGCCAGATACCAACCTTCAAATTGGAGCTCTCCACACCGAAGCCATTCGACTGTTTGCCATTGACTCACCTTGGAATCCAATCATTCTAGGACTACCCTGGCTGGAAAGACATAACCCATGCATATCATGGTCAACCCAGGAAATCGTTCAATGGTCTCAATCCTGTCAAGACCACTGCTCCTCACACGTCTGCCATCCACTCATTCCCAGGAGGAGGAGCGCAACCCTTCTGACATATCAGGCCCACCGATCGAATATCAGGACTTAGTTGAAGCCTTCGGCAAAGCCAAGGCTTCCAAGCTTCCACCTCATCGACCCGTTGACTGTGCCATTGAACTCATCCCAGGTTCCACTCCTCCCAAGGGCAGAACCTTTCCTCTCTCACAACCTGAGTCAGCAGCCATGAGGTAGTATATAGAGGAGTTGGCCAAGGGCTTCATCACGCCATCCAAGTCACCAGCTTCAGCTGGGTTCTTCTTCGTCAAAAAGAAGGATGGAGGCCTTCGGCCTTGTATCGATTATCGGGCACTCAACGAGATCAGTGTGAAGTTCCATTATCCGCTACCTCTGGTTCTGTCAGCCCTGGAGCAGCTTTGCAATGCCCGGTACTTCACTAAACTAGATCTACGCAGTGCCTACAACCTGATTCGCATTCGCAAGGGGAATAAGTGGAAGACGGCCTTCTCTACAACATCCGGGCACTACGAGTACCGGGTTATGCAATTTGGGCTTGCCAATAGTCCTTCTGTGTTCCAGGCCTTCATTAACTATGTCTTCCGGGATATGCTTAACCAATGTGTGATTGTCTACATCGACATCTTGATATACTCCGAATCCATGGAAGCCTATGTCAAACAGGTCAGAGCTGTCTTGCAGATACTCATTCAGCATCAACTCTATGCCAAGCTACAAAAATGTGAGTTTCACCAGACACAAATTTCCTTCCTGGGGTACATTATCAGTGCAGAGGGGGTAGCCATGGATGAGAAGAAGCTAGAGGCGGTGTTAGATTGGCCTAGACCATCCACAATCAAGGAGCTCCAACGCTTCCTAGGGTTTGAAAACTTCTATCGAAGCTTTATCAGAAATTTCAGTGTGGTAGCTGCACCTCTCTGTTACAGGAAAGAGCCAACGTCTCACGTGGACATCTTCAAGCGAGCAGGCCTTCCAGCAACTCAAGCGACGATTCACGACCACTCCCGTCTTGCATCATCCTAATCTGGAGCTGGAGTTCATGGTAGAGGTGGACGCATCCAACACGGCATTGGTGAAATCCTCTCACAATGCCACAGTAACCCACCTAAACTGTTTCCATGTGCTTTCTTCTCCTGCAAGTTAAACCCAGCTGAGAGGAATTACGACGTTGGAGACAGGGAACTATTAGCCATGAAGGCTGCCTTCGAAGAGTGGCGTCATTGGCTCGAGGGGGTTAAACTACCTTTCCTAGTACTCACGGACCATCGTAACCTGGAGTACATCCGATCTGCCAAACGCCTCAACCCCAGACAGGCCAGATGGTCATTATTCTTCTCCCATTTCGACTTCAAGGTAACCTACACACCTGGAGCCAAGAATGGCAAGGCAGACGCCCTCTCTCGACATTTTCATCACCTGCCCAAAACATTTGCTATTGAGACCATTCGTCCCTCTACTGTTTTTCCAGCACCTATCCAATGGGATATCATGATGGAGATCTCCGAGGCTCAGGTTCACGATCCTGTACCAGCCGAGTGTCCACCTGAACGTACCTATGTCCCTGCCGAGCTCCGACCACGAGTGATACAGTGGATACACCAATCTCCCAGCACTGGCCATCCGGGCATAAATGCTTCTATAGAGCTGGTGGCCAATCGCTTCTTGTGGCCCTCTCTCCAGACGGACGTCACTCAGTTCATTCAAGACTCCAACACTTGCAACATTACAAAGACCTCCCATCAACAGCCGGCAGGTCTTTTCCAACCTCTGGCTTTACCTCAACGACCCTGGTCTCATATTGCTGTCGACGTTGTGACTGACTTGCCCAGCTCCAACAGTTTCACCACCATACTCACCATAATTGACCGCTTCTCCAAATCCTGCCGTCTGGTTCCTCTTCCCAAACTGCCCACCACCTTTGAGACAGCGGAAGTCCTTCTCCAGAACGTCTTCAGGTTCTACGGTCTTCCAGAGGACATAGTGTCAGACTGAGGTCCACAATTTACTTCCAGGGTATGGAAATCCATCTGCCAGCAACCTCAACATCAACGTCAGCCTGACCTCTGGATATCACCTGGAGTCCAACGGCCAGGTGGAACGCCTAAATCAGGAACTTACACACTTCCTCCGCACCTAATGTCACAATAATCAGGCAGACTGGAGTCGTTACCTTTTGTGGGTGGAGTATGCCCAAAACTCCCTTCGAAACCCTTCGAAATCCAGCTACCGACCTCACTCCCTTCCAATGTGTGCTGGGTTTCCAACCACCCTTGTTTCCCTGGTCGGGTGAGCCCTCTGAGCTCCCCGCAGTTGACGACTGGATGAGAAGGAGCGAGGAGACTTGGAACGGAGCCCATGTCCACCTTCAATGTGCGGTCCGCAGGGCCAAGGAACAGGCGGATCGTCAACGCAGAGCTGGCCCTCGGTTCACTCCTGGCTTTCCACCAGAGATCTTCGATTCTGGCAGTCCTGCAAGAAGCTCAATCCGAGGTACATGGGTCCTTTCAAAATCATCCGGGAAATAACCCCAGTTTCATTTTGTTTAGCATTACCTGCCAGTTACCATATCTCACCCACTCTGTCACGACTCAGGCCTCTGTGGTTCTCTCCGACAGCCAACGGAGGGCACCTTCACTGGAATACAGACATTCTTATGGACTACATTACTCAGCGGCCCATACCTCGGACAAATCACCACCAGGTGTTCCTCATTCCATGCCCTTTTTAAGCTGCAGCCAAACAAACAAACTGTCTGACATTTCTGAGCGTTTATCCCTGCCTGCCTTTCCGTGTATTACCTTGAACTGTTCTGATTGTGACGATTCTCTGCCGCCTACCTTACTGACCCTTTGGTCTGCCCACCTCTTGTCTACCGTCTGCCGCCTGCCCCGATTCAAGCCTGGTAATCGACCCTGTCTTTGATATCGCTGACGCTGTTGACTGAACCCTGCCTGTTATCACTACGAGTTCTTAATTAACATTGCAGATGGATCCGAATGTCTCTGATTCTTCGTTACAGCATCACTTTTAGGCACATTTATAATACTGTTAATTTTTGGGGGATTTTGATAAGATTAAGTTAATAACGTGTTTTAATGTCGGTGATAATATCCCCGCCGCATCTGCCTTAATATCCTCTTAGAGTTTCAATGTTCTGTTTAAATAATTTAATTCAAATATGCACTTAATCTTTCATTTTTGGCCACCTTTTTGCCTCTATAATTTCTTCCACAATAACGTGGACATCACAACCCTTACAAAAACTAATCCTTGTTGTTACTGAAGTAAAATTTTCTTGTGTGTCATTTCTGAATGTTTGAGACAATGAAATTAATCATACAACTGTATTCGTAAAATCATAGCCTTAGACAACTGTCTAGGTACAATTGTAATTTGTAAATAATACTATTTAATTACAATTTAGTTATTTAATTTATATTTTATTAAAGGTCTATTTTGATTCCTATAGTAGGTGTTTTTTTTACTTCCACAATAATTTGGCACAACAATACAATTCTGCTTAGGGCACCCATTTGGCCAGCAGCAGCCCTGCATACATTAACATCCCCAATGTCCCTCTCATGGGAGACTGCACTTATTCACAAAAGTAAAAATGTTTGCATTTGCTTTAAAGCCCTACTGGTTATTTAAATATTTGTGTGTTGTTCTGACATGCGTTTGTTTTTCTGAGCACACTCAAAGCCTTTGCATGAAAACTAAAAACCCTTCAAACAGCACCTGATTAGTGAACTACACTAAGTAGATATCCAAAACGCCGCTTTTACCGCCACTCCTACTACGGCGGCAGCAGTATAAAGTGCATTTGCAACCTTTGACCGCTGAGTGGCGCTTTAACCACAAGTTATCAGACAAGCGTAAACAAAGCACATTTTCGCTAATAGACGTCAGTTTTGACTCGCTGATGTGTTAGATTTGATGGCTTCAGTCGGGGAAAATGAAAGAAAAACACTGTAGTTAAAATATTTAATATTTAATATCCACAGACGAAAGTAAAAATATTTAATATTTAATATCAACTACTCTTTGGTACTTATGAAGTTATGTGCATTTCTAGAACGAATTCAAGCAGGGTAAAAGTCAAGCCTGTGCCTGAACCTGTGATTATATTTTCTCCAATCTACATGGTATTAAACCATATTTTAGATTTGACAAATTTAAAAGGTGTGCAGTATTATTTATATTATATTAATTATGCGTTATATTATTCAAAAGAAATTGTGGTTAACTTTGCATCAGAGCATTAAAAGTGGTAGCCTATTTTAGGGTGGTTGGCTACATGGATTAATATGCAAATTGTCAATATTTTCATATATTATGCCTATATTTTTTCCTTTAATAAAACAACATGCATTTTTGTTATTCGTTAGGTGTCCTTTAACTTATTGGGGGAAAAACATTTGTCTGTAAACTGATTAAGAAATTGTTGCATGTTTAAACATGAAGCACGGTATAATTTCGTTCCCATTATTTATGCCTAATTAGCCTAAAACAAGAAACGAATAAAATTAAACCTGCACGATTAAATCTTTGAAACTCTTCTACCGTCCTCAGGATTAAACTCAAGTTCTCTCATTATAATCAACAAAATACACACAATGTAAAAAAGAGCTTCATTAACTGACAACATAAGTGATTTTAAAGGGAGCCTTCTTTACTTGCTTTTAGTGCTGGGCGAAAGTGAAAAAAAAAACTGATTTATGAATTGAAACAATTTTAAAATCAATATTCAAATGACAGAAATTTTTCAAAACAAGTTTTAATATAGTTATAAACTTATAACTGAAACAAGATGATAAAAAACACCTTAATGCTATTATTATTATTTATTACCTTATTATTTTTTTATATATATTATTTTTTATTATTTATTTTTTGTACTAGCCCATCAGCTGTGCACATTTTGTTTGTGAGGAAAATAAGAGTAGCTACATTTTTGTCAGTTATTTTATCTAAACAGATCGATTAATTTCTTCAAGATTTCAATATCAAATAGCCTACTGATAATGTAGTAGCACTGTAAGATTACATTTGTTTGAATGCATTATTGCTAAAGCGATTGCGTGAATGTGCTTTATCTGTTTAAATCATGCTTTAACCCGAAAATAATCAGTAAAAGAAACAGAAAAACTCATATAGCCTTTAACATCCCACTCGACTAGTGCAGTCATTATAACCTGATCAAGTCATAGCTAAATATGTTTAACATGAATTATTGCTGAATATGCAGTTATTTTACGGGCTGTTGGCATGAATTGTACTCTTGATGGAGGCTCCAGTCAGAATCACACCGCTCCGCTCATCCTTTGCTCGGCGGCGTGTCTCTTTCAGACTCGCGGGGGAGGGTTGAGCCACTCTGAACTACGGGAGCCTGAGTGGTGCGTCGGTGGATGTTAAAAAGAAAACCGATTTTCATTCAAACAAACCGATGTAAATTACAAATTCGAGTTGATAAAATCGATTTATCACCCAGCCCTACTTGCTTTCATATTATTTAATGAAAACAAAAATGCAGCTGCATTTAAATCCAGGTGTGTAAAATATGTGCAAGATTTGCACTGCACGTGTGATGGTAGATGTGCAGCTTTTATTCTTATTTATTTTATCTTCATTACGAATCTTGCTTGGTTTCATTTTTTTCCATTTTGGTTTCATTCATTTCATTTTGGAAAATTTCATGTAAAAATAATTTTCGTTGTAATGCAAAATGTGAATTATAACAAGTATATTGTGCAAAATTCGCATTAATGACAGGGCGCATTAATATTCAACATTCAACAATCTGTGAATGTTGCATTTCTCTGTCGGAGAGAGACAGCAGTGTGAATTTCATCTTGCAGTAGACAAGAAAACATTTGTTTATTAATAAATAATTAAAATGTCTCATTTTTCACAATTATTAGGCTACTTCTGCATGTACTTTGTGGCAAACTTGATGCATAGGCTGGAGCGCGGAATATATTAAGATTTGATTATGTAAATTTAATATAAACCTCTGATTAGTTGAATATAACAAATGGACGAAATCACAAAAATCTTATGTGGGGACAGACCATTATTTTTGTCTTAACCAAAACAACAGTCCTATATAAACCGGTTCAGCAACTTTGAAAGCCTGTCCATATGAAAGAGCAATTCACACCTTTATCTCGACCCCCACAAACCACACATAACTAACCCCAAAAACCCAACCCCCTCCAGCTGAACAGAATTTGGTCTGTGTTTTGGCTCTGAGGAACGGTGTGTTACTGGGCTGAAACATGCCTGCACTGAGCAGCACTACTCTTTGTATTCATTGTATTCTCGCAGCCCATATTATTATTTTCACAATACCATAATGATAATAACAAATCATCAATTAATAATTAATCATTATTTTACGAAAATCATTGTTATTTGTGTTCGTGGATGTTTGCGGAAGGCTTTAAGACCAAGCAGAGTCCTCTGTTCCCACCTCACAGCGCGGGTCTCCTAGGCTTCACTGTCTGTGGTTTGACTTTACTGAATCAGATTGAGGCGAATATAACTTATTGATCACGAGTCCAACATTTAGCAAGCAGGAAAACATTCATTCTACCTGAAGGAAGACCATTTTATTGAGCTAATGCTGTTAAAGAGAGAGAGAATGAGAGAGAGATAGAGAGAGAGAACCAGTCTAGGGCTATTCGGAGCTCATTATATGGACCCAGCCGGCACATGACCGACCTTCAACGTTGAAATATGGTTGAAATAAGGTCAGTTGTGGTTTCAACGTTGAAACAACGTTGATTCAACGTTTAAAGATGAACTGTTGAAAACTTCCAGCACATGACCAATTTTCAACGTTGAAATATGGTTGAAATAAGGTCAGTTGTTTTAATGAAACAATGTTAAAAATGTTTAATGCTAAATGGTAGAAAAAGGTTAACAAGCTTTTAAATTATTTAAATTAAATTATTTAAATTAATTAATTTATTATTTTAATAGCATTTTAAAATATTTTAGTCATGATACCCATTCTAAAATCTAAAGGTATATGTTAAATAGTATCATCATTAACAACAATAAAACTATATACATTTTGCTGCTTTATCACACTGAAACAACTCCCATGGGTAGTTTTATTTTATTACTTCTATCATGATTGGTTAATCTGGCTGTCATTCAGGAAACTGGACAATGAATTGGTTCACACCTTTCTACATGTAAGAATATGACCGTTATTGTCGTCTTTCTGTGAGGCGGCTAACTGTGAGCTGCTGCTAGTTAAAACTGACTGCTTGGTCGGTCCCGAATTATTTCATATTTGCCTGTACACTTTTTATTTATTTTGAGCGAATTTTAGTCGTGACATGTCAATGGAGAACAAAAACTGTGAACGCAAGAAGGGTCAGGTGTTCTGTGAGGTCCTGAAAACATCCTGGCAAAATGAGGTAAGAAAATCGCTAACGTCTTTATTATCTTTTGAAAATAGTAAAGTATTACCAGAGTTTACAAATGGGTAGTTTAAAGGCCATGTAACCTGCAGATAAATAAATACCCGTGTGTCTATTTTTGCATTGCTTTATCACAGATGATCAAGTTAGATGCTCACCTAATGTGTTGCTGGTAAGTTATGTGGTAATGTCAGTCTTTTAGAGATTTTCACATATTTTTCTGATATGAATCCCATGCATTAGGTGTGTTATATATGTTTGTATTCTTATAATAGTTTCAAAGTGTTTTCTGAAACATATAAGTGCAAATGTCGGTATTTAAATAATATAATTTTAATGAATTAATGAAAATGAATAAATAAAAAAAAGGATTGTTTAAAGCCATGGTTCTCAAAGTGTCAGGCCCCCTCTAGTTGTTATGCAGGTGAATGGCCTACTACGCTGCTGAAATGTAATGTCGGTCATTATGGTGCAACTTAATATTTAATAACAAATATTTTCTGAAGTAGTACTTGGTATAAAAAGTTTGAGAACCAGTGGTTTAAAGAAATGGTATAATATGAAATCCTGCTTTTTAAGAACTTTTCAGTAAACCATTTCTTCTTTCCCCTTGTAGAGTCATCGAGGATCCAGTTTATTCTTGAAACATTGGTAAGAAATTGTTCATCTGCTACATTGCACTGTCACTTCTGCTAGAGATGCTTTGACCTTTTGTGATAGGTTTTGATTGTACTTAGTTTATAAAAAATTTACTGAATTAGATTTTATTTGTTTTACTACACTGTATTGCTAGTGTTCTGATTAAAACAGTGTAACTGGGGGCTCTGAAAACACTGCTTGTGAATAATTTGTTAATATTGTACATTTTCATCTGAATACATTAAATAAGTGTTTAATGAATAGTGTTGTCCACTTTGTTTCCAACCTCACTGTTACTGAACTGTAAAGTGAAAATATTGTGTGATTTATTTTGCATTCAGTTTTCAGTTAAATATATTTCACAATATCAAAGTTATTGTCAAACATTGTGAACATACCTAAACTCACTGGTAAATCTTATGTTCCCTCCAGAAGTTTGCGCTCTGTAAGTGAACGACGCCTTGTGGTGCCATCCCAAAGAGGTTCAAAATCACTCTCACGGACCTTTTCCTGGACTGTGCCCAGCTGGTGGAATGACCTCCCAATCTCAATTCGTACAGCTTTGAGTCTTTACTCATTTTCAAGAAACATCTTAAGACTCATCTTTTTCACCAGAACTTAACCAACTAATGCTAGCACTTTTCCTTGTTTTCTTGTCTTTCATATTGAAAAAAATAAATAAAAAAATAAAAATAACCTGGCGATGCGTTCTGTACTAGACTAACTGAGACTTGTCATGGCACTTGTATACTGTTGTTGTTCTCTTGCTGACCTGACTGCTTCTATTGTTCTCATTTGTAAGTCAATTGGATCAAATCGTCTGTTAAAGGATTAAATGTAAATGTTTATACAGGACGGTACAGAAAGTGCACAAGTGGGAGAGAGTGGAGGGGACGGCGTCAGAAAGGACCTAGCGCTGGGACACTTTCAAGGATCACCCGAAGCACAACCACACCGTATACACGAGGCTGCTGGTTCTAACATTTTAGAGTGCCCTGCGGTAGAAATCTCATTCTGCATTCCCCACGGTAAAGAAGACACAGTCCGGGGGGGTTCCCTGCTCGTACTGTGCAACACATTTTCACTGCACAAATGTACACATCTCTTGTAATGAGACAAATTACTAAAACATGTTTTTGACAGAAACTAGTTTTCCACCAAAATAAAAGATCCACTGGTTTCAGTCATAAAGGTACAAGGGTTTGTCTTGTAAGTGCTGCAAAAAATATGCATTTTTGTGCCAAATTATTTTACAAAAACCTTTAAATATTATTGTATTTGGATTGTTCTACTACATGTTTGCAAAATCTATTTCAATTTGCAAAATCAAAAGGTTATTCAACGTTGATTCAACGTTGAAATGCCGGCTGGGGAAGTACAAGTCCAAACACCAGAAATGTTATGGATTTTATGAATAATCCCTTACGAAAATTAACCATGGTTTTACTACAAATAAAACCAAAATACCATGGTTACTGTAGTTAAACCATGGTAACCACAAATTAACCATGGTTTTGCTATATCAACCATAGTTTAACCATGGTATTTGTAGTAAATCTGTGGTTTTACAAATGGCAGTCAATACGCCAAAAAACCATGGGTTACTACAGTTTTACTATAATAAAACCATGGTTATTTTTCGTAAGGGATGAAATGTTATAAAAAGTATTAATTTAATTTATTCACATGCAGTATGGTTGTTGGTATTTAGCAGTTAAAACCTATTTTTAAACTTGAATTTAAATAAATTAAACTAACTTTAAAATATCAAGGAGTTTATAAGTAAAGAAGGGTAAAATGTCACAGTGCATGTTAAATAGCCTAAATGAACTTGTGTTAATAATATAATTCGATTTTTTTTACATGAAAAACTCCTGTATAAAATGGGACAGCATCCTTTAGGCCTATATCAAACATTTTAAATCGTCTACAGCTGAGCAACGCGAGAGGGGGATCTGCGTCGGATCTGCGTCAGAGCGCGTGAAGTGAATGCGATGAACGAAGTCATTTTCAGATGGAATCAAAACAAAACAAAACAAAACAAAAAATAGCCTATAGATTAGGCCCATGCAGGCTCTGCTCTGAAGAATTACTTATAATTACTGTTAACCCAGAGTAACACATTTTAACGGATTAATCCTTTTTCATTTGCTGCATGTTTTATTTATTTATTTTTAAACACGCTAAAAAATAAATTAAGTTCGTGAGAGAAAAAAAATATATTAATCGTGCATAGGTTTCATTTTAATGTAGGCCTATTAATCACCTATTTTCGTTTGCTGTATGGTTTTTTTTTTTTTTTGGATATTATATAATTCATGTATAAATTGCATTTTATTACATATAGAAATAATAATGGCGGGCCTAATAATGTTATCATGTACAAACAGGATATATTTAATTCCCTTCACTTTACAACAAATCCTTTTTAACAAATATAATTTTAACAAATATATCAGAACAAAACACGCTCATTATTTTGAAGTACAAATCCAAACACCAGAAACACTTTATGAATAATGAAATATTATGAAAAGTATGCATTTTATTTATTCACATGCAGTATGGTTGTTGGTATTTAGTAGTTAAAACCTATTTTTAAACTTGAATTTAAATACTATTAATCTAACTTTAAATTCTAAAAGAGTTTATAAGTAAAAAAGGATAAAATGTCACAGGGCATGTTAAATAGTCTAAATGAACTTGTGTTAATAATATAATTAGAAGCAACCTTTATATCAAACATTTTTAAATCGTCCACAGGTGAGCATCGCGGGAGGCTGATCAAGTCATTTTCAGATGAAAAAAAAAAAAAACTGGATAGCCTATATTAGGCCCAGGCTCTGCTCTGAAGTATAGAATTTCATTCATTTGCTGCATGTCTTCTTTATTTGTATTTTTTTAAACACCCTAAAAAATAAATTAGAGTTTGTGAGAGGAAAAAATATATAAGTCGTCTATAGTTGCATTTTGGGTTTGCTGCATGTTTTTTTTCTGTTCTTTTTTGTGAGAGAAAAAAATATAAGTCAGGTATAAGTAGGGATGTGTACAGAAACCCGGTATTAAACTGGTCCTGGGGCTAAATTATGAAAGACCGAAACAGTAAGATCTGACGCTATCGGTTCTGCTTTCGGTACTGGAACAAGGTGAAAAAAATAATGTACTATGTATTTTTGCTTAGTATTGTTATCGTGCACATCTTATCTCACCAAACATTTCTAATGTGCGATTATATTAAGACGTTTGTCTTTGAGATCTGCGAGATCTCTCATGCGCGCAGCGGAGGCTGTCTGTCAGTCACACACACACACAAACACACACACACACACCACAATGAGCCCGGCGCACGCACACGCAATAACGTGAACTCCTGCTTAATAATAAAGAGTGATGATGGTGAAGAGATTTGCTTAATGTTATCTTGCACATTTTATCTCACCAAACATTTCTAATGTGCGATCATATTAAGACGTTCGTCTGTGAGATATACGATTTATAAAAATAATAAGACCTATATTTCCCTCTAGACTAGTCATGTTTTTGTGGTTCTTTTAATTTAAACGTGTCTGCTTCTATTTTAGCCAATTTATTTTCAATAAACTAAAACAAAAAGAATAACAAAAAAAGGAAAATGAAGAATACAGCTCGTTATCAGACTGTAAAAAAAAATAAGATGTAAAAGTCATGACAACACATTTTAAAATTGGCTACTTTAACTTATAGAAATAATTGAAGCAATTTAATGCGTTTTTATACTAGTTTAAATCAGAATTTTTAATACTATTAAACTGAATTTAAAATGTAATGGAATTTTAAGTTTAAATGGGTGAAAATGCCACAGTGAATATTAAATAATAGCCTATATAACAGAAGATCTTGATTACATGTTACCATGAAAATAACAAAATAATTCGATTTTTTTTTTTCATTAACAATTCATGTACAAAATGGGACAGCAACCTTTATATCAAACACTTTTACGTTGTCCACAATTGAGCAACAGAAGAAGGTATTGCAAAAGCGCACAAGTGAATGTGAAGAGAATTTTTAGGGGGTAGGAGGATTTTTTTATTCCTAAATTTTCATATGCAATGAAAAAAATGGGATAAACAAGTAAATAAAATAAATTGATATACAGTATATCCACTTAAATTACCTGTTGGGTTTACCTCTCTCATTCTGGACACATCCAAATGTTTCTATATTCGTGATGTTGCTATTTGCAGCTAAACTATTATTTATTAGGTAAAATAGGCTTTGTGGTTCACGTGTGTTTCAGTATCAACGGAAAAATATTATAAACAGCAAAAATATGCCAGAGTGGACCGCTGCTCATGCTGAACTGTGCTGTTTACAATGAATATGTGCACATGAGGCACCAGCGCATAAAACAGCTGAAATATACCATACTCAATTTTTGCTCACACAGTTAAGGCATTATTGGAGACAGTTTGAAAAATCAAGAACAATAGCAGTTAATAAGAATTTTTGCTGTTAGTGCGGTCTTAACGCTGGACCATTTTCATTTCGTTCCTCATAATGGATCTTGAAAGATTTTATTTATTTATTTTTGCTAAGAGCAAACCAGTATGAAAATATATATACATATTTTTAAATCCGTGTGTGTTGTATGTGTATGTGTTCCATATATATATATATATATATATATATATATATATATATATATATATATATATATACCTGATGACTTTTTTAAATTAACTATTACTTTAAATTTTCTAATGTTTTTAAGGATTTTAAAATGTTATAATATAATGCTATTGACGTGTCCTTTCATCTTAGTTTACAAACCGTCATTTTATTATTAGTCAGTTCAAAATTCGTCCCTTTGCGCCACCTGGCGGTAGTTAAGCGAACTATTTTAACACGCAACTTAATTCAGTTAATGCCGCAGCACCACCGCGGCGGTATGCGCGGCATTAGTGCCCAAAAAGGCTGTCAACCTACTGTAGGTTATGTTTTGTGTTAACACTGTCAAAAAACACAAGGCTTATGTATAGCCTCATTTGGTTATGTCTTAAATGAAAGTAAACAACTGAAATTAACATCCATGTCTATATATTAGATTCGTGTGTAACCGAATGAATGAGATTAATGGTGGTGATTGACATTTAGTGAGCACCTATCAGCGAGGAATTCCCCCTATTTAAGAGCTGGTTGGCTATAGCCTGGGATGCGTCACTTCTGTCTCCTCCCTTTCGGTTGTTGACGGTAGCTGTAGCCTGTCTTTTCCCCTCTCTTTCCTTCAGCTTGTTTGGGTGGATTTGACGACTGCTCACCTCTCAGGTATGTGTGAATTGTTTTGTGGAAAGCGGATTGTTTGGCTTTAGTCAGAGTTTAGGATTGACTGATGTTTTGCGTTATGTGCAGTATCCCCGTAATTCCAGCTAAACGAGTTCTATGAGTTTAGAATATCTGTGCCAGTGAAGGGATAAGCATCTTGTGTGAGCACATTTAAAAAATATATAAAAACAAAACGCTACCCTATTTTAATTTTGGGGTGAATTATTCCTTTAATGTGAATAAAACACCAAACATTAAAAGTCACTTAATACTCTAGACTGAAAAACATTGAAACTGTTGCTTTAATAGGATCAATGTATATTGTGTTTTATTTTTATGTTTTATGTTTTTGAATGCTTCTGCTAAATACTATTGTACTTGAAAAACACTGTTTATTTTTATTTGTGTATATGAGTATTTGTAATGTCTATCTTTGTTTTTTGTTTTTTTTAATAACAAAGATCTTCTCCCACTTTGGCCTAAACATCCGCCATACCAACCATCACAAAACTATGCTGCTGTTTACATTTTTTTAACTTTAAAGCCACAGGCCTGTAGTCATTTAGTCCTGTAATTTTGGATTTCTTTGGGATGGGGATGATGGTGGAGCATTTGAAGCATGAAGGGACTTCACACAGCTCCAGTGATCGGTTGAAAATCTGTGTGAAGATGGGGGCCAGCTGGTCAGCACAGGATTTCAGATAGGCTGGTGTAACACAATCTGGGCCTGATGCTTTTTTCCTTTTCTGTTTCCGGAAGACCTGGTGCACAGCATCCTCGCTTTTCTGTATTGCAGGTGTGGGGGAGAGGGGGGGTGCAGGAGGTGAGAATGGTGAGAGTGCTTGATTGGAGAGGTGTTCAGGGTGGGTTGCAGGAGTTGTGAATGGTGTGAATGGTTGTGTGGGGAGGCGTTCAGGGCAGGTGATGGGTGTTCTTTCAAACCTGCAGTAAAACTCGTTCAGATCGTCTGCCAGTCGTTGATTCTCCACAGTGCTGGGGGGTGGTGTCTTGTAGTTGGTGATCTCTTTCAGACGTTTCCAAACTGATGCGGAGTCGTTGGAAGTGAACTGAGTCCTTATTTTTTCAGAATAATTCCTCTTTGCCACTTTGATCTCCTTTTCCAATGTGTATTTAGCCTGTTTATACAAGACATTGTCCCCCTTCACGTAAGCATCTTCTTTGGCCTGACGGAGCTGTCTGAGTTTTGCAGTGAACCACGGTTTGTCATTATTGTAAATTAGTTGAGTCTTTGTAGGAATACACATATCCTCACAGAAACTGATATATGATGTTACGGTCTCTGTGAGTTCATCCAGATCGGTGGTAGCAGCTTCAAAAACACTCCAATCAGTGAGGTCAAAACAAGATTGTAAATCCTGCTCTGATTTACTAGTCCATCCTTTTACAGTCCTTGATACAGGTTTAGCTGATTTTAGTTTCTGCTTGTAGGACGGTATTAGATGAACCAGAAGGTGATCAGAACGTCCCAAAGATGCTCGTGGAACAGAGTGAAATGCATCCTTTTATTGTGGTGTAACAGTGATCCAATATATTACTGTCTCTTGTGGGACATGTGATGTGCTGTCTGTATTTTGGCAGTTCAGGGGAAAAATTTTTGTCCGGGTGTTGTTGTTCTGTCTCTATGATTTGATCAGAGAGTTTCTGTAAAGCTGAGCTCACATGTGCTTGCGGAGAGATATAAACACTCACCAGAATGAACGAGTGAAACTCCCGTGGCGAATAGAACAGCTTGCAGTTGACAAACAGCATTTCTAGATCAGGACAGCACATCTTCTTTAACAAAGCTACATCTGTACACCACCGTTCATTAATGTAAAAGCATGTCCCGCCGCCGTGTGATTTCCCCGTTGATTCTGCATCGCGGTCCGCTCTGAACAGCTGAAAGCCCGGCAGATGGAGCGCGCTGTCCGGTATGGCGTCATTTAGCCAGGTTTCCGTAAAACAAAGAGCAGCAGAGTGTGAGAAATCCTTATTTGTCTGAGAGAGCAGATGGAGTTTGTTCGTTTTGTTGGGTAGAGAGTGGAGATTTGCCAGATGGATGCTAGGAAACTGCGTTCGAAATCAACGCTTCCTGAGTTTGACGAGCGCTTCCGCTCGCTTTCCCCCTCTGCGCGTCCTGAAGCGCTTGATCAGCGCCGCCGCTCCTTCGATAACAACGTTCAGTAAAACATCTGAATAATTAAAATCTGCCGGATGTTCAGCAGTTCATCCCTGGTGAAACTGCAGGAATATAACTAAAGAAAGGACAAACTTACAAAAACAACTGCAGAGCACGTCACGGAGGCAGCCATCCTGTATCGGCGCCAGATGTAAGTAACACAGCAGTTGCTATGGGGAATGCGTGCTGTTGGTACGTAAATTCATGCTCTGTCTAATTTTGGCAATATTTGTGTGATTTGCAGGCAAACTGCCCCCTTGATTTATGATATTCTCAATGGCACTCTGCTGAACTTCAAAACCCAACCTTTGGTTTGTTTGGACAACAAAATGTTTAAAAAGTACATTTTTCTAAGGCTGGACTGCCTCAGCTGTTTAACACTGTTTGTTAAGATCACAATAATTGAGACACCAATTTGAAAGATGCTTGACACATGTTGCATTTTCACATCCATGTTATAAGTGACCCAAAGTCACAGCACTTGCATGAGATGGAGTTCATGGGGAGTAGCATTTACTGTCGACCGTGATGCTCCAAAACATTGTAAACGCTGGATCATGAGACCCTTGCATGTAAATGAACATAGTGCAGTACTGTATTTTACAAAAATTACATCACAAACTTAATTTAGTTTATTTTATCAAACACCTTTTACCTTAGTATCTGCAGCTGACAGTTTGGATTCTTCAGTCCATCAGAAAGCAGCTTCACTATTGAATCCTGCAGGTCATTGTTACTCAGGTCCAGCTCTCTAAGGAAAGAGTTTGATGATTGTAGAGCTGAAGACAAACTCTCGCAGGACTGAGCAGTGAGATTACAGAACTGTAACCTGTGTGGAGAACAAAAAAAAACCCCTGCAATATTATTGTTTATCTGGTAGGGTTTATAATCTGGAGCACAGATGACTTCATTTTACTTTGTCAGAACAGCAGCTATTCTAATTATGGCTCTATTTTCTCTATTAAATATTGTAGAAACTTAATTTTCTACAAAGTTGCTTTGCAATGATTTTTAGCGTAAAAAGTGCTATACAAATAAACTTGAATTTAATTACATAAGATGATAAAGGTGAACAAACTAATGACTAACTATGGAAACAAATAGATCATATTCAGGAATCAAGGAAACAAAAGGACATAGAAAATAAACACAGTAAACTAGAACTTGTATAGGATGAAAATAACTTCAAAATAAGAGTCCCAGAACAGAAACAGAACATCAAGCTGATGTAAGGATCCACTCAGATTGGCGCAACGATGGAATCCAATGGGTGGGCGAAAGTATAATGTGTGTAGGTATTTTAATTTTGCTTCTGAAGTGTTCACTTAATTTGTCAGGATTAAGGTTATATTTTAGTTTAGCTTTATGTTTAATCTGACTCCAATTTCATGTGATCATTAAATTAAGGTCGTAATCTAATTACAAACGTATCACAAATATCAATTATATACTAATTTAGATGATTTTTCTAGACATCTCATACTTAAATTTTTTCATTCATTAAGGACTCAGTGTTGCATAGATAGCCAATAGTGAACTCACGGACAAAAATTGCTAGATCTTAGTCAGAGGATGCAGGGTGATTATAATACCTTTAGTGTGTGTAAGCTTCATGCTCACACACACACACACACACACACACACACACACATATATATATATATATATATACAGTCATGCCCAAAAGTAAGGGCACACTTGGTAAATATGATCAAAGAAGGCTGTGAAAGTTAATCTGCATTTTTAATCCTTTTGATAATTTATTAAGAAATTATTCACAAAAATGTATCCTTTCATTTGAAAATAAAAATTAAAAGGGGGGGAGGGGTATCATTATGAAATAAATGTAGAAAGCAATATAATATGCTGTTATACTCCATATAACTCCATATACAAGCCAGAAACAAGCCCTTTTTTGCACAGGCCTATCTAAAGGGTAAATGGTCCCACCTAGTGATCAACTGTAAAAATAACAAATGTTACCTCTTCCCAACAGGGAAAACCACCAACAATCAAGAATCTCACACACACACAAACACTATAATTTGCTGTTATACTCCATATAACTCCATACAAGCCAGAAACTAAGACTTTTTTTTGCACAGGCCTATCTAAAGGGTTAATAGTCCCACCTAGTGATCAACTGTAAAAAATAACAAATTTTACCTCTTCCCAATAGGGAAAACCACAAACAATCAAGAATGCATGATTATATGGTGTTTTGGCTTTGCAATCAAAAAATGTCATTATAATGGAAATCAATGGGGCAAAAACAGCCACCAACAATAAATGAGGGAGAAAAAATTTAAATCTAATGCTGCACAAAAACTAAAAATGCATCAAAGCAAATGTTGCTACTAATCTTTGACATGCACAAGACTGTGATAAAAGGTAAAAAATAAAAATCCAGCCACAATTACTTTTATATTGAAAATAAGTCATTTTGTGTATTTTTCCCCCCAAATCAGTGACATCATCTATGAACTTGGCAATTAAAGAGTTAGAATCTTGGTTTTTTTAAAAAACATTTCATAGTTTTGATCAAGACTGAAGTTGATTAACAGATTTATGCTAAAAAAAGAAAGGAAAAAAAAAGAATCTGATACATTTTTACAGCAGTTTAAAATACATTAAAAAATATGTTTTTAATATTTTTATTTTTGTTTTTATGTTTGAGCTTATATATCTCTATTATCATAACAGTCTGAGTGATTCTGATTCCTGAACATCAAACTTTAAAGTGTCAACTTTGTGAACAAAGGTTGATTATGTATCTAGTCAGAAAGAATCATGAGCAGAAACCTTTTTATTTTGGGTATGTCATTTCAGTCTCCATGCTTAAAAAGGGGGGTTACTAGTAAGGGGTTAATGATTTAGCTCCTGCGTACCTAACTAGCCTTCTACCACGTTACAATCCATCATGCTCCCTAAGGTCACAAACGCTGGACTTTTGGTCGTTCCTAGGATAGCAAAGTCCACTGAAGGATGTAGAGCTTTTTCGCATTTGGCTTACAAACTCTGGAATAGCCTTCCTGATAATGTTCGGGGTTCAGACACACTCTCTCTGTTTAAATCTAGATTAAAAAACACATCTATTTTGGCAAGCATTCGAATAATGCATCTCATAGAATGTGCAGTTGTATCTGATCAAATGTGCATGCTTGTTTTTTTAGCTTGGGTTAGACTAATTAATTTTACTTTGTTGGAACAGCAGCAACACTAATGATGCCTCTATTTGTTTCTCTGTAACTAGGATTTAAACAAGCTCCAGTCTGGATACAGAACACCTGAGAAGAGATGATGCCAACCCCTCAGAGGTCCTCAGGTCCTCATGCTAACCATGAAACAACATACAGAACTAACAAATATTGCTACTTATCATGCAATCACATTATAATTGCTGTTAATAGTATTTATCATCAGGTTGACTATGTCTTGTATACATTTTTCAGGAAATTCCTGTCATTTGCACATAAACTAATCACCACTAATAAGCTACTAATACATATTATACAAACTTAATTTTCTGTAAAGTTGCTTTGCATTGATTTGTATCGTAAAAAGTGATATACAAATAAACTAGAATTAAATTGAACTGAATTGAATTTTAGTAGCTTCAGGGGCAGTTAGAGAGCCGCACTTGTAACCTAAAGGTCGAGGGTTTGGTTAGGTCTAAAAGTCTAAGTGCAGACAGGGATTGTAGATGGGGGTAGTGAAAGGATATATTCCTCCCTCAATCCCACGACTAGTAACTGCTTCCCGGGCGCCGCAGCAAAAATGGCTTCCCACTGCTTTAGGTGTGTGTTCACAGTGTGTGATTGTGTGTTTGTTCATTACTTTCTGCTGTGTGTGTACACTTGGATGGGCTAATTGCAGAGCACAGATTCCAAGTATGGGACACCATACTTATCCTTTCCTTTCCTTCATTGTTAAACTCAGTGGGAGTTTTAAATGGAATGACTGATGGTTGTTCAGGTCTAAGAAATTACATATATTGCTCCATATTCCATATTCTCACTCTCTTACAATCCGTATTTTTGTGTATAACTTTTCTCTTCCAGTGTAAAATGTGAAATGATCTCCCCATGAAATCTAAGTCCAGGAACTCCTATAAAACAGATGCCATGCAACAAAACAATCAATCAAAATAATCTAGAGAAGAGATCTCCAAAGAGAGCATACAACACCACCCCCTCTTGCTCATTTACAACCCCCTCTGCCCTCTCATCCTCTACCTCAAACTCTTTTCCCTCAAAAGTTTTCACTTAAAGTTCAGTAAGAATATGTTTATACCACATAATGTGTCTTGTGTATCTGTTGTTTTTCTCATTTGTGTTTAGTATCATTCTATCATTCTAATATGGTTTCAATTTCACAGCAGTTATTTTGAGAAAGAATGAAAACTTCTTTAAATTTGTTTTTTGCTGCTGAGGGGTCTGTCTCCATCAGGGTCTGTGAGAATGTTTTCCTATCTCCAGCCTGGGGAGACCCTGGGTCACGAGATCCCAAGAAACCAAAAGGACTTTCATGTTTTTACAACTGATTTGAAGATTTGTTTGTTCTGTTCTGAATATTAAAGCAAAGTGACAAAATACTACTTTGGGTTTCCGTAGCCAGAAAGCTCCACAGTGCATGTGAATGTCAATCTCTGCACTAGATTTCTCATGCCTGCCTGTTTCTCTGTTGTCAGGTATGCATCTCTTAGATTCAATTTTATGTATAAAATGAATGTTATGTTTTTATCTGAATTGAAACTAAATTAAATTATGCATTGGCTTCTACTAGTTTAATTATGTAATTGGCATGAAACATTTTTACCTGACAAAGAAAATGTTATATTTGATTTACATTTACATTGAGTTATTTAGCAGACACTTTTATCCAAAGTGACTTACAAAGTACAAGCTATCAGACCAAGGAGAGAGCAACAATATACAAGTGCTGTGACAAGTCTCCGTTTGTCTAGCACAGTGCACATAGCAAGGTGCTTAAAATAAATTTACTAAAACAAGTACAGTAGAGTATAATATAATAGGAAAGTGCTTGTATTTCTTGGTAAGGTGATGGCAAAAAAGACGTCTTTAGGCATTTTCAAAAAACATCTAAAGACTCAGAATAAGACAAGCAGGTTGTTCCACCAGCTGGGAATAGTTCAGGAAAAAGTCAGTGAGAGATTTTGTGCCTCTTTGGGATGGCACCACAAGGTGTCGCTCACTTACAGAATGCACGTTTCTGGAGGGCATATAGGTCTGAACTAATGAGTTTATGCATATTGGTTCAGTGCCAGTGGTTGTCCTGTAGGCAAGCATAAGTACCTCGAATTTATTGCGAGTGGCTATTGGCAGCCAGTGAATGCTAATGAAGAGAGACGTTATGTGAACTTTCTTCAGCTAGTTGAAGACCACTCTCACTGCTGCATTCTGGATCAATTGCAGAGGCTTGAAAGTACAAACGGGAGGGTCTACCAGGAGAGCATTGCAATAGTCCAGTCTGGAGTGAGCAAGAGCTTGGATAAGATGTTGTGCTGTCTGCTCTTACGGGAAGTGTGTAACCTTCCCAACGTTGTATAGGGCAAATCTGCAGAACTGGCCCATTGTTGCAATATGATCTGTGAAGCTTAACTGATCATCAATCATAACTCCAAGCTTTTGGTCTGTACTCGAAGGAGTTATGGTTGATTAACCTAGTTGTATAGAGAGATTATGATGAAGTGCTGGTTTTGCTGAGACAATGAGTAGTTCTGTTTTAGCAAGTTGAAGGTGATGATCCTTCATCCAGCCAGAAATTTCTTCGGACATGAGGTTGAACAGGAGGATCTGGTGGTTAACGGTGTCAAAAGCAGCAGACAGATCCAGCAAGATGAGTAATGAGGATTTGAATGCTTTTCTTGCCAGTCTCAGGGCTTCAGTAACCAAGACTAGGGCAGTCTCAGTTGAGTGGCCACTTTTGAACCCAGATTGGTTGTTGTCCAGGGGATTGCTCTGTGCAAAAAACAGCAAGTTGGTTGAACACAACTCGCTCAAGTGTCTTAGCAATGAATGGAAAAAGGGATCTGTAGTTTTCTAAAAGTTCTGTATTTTAGAGAGGGTTTCTTAAGCAGGGGAGTTACCCAAACCGGTTTGAATGCTGTGGGAAATATACCAGAGTGAAGAGAGGTGTTGATAATGTGAGTGAGCACAGGTATAACTGAAGAAGAAATTGCCTGAAGGTTGTGAGTGGGGATAGGATCAAGCGGACAAGTAGTAGGATGATTGGAAAGAAAAGTTTAGAAATGTCTGCCTCCGAGAGTGGAGAGAAGGAAGAGAGAGAATTAATATTTGTTATAAGTTTTTGTCAGTTTGTGGTGTGGAGAATTGGTCTCTGATAGTTCATTTATTCTGATCTCTTCTGAAATCTTTATTTCTAGTAGATTAAAGTGTTAGTCTGGCATTTCAGCAAATCTCTATTCAGGATAGATCTACTTAAGTAGTAATAGGTAGAACAGGGGGATCTCCATTAGGGATCTTCTGACTGTACAGCTTGCAAGCAAAGGTATTTAATCACCCTGTATCCCCTGAGTAAGACCAGAACGGGTGAGTTTGTGCCTTGTGCTCACCGTTGGCCAAGTTAATTACTAAGTGATGCCAGGTCATTAATGAACGAATAATTAAAAATATGGAATTTTCAGAATAATCAAATATATAAATTAGTAGACAATCAATGTTTGTGAGCTAGACTAAAATTGAAACTAAATCCTGATAAATTAAGGGAACCTTGCACAAGCGCATGTAAAAGACCTACACGCATATACCTTCACCCACCATTAGGATTAATTAGATTTTGGGGGAAATGTGGTTGTAAAGAAGTTTGACGTGTTTGCATGTAAATGAACATAATACTGCACTGTATGTTCAGAAAATTAAATCACAAGCTTTACAATTTGATACTCACACCAAGTTTTATTTTCTTCTTTTATAAAAAAGCATTTACCTCAGTATCTGCAGCTGACAGTTTGGATTCTTCAGTCCATCAGAAAGCTGCTTCACTACAGAATCCTGCATGTCATTGTTACTCAGGTCCAGCTCTCTCAAGACAGAGATTGAGGATTGTAGAGCTGAAGACAAACTCTTACAGGACTGAGCAGTGAGATTACAGAACTGCAGCCTGTGTGGAGAACAAAACAAACAGCAAAACAAATCTGTTAGGGTTTATAATCTGGAGCACAGATGACTTTCAAAAACCTTTGACTGTAGTGATACACTTGAAGTAAATTCAGTAATCAGTGAATACATCTTATGGTTTTATCCTAAACCTCCTGAGACCCTGCATCCTCATATGAGGACATTATATTTTAGCTAATTTATCTGAGACTATATGTACCACAGTTTAAAGTGTGGATATCCTGTAACTTTTCAGAGATACTAAATGGACACTCCCACTCCTTTTTCTTCAAAATGTCTGAAATGAATTTAGTCACTCTTATGAAAAATTATATTTTGTAAAAAAAATTATTTGACATTTTTTTAACTGTCAAAAATCAACATCTCAGAAAAATGTTATGGGGTTTTCAAGTTAAAATATGAATTTCTGTTATGAAACAGGACGTTGATTTTATACATGTCCTCATATGAAGACACCGGGACTAAAAGTATGTTTATTAAACATTTTGGGAGACACAACAAATGATCATTTGGGTGTGCGAATCTAGCTTAAAATCATCTAGTGTGCGACAAGCTTAAGACCTTTGTTTATCTACAGAACACAAATTAAGATATTCATGAAATTAATTGTAGGGGCCCTCTTAAAGCTGATCCCAGGGGGTTCCATGATTATTTCCTGTAGGGTCACATTCAATAATGTTCCAGTTTTTTTTTATAATGTATTTAACCCTTGTGGGTTGTTGGGGACGTTTTCGTCCACTAGGGGGTAAAGTTGAGTCTTATTTTGGCCACAACTTTCTGTGTGTTTGAGCTAATGGAATGATTTTTGGTTACAGATCTTATTTTGACCCATATTTTGGGACAGTACACTCTTGGCAAATTCACTACCCTTTCGAGTTGTTCATGGATGAAAACATCCACTAAATTAAACTGCTGTAAAAATGTATCAGATAAATATTTTTTTCCTTTTTTTTTTTGCATAACTCTATTAATGAACCTCAGTCCTGATCAAAACTACCAAATGTTTAAAAAAATTCCAAGATTTTAACTTTTTAATTACCAAGTTCATAAATGATGTCACTGATTTGGGAAAAAAAAACTACAAAATTACATATTTTCAATATAAAAAGTGATTGTAGACTGGATATTTTTTTTACCTTTTATCACAGTCTTGTGCATGTCAAAGATTACTAACAAAATTGGCTTTGATGCATTGTTAGTTTTTGTGCAGCATTAGATTTACATTTTTTCTCCCTCATTTGTTGTTGGTGGCTGTTTTTGCCCCATTGACTTCCATTATAACAACATTTTTTGATTGCAAAGCCATGACACCATAGAATCATGCATTCTTGATTGTTTGTGGTTTTCCACAAACAACAGGTAAAAAATTTTTTTTTTTTACAGTTGATCACTAGGTGGGAGCATTAACCCTTTAGATAGGCCTGTGCAAAAAAAAAAAAAAGCTTAATTTCTGGCTTGTATATGGAGTTATAAGGAGTATAACAGCAAATTATAGTGTTTGTGTGTGTGTGAGATTCTTGATTGTTGGTGGTTTTCCCTGTTGGGAAGAGGTAACATTTGTTATTTTTTACAGTTGATCACTAGGTGGGACCATTTACCCTTTAGATAGGCCTGTGCAAAAAAAGGCTTAGTTTTTGGCTTGTAGTCAGCAGTTTTTATGGTCTCAAAAATTTTATTCCTCTATATGCGTGTGTGTGTGTGTGTGTGTGTGTGTACGCGTGTTGTGAGCAATATCATTTAGCATTGTGGATGTTTTTTGCATTGGTGGAAGTGTGCCACTTTATTTGTGCCATTTCTGTCTATGTGTTCTGCGTTGTTTCTGATTTTGATGATGAATTTAGTCTTATTTTGTGTCACAAATGTTGTCACGCTAACATAAAAACAGATATCATTCCAGTTGTTTTTTTTTTGTAGATCTAGAAAGTGTTGAGAGCCGTAGAAGGTTTCATACCATTTAGACAAAGGGATTTTTTTTTAAATTTGAGCAAAAGTCATTTGGGGTCAAAAAAGACCCCGAAAACCATCTGAGGGTTAATGCAAAAGAGATTACAAGTTTATGAGAGTCATGCATCCATTTAATCTTGATCAAGAACAACTAACCATTAGATCATTTGGTAACACTTTCTATGAAGCCCGTATTTTTAATACATTATAAGGGTATTCTTAAGGCATTATAATGAATGCATAATGCATTATAAAAAAATATGTTATCAACTCATGAATAATCATTACAACAATTATAATACATCATCATACTTATGTATTTCTGGTTATATGTTTAAGATTATGATTATTTATAACACACACTGAACACCAAATGACATCTACTTAATTTACAGTATAATGGACTGTATCATATCCTGACATTGTTTAAGATCTGAACAGTATCTTACTACAGCTTGTGAGTGGTTAGATGTTGAGTGTTATTTGAGGGTTTCTGTGGAGTTAATATTAATGAATTGATGTGAAATTAATCAATCAACAATAAGCAACTTTAACTCTCATTAGAGTATTAGTATGCTCAAGAATGGTAGAATCTAGTATGGTAGAATAATATGACATACTTGCAAAGACATTTACAGTATAGTCAGTGTATCTGCTGGTTCACCATAAAAATAAAGTGTTAGCATATATTTACAGTAGCAGACATACTAATACTCTAATGGCCGCTAGTTGATATGTAGTTGCAGAGTTACTTATCAGCAGCTGTCTAAAGGGTACCATAAAAATAATCAAACTGATATTACAATAAAAATTGTTAAAAGAAAATGTGTCATATTACAGATTCATCTGATCTGATATTTGATCTAATGGCCCCCTGCCCCCGACTAACGAGTACGGATCAACCTTCGTCATAGGACCCGAGTCACCACATGGAATGTCCAGACACTCCTTCGCCACCGGAGCTGCCACCCTGCTGTCCCGAGAGCTCTGCCGCTATAACATCTCCTTGGCAGGGCTCTGTGAAGTTCGATGGCATGGCAATGGCAAAACAACAGAAAGCAACCATTGCTACTTCTGGAGTGGCCCCGAGAGACGGACAGGCCTTTATGGTGTGGCAATTGCCATCCCAAAGGCCCTCCGCAAGTCCCTCATCAGCTGGACACCCCTGAGCGACAGATTTCATCCTCACTGATGCCAACGCCACTCTATCTACAACTCAGCAGTACTTGGCCCTTAAATAAGATACTGGCTGCAAGATTAGACGGCTTTGACGGCAGGGCTCTCAGAACCATCGAGAACATCAGGTGGGCCCAGCGGATTTCCAATCAAGTGCTTAGAGTCCGCACGTGCCAGCCCAGAGCATCCTGCCTGGCTGCGCTACCTCGCACCCATTGATTTGTCCATGTCCTCCGCCTCCCTCCTGACCATCCGACGAGAGCCATTTTCCAGTTTGATCCGAGGGCTGCAGGCTGGAGACGATGGGGCGGCAGAGGAGTGTTGTGCCGTCCACCGAGGGCCGTCCAGTGTTACCGCCAGGCACCATGGAGGAGATCACTCCCCTCTCTCGTCTCTGTTGCTCCTCCTTCCATTTCCTTTTCTCTCGCCTCGTCTGTCCTACCCCCAGGTTCCCTCAGGTCCCTGTGAGCGGTCCCCCCCGGAGGGAGGAGGGGGGGTAGAGCGCAGTCTTGGGAGTACCCCCCGGCCTGCGATGGGCGATGGGGGTATGTGACGAGTGGGGCGGGGCCGAGAGACGTGGGAACCTGAGCGAGGCCGGTGGAGTGATTGGGAAATGAGCGACACCTGCTTGACCCACCGGTCTCGAGTCCCACGGAGGAGATGGAGTGATATAAAACCGGAGCGACTACAGTGAAGGACAAGAGAGGACCAGGCCTGGGCTTTAAGTTGTGTTTTGCTTTTTATTTGTGCGCAACAGTCGTGCGCGAGAAGCTGTTGCGCTGTTTTGTGTTTATTTTTGATTATTAAAGTTTCATTTTATTGTCTGCCGGTTCCCGCCTCCTTTCCGATGATTATGGAGTTTTATTGTTACAATATAAAAGGGTAAAAAACAAAACAAAAAACAAACAAAAAAAAATGTTTTAGAGCATTTATCATGCAGATCTTTTCAAGTTTGTTTAAATAAAATAAATACAACTTTATAAATAAAAATCAATTAAACTGAAAAATAAAAAAAAATTAAATATGTAAAAAAAAAGTAATAGTAATCCTGCAAACACACCAGCAACTAGCAACATTTGCATTTGGTATAAATGACACAGAACATCTAAAGTGCATTCTAATTTCAAACTTGCATTGCAGTCTGTTCATTATTAAAATAAAGTACAGTCAACCAAACATATAAAAGGTTACACTGGTCAGCTTAAACAGACCTTATACCTGTTCACTCTGCTGTTATGGCAAGGAAGTTTTTGATCGTGTGAAGAGGATGATATTTTCCATCTATGTGCGAATGCTTGTAAAGCACAAGCTTAGTTTGCATCAAAAAAAACTATTAAAAACTCCCACCCTGGTTCATTACTCAAAACCGCAATCATGGGTAAGACTGCCGACCTGACTGCTGTCCAGAAGGCCATCATGGACACCCTCAAGCGAGAGGGTAAGACACAGAAAGAAATTTCTGAACGAATAGGCTGTTCCCAGAGTGCTGTATCAAGGCACCTCAGTGGGAAGTCTGTGGGAAGGAAAAAGTGTGGCAAAAAACGCTGCACAACGAGAAGAGGTGACCGGACCCTGAGGAAGATTGTGGACTGAGTCTGGAGTAGAAACATCCAGAGTCACCGTGAACAGGCGTGTGCAGGAAATGGGCTACAGAGAAGCAGCACTGGACTGTTGCTCAGTGGTCCAAAGTACTTTTTTCGGATGAAAGCAAATTTTGCATGTCATTCGGAAATCATGGTGCTAGAGTCTGGAGGAAGACTGGGGAGAAGGAAATGCCAAAATGCCTAAAGTTTAGTGTCAAGTACCCACAGTCAGTGATGGTCTGGGGTGCCATGTCAGCTGCTGGTGTTGGTCCACTGTGTTTTATCAAGGGCAGGGTCAATGCAGCTAGCTATCAGGACATTTTGGAGCACTTCATGCTTCCATCTGCTGAAAATCTTTATGGAGATGAAGATTTCGTTTTACAGCACAACCTGGCACCTGCTCACAATGCCAAAACCACTGGTAAATGGTTTACTGACCATGGTATTACTGTGCTCAATTGGCCTGCCAACTCTCCTGACCTGAACCCCATGGAGAATCTGTGGGATATTGGGAAGAGAAAGTTGAGAGACGCAAGACCCAACACTCTGGATGAGCTTAAGGCCGCTATCGAAGCATCCTGGGCCTCCATAACACCTCAGCAGTGCCACAGGCTGATTGCCTCCATGCCACGCCACATTGAAGCAGTCATTTCTGCAAAAGGATTCCCGACCAAGTATTGATTGCATAACTGAACATAATTATTTGAAGGTTGACTTTTTTGTATTAAAAACACTTTTCTTTTATTGGTCGGATGAAATATGCAAATTTTTTGAGATAGGAATTTTGGGTTTTCATGAGCTGTATGCCAAAATCATCAGTATTAAAATGATAAAAGACCTGAAATATTTCAGTTGGTGTGCAATGAATCTAAAATATATGAAAGTTTAATTTTTATCATTACATTATGGAAAACAATGAACTTTTATCACAATATGCTAATTTTTTTAGAAGGACCTGTACATTGTGAAAATGGAAACATTTGTATTTGTGCCTAACGATACATGAGCTATATCCTCCAAATACATCTAGCCAAACCCGCTCCTGCTCAACCTCACCTGCATGTCACGATCTAATGCACTGTATGCAAGATTTTTTTAAACACATTAGATTAGATTCAACTATATTGTCAGTATTAAGCAGAGTATGTACAGAATATACATAGGAATGCAATGTAGGTATTATATGAACAGCAGCAACGCAGTCTGTGCAAAATATGAGCAGTGCAATTACATGTATGTAAAGTACTGTGACCAGTGTAGTAAGCGAGAAGGCGCAGGTTAGATTGGTGGTGTAGAGTTCAGAAGTGTCACAGCCTCGGGGAAGAAGCTCTTTCTGAGCCTACTAGTGCGAGAATAGTAGGCCTACTATTTAACCCCTTTACGTGCAAACATCGCTGACGGCCCCAGTTTATTATTGTTTCACTTTCACAGCACATTAAACATCACTGTCTTACTTCATCTGGACAAACTGTGCATCAATGGAAAGTTTAAAGACTCAAGCTTCGATATTTGACCAATATTTTGATAAAACATTGTTGCAGTGACAGATATTTAGTGATTTATGTCAGGAGTGCAAAATAATAAATCCGTATTATGCCACATTTTGAATAGAAATTCACAACTCACTCATATTCAGTCACGTCAGCAGCGGTTTATTTGTGTTCACATAGACTCACTGAACAGCGTCAATAAGGATTTACAGACCAAAGATGCATATCTGCGGAGATATATGGATATATTTACTGATGTTTACTTCATATTTCTTCAGACAGAATCGTCATTTCTATTCATTTTCCACGGATTTACGCGATCAGATGATAAACAGCCTCTCCCAGCGATCTGTGTGTGCGTGCAGTAGTCACAGCTCGTGCGGTGTGTGACTCAGACTCTGATTGGGTCTTTCCAACGTCAATCTTACAGTTTCATATTTGGACACCGCCCCATCGTGTCACATGCTTCCTGCACACTTCCTGGTAGTTATCTGGCCAAAACAACACTGAAACACCTCTGTACACACAAAATATCCGAATAATAAACCCGCGATTACGATAGTAAAGCTTGGTATGAGAATTTCTTGAGATCTGGGGCGTTTTTATAAAAAAAATCGAAAATGTACATCGGTAATGCTAACTTGTGCAGCGATGAAAAAGGCTACAAATAACATATTTTTACAACAGTAAACGACGAAATTCCACCCCTGATCGCTAAAGGAAGTTATTATAAACACTCGATCGGGGTTTAAAGTGAGTTTTGAGTAAAAGTGTACTAATAATTTCATAAATTGTCAGATGTAGCTTGATGCTAACGTTAGCACCAATGCTACTAATAGCAGGTGCTTTTCTTCTTCATAATGCATTTTTGTCTCAATAATTCACGTAAGGTCGTAAGAAAATGTTTTGTTGTATTTTTATAGTAAGACTTTTGATAAATAAGGGCTAAATGCAAAGAGAGACTGAAGTGAGATCGCTGCTTTGTTGCTTTGTAAAGCCTGAAAAACCACAATCAAGGCTAATAAAGGTGGAATAAAAGCAAAAGAATAATGATAAAAGAATAATGTGGATAATGTGTCATACTTGGCGGAGGTGTGAAAGAACCGTTTGGTGAGAACAATACAATCATGATTCGGGCAGTTTTCAACAGTGAAACATACACAAAGAGCACAGGAATGTTTACATGTGAGATCTTACAGAGATGACAAGGGCCATAAATCAATCTGATTAGCCTTCTCTAAAAACACACATGACATGGCCTTAGAAAATATTTCATAAAATTCACAGTTTTACAGATTCGATTATATTTTTTATGAAGTCTTGGAAGACTTGTGGCCTTAGCTACACTGTGTTTTCAAACTCATTTCCTACATCAAAATTTTTTTAAAATACATTTAAAACATATGTTTTTAATATTTTTATTTTTATTTTTATGTTTGAGCTTATATATCTCTATTATCATAACAGTCTGAGTGATTCTGATTCCTGAACAGTAAACTTTAAAATGTCAGCTTTGTGAAAAAAGGTTGATTATGTATCTAGTCAGAAAGAATCATGAGCAGAAACCTTTTTATTTTGGGTATGTAATTTCGGTCTCCATGCCAAAAAAGGGGGGTTACTAGTAAGGGGTCAAAGAGGCACGCTCAGTGGTCTCCTTGACGTTAAATAGTCAACCAAGTAAAATGATCTCAAACCTACGGCGTGCTCTCTTCATTTTATCCAATAATTATAACCACATTCATTTAACAGTCCAACAACTAGCATTTTATTCAAATTAAAACCCCTTTAATTTGGTTTTAATATTTTTTCCAGTGTCGCTTTTGCACGTAGTAATAATACTACCGCAGATGCATTTTGCAGCATTAAGTTTATCAATAAATTGATCGTTAATTTAAACAATGATCGATCATGGAAATGATCGAAAATTGACATCCCTAAATCCAAATAATTTGGATGCAAACCCGGCTATTGTCTGCATCAAACCATGCTTCCGAACAAGTGTCATTCCCCATTCTGGAGTGCTCCAGGACAGCTCTATGTCTCTGAGCACGGTTCTGTCTGTGAGTGGGGTGGAGTAACGTAGCGCTCAATCATGCTGCATTGTTTGTGAGAGCTGCCACCTTCACCCCATGCACAGTGAAAATCTCAGACTCTGATACAGGACAAATAAAACAGAACTTATAACAATGGAGCTAATATGTTAGCAAGAAGGCTGCTAATATTTTTCGGCTACAGTCCCTAAAGTTAACTGCAAGTAAGCAAACCTTTAACTAGCTGTAGCATTATGCAGTCCCTCCAGGATTTTGCGATTGCTGAATTTATTGCGAAATCAAGCAAACTCCACAATTTTAGCAATGATTGCAAGTTTTCGGAATTGAACTGTCCCGTGACATCATCACAATGCGCATTTAGTCATAAAGGCCTTGCGTATGCGCGCAAGATAGCGCCATGAGCACAGGTGTTGAGTTATAGCACCCATCAACAAAGATAAAGCGGCACAATAAAACGGACATTTCTTTATCAATTTACATTTTAACTGGATGCTTCATGCTATTAGTTTGTCACAGTCTATTCAGAAACATGTCAGCTGATAAGAAAAGAAAGAATTCTGTGTCGAACAAGAAAGAAATGGCTACTAACACGGGGACGGCAGCTAACTTTGCTGCTGCCTGTAACGTCTTAATTGACAGTTGTCACGACTATTAAGGGCCTGAAGAGAAGATGGAATATTCAATGTTGTCAGTAGAAGATATCCCCTCGCTTCCCTCTACTCCTCTGAAGTCTCCCCCCAAAAAGGCTGCGGTGAGTCCGGAATGAAGCTGTGGCCACTAACGTTAGTAGATGAGGCACGGAAAGCAGGAAAAATTTTCAGGCTGATTGATCTTTTTTTGAGATCAAGTTTCCTGTAAATATTCCTGCTAATGTATATATATGTTCTTGGCTTCTTTTTTTCCACGACTATATGGTAATGTTTTAAGTCTATGGCCAAAAGTAATTTTTCGTCCGTTTATCCCCGAAGCAGTCATAGTTGATGTAGTGCTGTGTTCTCACCAGTCTTTAAGCTTTTGTTCTAAGGAACTTGTTCAAGTGACTTGTTTTTTTTTTCTTCTTTTTATTCAAATCTTGTTATTTTGATGTCTTTATCAATAACCTCACTCAATGTCAGGGGAATAAGGAACAACTTAAAAAGCAAAGCCATTTTTTTATTTGCCAAACAATATAAAACAGATTTGTGTTTTCTTCAAGAGACTCAAGAGCATCTCTGAGGATATGTGTTTTTGGAAATCCAGGTGGGGAAATGACACCTTTTGTTCTCATGCTTCTCAACAGTCTGTAGGCGTTTGTACACTCAAAAATGTATTTGCTGGTAAACTTCCTTATACAGACTTTGATACCAATAGGCATATGTCATATGTCATGTTATTCAAATTCAGAACGTTATTGTCATGAATATTTATGGGTACAATTCAAATAATGAAAACAATGTTCTTTTAGACAAGTTAGAAGAGAAAATTGTTAATTGATTAGCCAAATTCCCTGATGCATATATACTTTTGGGTGGTGACATTAATAATCACATTAGATAATATAATTGACAGATGGCCTCCTGGTTCTTGTGCTAATACAAATGTAAAGCTAAAAATGTTGATGGAAAGATTTGATCTGATTGATGCGTGGAGAGTCATACCAGAGCCTTTACCTGGTGTAATAAGTTAAGGTCTAAGCAATCGAGAATAGATTTATCTGAATACTGATATCTTATCTAACCCGTCAAACAGAGGCAGACAGAGTACACAACTTTATTACTTGATTAAAAGTACACATACCCCTTGCTAAATTTTACTCAAGTACAAGTAAAAGTACCACAGTCAGATGTCTACTTAAGTAAAAGTACTTGTTTTAAAAAGTACTTGAGTATCAAGAGTACATTTTCTAAATATTGCATTACTAATGCCACAGTGCTTACATTTATGTACAGAAACATCCTACATGGAGTTATGAAACATTTTAATACCTTGAAGAATGTAAAAGGAATTGAAAGTAAAATCAAGTAATTTTCGTCTTTTTACCATGTTGCTTTATTTAACATTTCTCACTTTCCCACAAGGCAATAGCACAATGGCAACGCTCTGATTAACCTCTGCTAGAGTTTTAATGTATTTTTTGCACCCACATTTGAACTTGACTGTGTTAAACACACCGCATACTCAAGAACATCAAAACAAATGCTCAGCTTGAATTAATGTGTAATATCAGAAAAGAAAATTCTGCTAACAATTGTGTGTACATGTGAGTTTCTCTTTTTTTTCAATCAAATCAATAAACCTAAACCAGCAAAGAAGGCAATACAGCAATGTTCTGATACACCTCTGAACCTGACTGTGCTATACACGCAGCACAGAAGAGAAAATAATAATGATTAAAGAAACTCAGCTAATCAGTTGATGACAACTCTTTCTGTACGTGTACTGTACTTCAATTCAATCATATGTCATTTAGTCTTTGGATGTGATTGCTGATAGGCTGTCCCAATTAGTGGCACCTGCACAATCCAATCACAGTTTGCGAGAGACAAAACAAAATGAGGGTTTCAGATATTTTTTTTTCTTCCTTTTTTTCCCGTCCACACGGAGATGCGTTTTTGTGAATACGCACAATTTTTTTTATCGGATAGGCATTTCATCCACACGGAATCCGGCGTTTTGAAACAGTGAGACAGGTGATTTTTTAAAACGGTGTGATGAGAAATCGAGTCCCCCATGAGAAATCGGGTCTGCCTAGGACCAAGGCGGTAGTGGTTTTAAATGCTTGATCAAAAGTTATTATCATGATAGCTTGTTGTATGGCTAATCGGAGAGGTGGTAGCTTGTTGTTTTAAGCTAAAATAATTTTGTAAAAGCAACATACAGAATGTAATCGATAAAAATCTTTTTAAATGTCATAAAACTAGCAACATCTCATAAATAATACATTGTAATTAGTTTTAATTTTCAGTTACTAGAACGCCTCAGCACAGCTTTCGAATATTTTTTCCAGTTAATAATAATAATAATAATTAAAGCTGCAAGCAGCATTTACGGGGTTCAAGCACTTAAGGGATCTTAGGTGGTCAGAGCCAACCTGGACATATATGGATGGCCGTTAAACACATCCAAAATGGAGAATAGGCTAACAGACAGACACACACACTGAAATTAAATGATTAAACTCGTTTTTAAGATTTTAGATGTCATTTTCAGGTTTCACTGTAATCATAATGTGGTAAAATTTTAAAAACTGATATGTCTGAATGAACAAAATGGAAAACTTTAACTCAATGAGATTTGAAATGTTGTAAGAGTGTTTTTTGTATTGTTTAGGCATTACATCCTTTCAACTGTACAGTTTAAGTTAGCTGAATGAGCCCATTAGTGGTTTTCCGCTGCCATCTAGTGGTTATAAATGGCAATTTCTCATACATCAATGTGTTAATCCTTTTAACTCTTAGTGTTTTTTGCCCAATATCTCTTAAATATGGCATGCTCGTTTAGAATGAAATTATGCATTATTTTACACAGTTTTGATAATTTGTGGGCTTTCTGTTTGTATTAATAGGCCTTTGTGTACACTATGCAAATAACATATTATAAAATTACTGGTTTATAGTTGTCCAAATGCAATTGTTCAACATGTTTTTGATAATTATTGACCTTCTGAGTCTAGAGAATTGTACTTCAGTGGTTTTATTGATTTTCAGCTTAAAGCCTTGGAATACTTTGCCAAAGTAACTTTTTCAAATAATCTTGAATATTTAATTAACAGATTTATTGACAAAATTGGTCCCAGAGGCAAAGTTTTTCAGAATGAGGAGATCTATCATATGATATGAAGATTTTGTGTTTTTGAGTGAATATATGTGCATTTTCAAACAGTTTGAGGCCATTTACCATCTAAATCTTGTGTTATGAGACCTTTTCTACTGTTATAGCGCCACCTATGGATCAATCTCCATGAAACTTTGCAGCCTTGTTGAGAGTCACCTGTTACATGATTTCACCTAGTTTCATAAAGTTTTGAGTTTTCGTTTAGGTTTTATAGGCTTTGGGGTATGTTTGGCCACACCCCTTTTTCTAAATTACCCCTTTACAGCTAACCAAAGGACAAAATTCAACATTTTTTTGATAATTATTGATCTAGAGAGTCCACAGAATATTACTGCAGTGGTTTGGTTCTGATCGGGCAAAAAATCTAGGACTAGTTCGCAAAAGTAAGTTTTTAACATATTTGTGAATAACAATTGAACGATTTGATTGACAGCAATGGTTCTTGAGGCAAAGTTGTGCATTATGAGGAGATCTATCAAATGATATGCATATTGTGTTGATATGTGAAACACCACGTGATTACAGAGCCATACAACTCGTTAGCGCCAACTAGTGGCCGATTTCTTTCAAAATTCTTACAGACCTTAAGGTTCATGAGTCGAACGTACCCAGCGAGTTTCGTTCCGATCAACATCCGTTAACCCTTTCAAATAGGTGCTTAAACTTGTTTGGCCAATGGCGGCCATGTTTTTTGAGATATGCAAATGTCCTCATAGGTACTTGTGCCCCTTCAGACCAAGACACTGCATACCAATTTTCAAGTCGATCGAGCCAACGGTTGCCTAGTTATAGCCATTTATGTGTTTTTTCTATCTTATTGCGCCTCCAAGTGGCAGAGATGCGCAATTTTTTTTATTTTACCCAAAATTGAGCTCGTACATATGTGTACCAAGTTTGGTGAAGTTATCTCATTCCGTTCAAGAGTTATAGTTAAAATAGCATTTGGCCAACGTTACTATAGACGCTTTTTGGCATACTGTTTCGCGTAAAAATTGAAATTTCAACTTTTTTTTGATAATTATTGATATTGAGTGTCCAGGGAATATTTCTGAAGTGGTTTGGTTCTGATTGGTTGAAAATCCTAGGACTAGTTCGCAAAAGTAGGTTTCGGATATAGCTCGATTTTGCGAGAAAACGGTGTGTCGTAGACCCCAAAAAGGCGCCGTGCACTTTTGTTCGGGCTAACCCAAGGATTGCTATGATGCCATGTTTTTGAGTTTATGGCTAACGGTTTACGATTCACGGCCAAAAATGTCCAAAATTTTTGTTTTTTGCGCTGTAGCGCCCCCGTTTGGCCGATTGGGCTGAGACTTTGATAAGTTCTCCCCAAAATGAGCTCTACCATCTGTCCAAATTTCAGCTCTCTAGGACTTACGGTTTGGGTTGCACGTTCAGTTCTAGGGCGGAAGAATAATAATAATAATAATAATTAAAGCTGCAAGCAGCATTTACGGGGTTCAAGCACATTAAGGCCTCTGAGGTGGTCTGAGCCAACCTGGATGTATGGAAGACAGTTAAACACATCCAAAACGGAGAATAGGCTGACAGACAGACACACACGCACTGAAATTAAATGATTAAACTAGTTTTAAGAGTTTGGATGTCATTTTCAGGTTTCACTGTAATCATAATGTGGCAAAATTTTAAAAACTGATAAGTCTGTATGAACAAAATGGAAAACTTTTAACTCAGTGAGATTTAAAATGTTGTAACAGTGTTTTTTTTTTTTATTGTTTAGGCATGAATTCATAAATCTTCTCAAAAGTACTGTTTCAATTTGCTGAATGAGCCCATTAGTGGTCTTCCGCTGCCATCTAGTGGTTGCATTTACTCAAACAACACTGTTTTTAAACATAACTGTTATAGTGTAAAGTTTTTTGCCCAATCTCTCTTAAATTTTGCATGCTTATTTAGAATGAAATTAGGCATTATTTTACACATTTTTTATAATTTGTGGGCTTTCTGTTTGTATTAATAGGCCTTTGTGTACACTGTGAAAAGAACATATTATACAATCACTGGTTTATAGTTGCCCAAATGCAATTGTTCAACATGTTTTGGATAATTATTGACCTTAAGAGTCTAGAGAATTGTACTTCAGTGGTTTTATTGATTTTCAGCTGAAAGCCTTGGACTACTTTGCCAAAGTAACTTTTTAAAATAATCTTGAATATTTAATTAACAGCTTTATTGACAACATTGGTCCCAAAAGTTGTTCAGAATGAGGAGATCTATCATATGATATGAAGATCTAGTGTTTATGTGAATATATGAGCATTTTCAGACAATTTGAGGCCATTTACCATGTAAATCTTATGTTTTGAGACCTTTTCTACTGTTATTGCGCCACCTATGGTCCGATCTTCATAAAAATTTGCATGCTTGTTAAGAGTCACCTGTTACATGTTTTCACCAAGTTTCATAAAGTTTTGAGTTTTCGTTTAGGTTTATATGCTTTTGGGTACTTTGGTCACGCCCCCTTTCCAATTTAGCCAGTTATAGCTAACCAAAGGACAAAATTCAACATTTTTTTTGATAATTATTGATCTAGAGAGTCCAGAGAAAATTACTGCAGTAGTTTGGTTTCGATCGGGTAAAAAACCTGGGACTAGTTCGCAAAAGTACGTTTTTAACATATTTGTGAATAACAATTGAACGATTTGATTGACATCTTCGCTCCTTGAGGCAAAGTTGCTCACAAAGAGGAGATCTATTATATGATATGAATATCTAGTGTTTGTGTGAATGTATGAACATGTCCTACAAATTGTAATCATTTTCTATTGAAAATGTGTGTTTTTGAGGCTTTTTCAACTGTTATAGCGCCACCTATGATCCGATCTCCATGACACTTTGCATGCTTGTTAAGAGTCACGTGTTACATGTTTTCACCGAGTTTCATAAAGTTTTGAGTTTTCGTTTAGGTTTTATAGGCTTTGGGGTATGTTTGGCCACACCCCTTTTCTAAATTACCCATTTAAAGCTAACCAAAGGACAAAATTCAACATTTTTTTGATAATTATTGATCTAGAGAGTCCACAGAATATTACTGCAGTGGTTTGGTCCCGATCGGACAAAAAACCTAGGACTAGTTCGCAAAAGTAGGTTTTTAACATATTTGTAAATAACAATTGAACGATTTGATTGACAGCAATGGTTCTTGAGGCAAAGTTGTGCATTATGAGGAGATCTATCAAATGATATGCATATTGTGTTGATATGTGAAACACCACGTGATTACAGAGCCATAAAACTCGTTAGCGCCAACTAGTGGCCGATTTCTTTCAAAATTCTTACAGACCTTAAGGTTCATGAGTCGAACGTACCCAGTGAGTTTCGTTCCGATCAACATCCGTTAACCCTTTCAAATAGGTGCTTAAAATTGTTTGGCCAATGGCGGCCATGTTTTTTGAGATATGCAAATGTCCTCATAGGTACTTGTGCCCCTTCCGACCAAGACACTGCATACCAATTTTCAAGTCGATCGAGCGAACGGTTGCCTAGTTATAGCCATTTATGTGTTTTTTAAATCTTATTGCGCCCCCAAGTGGCAGAGCTGCGCAATTTTTTTTATTTGACCAAAGATTGAGCTTATACATATGTGTACCGAGTTTGGTGAAGATATCTCATTCCGTTCAAGAGTTATAGTCAAAATAGCATTTGGCTAACGTTAGCATAGACACTTTTTGGTGTACTGTTTCGCGTAAGAATTGAAATTTCACCTTTTTTTTGATAATTATTGATATTGAGTGTCCAGGGAATATTTCTGAAGTGGTTTGATTCCGATCGGTTAAAAATCCTAGGACTAGTTCGCAAAAGTAGGTTTCGGATATAGCTCGATTTTGCGAGAAAACGGTGCGTCGTAGAGCAAAAAATGCAGCTGTGCACTTTTGTTCGGGCTAACCCAAGGATTGCAACGATGCCTTGTTTTTGAGTCTACGGCTAACGGTTTACGATCTGCGGCCAAAAATGTCCAAAATTTTTGTTTTTTGCGCTGTAGCGCCCCCGTTAGGCCGATTGGGCTGAGACTTTGATAAGTTCTCCCCAAAATGAGCTCTACGATCTGTCCAAATTTCAGCTCTCTAGGCCTTACGGTTTGGGCTGCACGTTCAGTTCTAGGGCAGAAGAATAATAATAATAATAAAAATCCTAACAATTACAAGAGGGTTTCAGCACTGCGTGCTTGAACCCCTAATTAAAGCTGCAAGCAGCATTTTACCGGGGTTCAAGCACATTAAGGCCTCTGAGGTGGTCAGAGCCAACCTGGATGCACGGATGACAGTTAAACACATCCAAAATGGAGAACAGGCTAACAGACAGACACACACACTGAAAGTAAATGATTAGACTAATATATTAATACTCTATAAGCATATGCACACACACACACACACACACACACACACACAAAGACACACGTATACATGCACAAACATTTTGTTGCAGATATAGGTATTTGAAATAAGTGATAGGTGACAATAAACTTATTGCAAGTCTTCTCTTTTTAAGAGTTTAGATTTCATTTTTTAGGTTAAACTGTAATCATAATGTGGCAAAATTTTAAAAACTGATATATCTGTATGAACAAAATGGAAAACATTGACTCAATGAGATTTAAAATGTTATAACAGTTCATTTTTTAATGTTCTGGCATGAATTCATGAATCCTTTCAACAGTACTGTTCAACTTTACTGAATGAGCCCATTAGTGGTCTTCCGCTGCCATCTAGTGGTTATAAATTGCATTTACTCCAACAACACTGTGTTTTTAAACATAACTGTTATAGTGTTATTTTTTTTTTTGCCCAATCTCTCCTAAATTTTGCATGCTTGTTTAGAATGAAATTATGCATTATTTTACACAGTTTTGATAATTTGTGGGCTTTCTGATTGTATTAATAGACCTTTGTGTGCACTATGAAAAGAACATATCATAAAATGACTGGTTTATAGTTGCCCAAATGCAATTGTTCAACATGTTTTTGATAATTATTGACCTTCAGAGTCTAGAGAATTGTACTTCAGTGGTTTTATTGATTTTCATCTTAAACCGTATCACAAGTATGCCAAAGTAACTTTTTCAAATAATCTTGAATATTTAATTAACAGCTTTATTGACAACATTGGTCCCAGAGGCAAAGTTGTTCAGAATGAGGAGATCTATCATATGATATGAAGATTTAGTGATTTTGAGTGAATATATGAGCATTTTCAAACAATTTGAGGCCATTTACCATATAAATCTTGTGTTTTGAGACCTTTTCTACTGTTATAGCGCCACCTATGGTCTGATCTCCATGAAACTTTGCATGCTTGTTAAGAGTCATCTGTTACATGATTTCACGAAGGCTCATAAAGTTTTGAGTTTTCGTTTAGGTTTTATAGGCTTTGGGGTATGTTTGGCCACACCCCTTTTCCTAAATTACCCCTTTACAGCTAACCAAAGGACAAAATTCAACATTTTTTTAATAATTATTGATCTAGAGAGTCCACAGAATATTACTGCAGTGGTTTGGTTCCGATCGGACAAAAAACCTAGGACTAGTTCGCAAAAGTAGGTTTTTAACATATTTGTGAATAACAATTGAACGATTTGATTGACAGCAATGGTTCTTGAGGCAAAGTTGTGCATTATGAGGAGATCTATCAAATGATATGCATATTGTGTTGATATGTGAAACACCACGTGATTACAGAGCCATAAAACTCGTTAGCGCCAACTAGTGGCCGATTTCTTTCAAAATTCTTACAGACCTTAAGGTTCATGAGTCGAACGTACCCAGCGAGTTTCGTTCCGATCAACATCCGTTAACCCTTTCAAATAGGTGCTTAAAATTGTTTGGCCAATGGCGGCCATGTTTTTTTGAGATATGCAAATGTCCTCATAGGTACTTGTGCCCCTTCAGATCAAGACACTGCATACCAATTTTCAAGTGGATCGAGCCAACGGTTGCCTAGTTATAGCCATTTATGTGTTTTTTCTATCTTATAGCGCCCCCAAGTGGCAGAGATGCGCAATTTTTTTGATTTGACCAAAGATTGAGCTCATACATATGTGTACCGAGTTTGGTGAAGATATCTCATTCCGTTCAAGAGTTATAGTTAAAACAGCATTTGGCTAACGTTAGCATAGACGCTTTTTGGCGTCCTGTTTCGCGTATGAATCGAAATTTCAACTTTTTTTTGATAATTATTGATATTCAGTGTTCAGGGAATATTTATGAAGTGGTTCGGTTCTGATTGGTTGAAAATCCTAGGACTAGTTCGCAAAAGTAGGTTTCGGATATAGCTCGATTTTGCGAGAAAACGGTGCGTCGTAGACCCCAAAAAGGCGCCGTGCACTTTTGTTCGGGCTAACCCAAGGATTGCAACAATGCCATGTTTTTGAGTTTATGGCTAACGGTTTACGATTCACGGCCAAAAATGTCCAAAATTTTTGTTTTTTGCGCTGTAGCGCCCCCGTTAGGCCGATTGGGCTGAGACTTTGATAAGTTCTCCCCAAATTGAGCTCTACGATCTGTCCAAATTTCAGCTCTCTAGGCCTTACGGTTTGGGCTGCACGTTCAGTTTTACGGCGGAAGAATAATAATAATAATAATAATAATAATAATAATTAAAGCTGCAAGCAGCATTTTACGGGGTTCAAGCAGTTTAGGTCTCTGGGGTGGTCTCGGCCAGTTTTTAAGAGTATAGATCTCATTTAGGTTTCACTGAAATCATAATGTGGCAAAATTGTAAAAACTGATATGTCTGTATGAATAAAAAAGAAAACTTTGACTGAATGAGATTTAAAATGTTGTAACAGTGTTTTTTTGTTGTTGTTTTGGCATTAATTCATGAAACCATTCAACAGTACTGTTTAAGTTAACTGAATGAGCCCATTGGTGGTTTTCTGCTGCCATCTAGTGGTTATAAATGGAAATTTCTCATACATCATTGTGTTAAACCTTTATAATTGTTGACTTATCATTCCTAAATTTTGCATGCTTGTTAAGAATGAAATTCTGCATTATTTTACACAGTTTTGATCATTTGTAGGCTTTCTGTTTGTATTAATACGCGTTTGTGTACACTATGTAAAGAACATATTATAAAATTACTGGTTTATAGTTGTCCAAATGCAATTGTTCAACATGTTTTTGATAATTATTGACCTTCAGAGTCTAGAGAATTGTATTTTTGTAATTGTAATTTTTAGCTAAAATTCTTGTAATAGTTTGCAAAAGTAAACTATTACTGTAAACTGTTTATTAACAGTTTTATTAATAACATTGGTTTTTATTATTAACAGAAGCAAAGTTGTTCAGAAAGACGAGATCTATCATTTGATATGCAAGTATAGTGTTTTAGTGAATAAAAGAACCTCTTGGGGTTATTTAATATAGAAATATTATGTTTTTGAAGCCACTATATTGTCTACATGAAAGGTTGCATGCTTGTTAAGAGTCATCTGACACATCTTGTCACCATGAGTTTTGAGTTTTGTTTGGGTTTTATAGGCTTTTGGTATATTTGACAACAACCCTTTTTTAAATTACAATGTTAAAGGTAACCGAAGAACAAAATAAAAAAATAAAATTTTTTTGATAATTATTGATCTAGAGAGTCCAGAGAATATTACTATAGTGGTTTGATCGAGATTGAGCAAAAACCTATTACTAGTTTGTAAAAATTAGTTTAACATATTTGTGAATAAATAATGAACAATTTGATTGACAGCAATGGTTCCTGAGGCAAAGTTGTGCATTATGAAGAGGTGTATCATATGTTATAAATATATTGGGGGTTTTTTATATATATTTACATATTTTATAATTTTGGTTATTTTGTATACAGATGTTGTATTTATGACGCCTTTTCAACTGTTGTAGTGCCACCTATATTCTGATTTCCATGAAACTATGCATGGTTCTTAAGAGTCATTTGACACGTTTTCTCCAAGTTTCATAAATTTTAGAGTTTTCGTTTAGGTTTTAGGCTTTTGGGTATATTTGGACACACTCCTTTTCTAAATTTTCAGATGTATGGCGCAGTACTATCTTCACTAGTGAAAAATCGTCTCATTGGCCCTTGCTCCCTCTAGTGAAGATATTATTGTGCCAAGACGAAGTGCTTACAAGCACTTGCCATGGTGTTCCGCCACACAATATAGTTATCCATTATACACGCTATGAAAAGCGCAACGTTTTGTTTTGTGTTACCGTCCTAGGTCTAGTTACACTACGTGAGTAACTGTATTAAAATAGGGAAAACGTGGAGGTGTTTCGTAGCTTCTCTGCTTGGCCCATATTGAATGAATGGGCTAAGCTAAGTGCTTTCAAAGTGTTACTGCGCGCCAAAGCGATTGAGTCATACCTGTCAAGTTTTGGATTTGAAAATAAGGGAAATTTTCTGGCTCCTACCGTAAGCAGTCCCACCACCCCACCAAAGCTCCAGTATCCCTTACATTTTTAGACAGGTGTTATAGTTCCAAATGAAAACACAAAAGGGTATATACCAAGAGCATTTATTTAAAGGCTTATTTGCATATTTTCTGTTAATTTAACATTGCTTGTATTTACATTTACATTTTATTTTCATTCCACGCATTCTTTTAATTTCATTTTGCTTTTCTTTTACAGTTTTTCTTTTCATTTCACATAACTTTTCTTTTACTCTTTTAGTGAGTTGTTGTACAAATTTGTTGCAGACTTTGCATTCTTTAAAAAAGTTAATTCGCTGTCCCATTTATCATGGTATTTACACATAGGTTTTGTTTTTTTGGCAGGTCTCTATTGTAGCATCCATCATCCATCTCTTTTTTTTTCTTTTGTTGTTGTTGTTTTTCCCGCATTATAACTCATGTCATCTGACCTCACACACCCCTTGCGACAGGCTACTACAAGTGGCAGACTGGCAGTTATTGCGAGACTAGTGACAGAGCTCAGATTGGGAATGTTTTTTTTAATTATAATTTTATTAATAATGCAGGTTAAAATAAAAAAATTTAAAATTAAAATACAGGAGATTTACTGGAAAATACTAATATGGGAGGACATTGTGAAAGAAGGGTAAAATACGTGACTTTTCGGCCAAAATGGAATACTTGACAGGTATGGATTGAGTGCACGCACTGAGACAAGAGACGTATGTATTTACTCGTCTTAGGTAAGGGAAAAACATAGTTTTATATGAAAACACGGTGTTGTATCCCTTTAAGTAGGCTGTAAGTGTATTGTTTTAGTGAATTCAGTAAAACTGTTTTTCCTTTTTTTTCAATGTATGGCATCATGAACCACCTTTATTTTTAGGAGTGTATAGTGACATGAAGAGGCCAAGATTCACATCATTTTTTTTTTTTTTTTTTTTTTTATGGAAGATTGAGTTGTTATACATATGTATCAAGATTGGTGAAGAGATTGTGATTATGAGTTGTTGCTACTTTAGTAACATTTGCCTTCTCTCTTAAAAACATGTTGATGACTGTTTGTGACAGTGAGTAAAAGTTGTAAGTTTTTTTTTTCTTCTGACATTTACTGTCCAGAGAATATTTTTATCCTCGTTTTGTTCTGATTTGGTGAAAATTATAAGACTACGTAGTTTATAGAATAAGGTTTTGGATATATAACTGCATTTTGTAAAAAAAAACAAAAGTGTTTGTGTACACAATGTTAAATTTAATGTTTCTTCAAAGTAGTCTACTTATTTGTGAAAGTGGCTAGTTCAGATAAATCATTTTGTTTAATATGTAAAATAATTGTAATATTGTTGTCTTTGAGCATGTGGTATGCCAAAGGAAAATGTAGTTGTATGGTGAATCAATGTGGAGCCGAATGATGCAGATGTGAATGTAAATGATGTAAAGAATAGTATGTAATTTGACTATTGTTTTCAGAAAAATGTCAAGTATTCTAATGGTGTGAATATTTTGGAAAAATATCAAGAGCTGTTGATGTGTTGTTGTAGTGTAGAGAGTTTTTATTTCTAATTTTAAGTATTTCTAAGTGTAAACGTTTGATTCTTAGAGTGAATGGAATAATTTTTTTTCTGTTAATATTATTGTAATTACAATGTAGGCCTAATGCTTCATTATGCAGTGTGGTAGGTGGACATAATACATTTAAGATTCATTGCCAAACGGTAGTGAAATCAGAAGAAGTAGTAGTAATACAATTAACCACTAGGGGTATTGCAACGTGTTTCAAGGTATTTCGTGGTTGGTTTTTAAGCAGAGTCGTATATGGTTTGAGAAAGGTAAGAAACGTGGTTTTGCTGGTGAATTAATTTATAACCATACGTTTATTTTATAATCAGCTTTGCTTTTTAGTATAGTGTGTTTGGGAATTCGATGTTAGTGGATTGCTGGTGGTAATGTAAATTAATGAAATTAACGAACGTAGGGGTGTGTTTGGACAAGGCCTCGATAAATGGGTTACTTGTTGCGTGTTTTTATGCCCGTAAAAGTTTGAAACATTTACGTGTGCGTGGTTTAAAGGTTTTGATGGATGTGTAGTTTTAGTTTTAGTTTTATGTCATTTTATATTTTAAGTCTGATATCCACATGTACATCGTGGGATGTTCAGATTTGGGGCATTACGTTTCAATAGCTAATGTAACTTACGTGTATGACGTTAGAGGTAGGCCCTGAGTTTGATAAGTTTTATTTATCTGCTAACTTTGTAGTACTTTTAAATTAAAACATAGGAATCTTGAGTAGGGATGGTCCAATTACTTTGAACTAAAGGGTGATGTGATGATTTTTATTAAAAACTAGTATTTAAATAAGGTTGTGTATAATTGTTATTGGTGTTTCGTGCAGAGATAGAGAGGCTTATTGTGTAAAAAATGTGTATACATGTATACACTATGATAATCAGGTTTCTAGAATTCGAACAAAATGGCCATTGTTTGAGAACATGCGAGTTAAAATTTGACGTGGTCTTATTTGAACCAGTGTGTGGTCTAAGCTGCTCCAAAGCGTCCGTTTCATGCAGCGCGTGCTGCAAAGACGCTACACATACGGTAGCATTGCGCAAACCGATCGCTGTCCATGCCTGTTAAGGCGCGGTTACAGTAGACTTTAAACGTGCGAAATTATTTCGGACACCGCTGCGAATATGGGCGGGAGCAATAAAACGGTCTTTCCTCAATTATCACAACATGGATTAATATGTGCTTGTACTGTGTCTTTTGCGACGGCGTCGAAAACGTCTTATTATATTGTACTCTCTGTATCTTTCTCTATATAAATATACACCCTAAGCAATAAAAAATTATAAAACATCCACATTCAAATGTATCATCTGTTTCGGTTGACACTACAAACCATGCAGATACTTTATTTTATTTTTTATAATCTTTTAAATATGTATTGTATAAAATAGGACGTTGCGCTACAGCTAAAGTTATATAGCGCTTTCTTAATTTCTGTACAGAGAGGTCACGCAGTGACGTATCGATCTTCTACTGGTCCCAAATCTTCACGTGATCCGAATTCGCAGGTCAGAGTTCACCAAACTTGAACTTTGAAACGCAGCGAAATGCGAAATTTTTCGCATGAGCTTGCGTTTCCGGTCTGACTCATTCGCATGCGTATGAATGGAAGTCAATGGAGAGAAAAGTGCAGTGTGACCGCCCCATTAGAAATTTTGTCCGACTTGAGACGGCGCCGACGAAACATGATTGTCACGTGGGTCATCAAAGTAACGAGAGAGTTTTTCGAGAGCAGCCGGCTGAACTCAGCCAGCCGCCGCAGATTCTCTAGAGCGGCTGCAGGTGTGCTGATGACGAAACTACTGCTTCACGATTGGCCAGATTTACCGCATGACAACGATCGCGTGGATTTCGGGTTAGACGAACCTTTTCAGTTCCAATAATTGCAAGCAATCTGTTTTTAGAACGGTAAGACCATTTTTTTATTGTAGTTACACTGTTGTATTGACTCACGTTTATCATACAACATTGATAAAGTACCCCACTGTATTAGTATTTAAATAGTATATGATAATGTTGAACTTTATTCTTGAAAATATGGCGCTGTATTAAGCAGTATGTAAAAACTGTTTTTGTTGCTTGTGAAAAAGTTTCTAAAACGTCTGTGTATTTTACAAGTATTGCATTTAATTCATTTCATCTGTGATAAAGTATGCAAGCACCCATGCGCGTAATTTGCAGGGGGGTTAGGGGGGTCATGACCCCCCCAAAAATCAGATCCAACTAATATAACCCCCTCAATATCATCAAACCATTCAGATTAAAATAATATGAAATATTCAGAATAAATACTTTTGTTCGTTTTCTTTATTAATTTCATTTGCCAGCAAGAAAGATAGTATCATATTTTAAATAATCTGTAATGTACCCCCCGCCCCCCGCACCGACTACTTGGTATTACCCAACCTGCTTTCTCTACCAAGTTTGTTCACTATTTTGCGAAGTCCCTGGGATGAATGGGTGGAAAAAGCTGACGGAAAGATGAAAAGGACACTGAAAGGCAGCCAGACAACAATTTTTCATTGTTTGTCGACACCAGCCAAAAAAAGAAAAAAAAAAGAAAAGAAAATCCTGACCAAACGGAGGTACCCCGCCAAATTGGCTGTTAAGTTAGCTGAGCGTTTCTCAAAGTGTGGGGAGTAGATACATGACAAACATGTTTTGTGCCCATCTTTTTAATTACTTTATTTATTGACCATACACTCAAAACAAAACAAAGACACATTTAAATGTAAGCCTTACTTAACCTTTTCACACGTAAGTTTAAAAGTTTTTCAAGGCGACCGTTATTGATCTTAGTATCGCTTTATGGTTCCCATGGAGACGCGTCATTCATTGCTTGTCAGCGCTGATGACTGATGATCTGCTATTATTTCCTTTTTTATTCTAATTTCACAAATTTGTTAGCTATAGCAGGATATATCTGATATTCCGATTGTCAAATATGTGCAAGTGGATGTGTTTTGTTGTTCAAATACCTTTATAATGATCGCGTTAATTGTGTTGTATGCGCAACGTATTTTAGGTATCTATCTTATTAAAATACCTAAAAAATTACGTAACGTTAAATTATTATTAGGAATTTACCACCTCCGGTTCAATTTGAGATGATTATAATATATTATAATTATAATTATTATTATTATTATTATTTATATATATATATATATATATATATAATTTTTTTTTTTTTTGCATGGAGTTTGCAAAGTGACAAAATGAATCAAAGCACAACTAAGGTTAACGTCAGTCCACACTTGTATTTTCTCAGTTTCTGAATTTGATGTTATCAGAGGCTAAATGCAAACACAATTATTATTATTTTTTTAATCTACTTTTGAGTCTTATTTCATGCAAAGTGATAATATAATTGCACTTTCATTTTCTCTATTTGAAAGTTTTTAATGCGGTTATTTTAGTTTTTGTTATTATGCTGTTTTGTTGACTGGAGTTGGCTGGCTAGATGTTGGTTTGCCAGTGTCCTGTGAGGTAAAGCCAGAGGGTGCCAGGGACTGTGTAGAACCAATGTCACTGAATTATAACTTATGTTGCTTTTTGCTCCAATACAGTCACCCGTTTTTTTTTTTTTCGGGGGGGGGGGCATAATTAAATTATGCAAATTAGCATGTTACCTTTTACACAAGAAAATTATTCAATAAATTAATTAATTAATAAATATGCCGCAAGTTTAACCCCCCCAATGGTAGACCCAAAGTTACGCCCTTGCAAGCACCAAGTGAGTGTCACTAACGCGAGCAGAAAGTGCCCGGCTTGACTGCTTCGTTTTCAACTCCGTCCCCGACTGCAAGCGGCTGCTTTCGCTGATCGCCATCTGTAGAAGAGTTTCAAGTCGAACACACCCGGTCAGATTTCTCTGATTACGTGAAGAGGCTTTTTTTTAATGCGGGAGGTGTATATTCGTCGCCACAGCACGAGAGTGAATGTTCGCCCCGCGGACGAAGAACGACGGAGGATTTGGTTTTCAAAGTAAAGTAAAAGACTTCTTTAACCAGAGAATGTGAACATGTTGTGGAAAAAATCTTGTAAGTCCTGTCAGCGACAGACAGTTTAGCCATACATTTATGTTTCTTAAGAAATATAATTTATAAAAATAAATTTATATTAAGCTATGGATTGTTTCCATCATTTTATTATTATTATCATCATTATTATTTACTTGATTTCTCGGTGTTTGGTAAACTTTATGTAATTTATTAGTCTGTATATAATACAGCATGAGATGTATGCTATGCGTCGTCTTATTCGTTTGTATTAATAATGTAACGTTTGTCATTGTAGCCTACTGTTTTATTGTTGTTGTGCTTTTTAATTAAAGGTGCAGTAGGGAACTTTTGTAAAAAAAAAAAATATTTTTTACATATTTGTTAAACCTGTCATTATGTCCTGACAGTAGAATATGAGACAGATAATCTGTGAATAAATCAAGCTCCTCTGGCTCCTCCCAGTGTCCTATTGCCATTTGCAGTTACAGACCGCTCACGGTAAGAAATCAACCAATCAGAGCTGCGGTCCGTAACTTTGTTTGTGTTCAAAATGTAGAAAAATGTATATAATAAGTGAGTACACCAAGAATCCATTTTGCAAACCATGTTTTTAGCTTGTCCTGAATCACTAGGGTGCACCTATAATAAGTGTTTATATTCAGATTATTTTAGATTGCTTCGGGGGTATTGTGGCGGAGTAACCCAGTACCTTTGTGATTCTTCATAGACATAAACAGAGAGAAGTAGTTCCGGCTATGATATTCTTCCGCAAGACGCAAGCAGTTCTGTTTATTAACTGCTAGAGCGTCAAAAGTTACCTACCGCAGCTTTAAGAATAACAATGAATGCATCTTTTGTTTTAGTCTTAAAAAGTGGAAGGTGTGTGCAAAACAGACAATTATTATGTTTTTTTGTAGAACCTTACATCAAGATGGTGAATTTGAAATGTGCACGAAAAGAGGAATAACGTTAGCTGTTTACAAAATTTAAAATGAATAATTATACTGATGAAAAAGAACATTTAAAAAAAAACTATGACCAAATGATGTTCATGCGACCAACTCAGAAAGTCCCAAAAGAGCGACTAGTGGGAACAATGAGTCTAGAGCTCTGCTAATATGTCTGGAATATGTTAAAAGTTAGAATTTGATTGGTCTAATGGGTAAATTTATTGTATTTAATGATGAACCTTTATAGTACTTGTTGGGTAATTTGCATTTAATTATGTATTGTGGATATCAAGCATGTGTTATAAATGTTTTTGTTTTTTTATATTGAATTGTTCATAGAAGTGGGTTTGTCATAAGTCACTGTCTTATTGAAGCATATTAGTAATCAAGTTAAATTAATGTATGTTTACAATTATTTTGTAGGTGTATGGTAGGTGTGTAAGCAAATATTTATGCTGTTTAATAAAAACCTATAACAATTTTTGAAGAGTCAGTGTAAAATATATATATGAGTTGCTGGGCATTTTGTTTATATGTCTTTGTATGTTATAGTATAAGGTTGATTGTATGATCTTTCTTTTGTTTTGCAGTGGAGTACTGTTGTGAAAATCATGAAGAGAGCCAAGGTTGAAATTGAAGGATATCTTCATGACGTCTCTGAAATTTTGGAAGGGGCTGATCATCACAAGTATTTTACAGCCTTAATACAAGAAGCGGAAAGAAACAGTCGAGTAGTGGTATTTGATCTTCAAAGACATGATGTGTTTCGGAGTGCGGAGAAAGACAGGTAATTGAGAAAATTTTAAATTGAGTAAATGTTTTTTTGGTAACACTTTAGAATAAGGTTCCATTAGTTAATGTTAGTTAATGTATTAATTAACATGAACAAACATTGAATAATACATTTATTACTGTATTTATTCATCTTCGTTAAGGTTAGTTAATGAAAATACAGTTATTCATTGTTAGTTCATGCTTATTCACAGTGCATTAACTAATGTTAACAAGCACAACTTTTGATTTAAATAATGCATTAGTAAATGTTGGAATTAACATGAACTAAGACTTATAAATGCTGTAGAAGGATTGTTCTTGCTTAGTTCATGTTAACGAAAGTAGTTAACTAACATTAACTAATGGAACCTTATTCTAAAGTGTTACCGTTTTTTTTAATTAATTATTTCTGTTATGATGGTTTGTCTGATAAAAAAAAATGTTCTGTTGTATTTTAGGACACCTGTAAGACTATGTAATGTAGACCTTTCTCCCTCACGTCAGAGAAGTGGTGAAGTTGACGTAATTGTTAGCACAGCATCCTTGCTGAGATGTGTGCGTCAGCTTAACTTTGTATTTGATGAGTCGTCGCATGATGTTGTGAACGATGTGACCGTGCAGCATATTTTGCAAGAGGGCCGCGAATATCAAAGGGTAAGTTGTTTCGTATGATGGCATGTATAAATTGTGTACATGTGAATTATTTGTGTGAAGCATTGTTTTTTGAAGAAATGTTGAATGTAATTATGATTAATTGAACAAATTATAACATTATGCTTCAGGGAGAGTTTATTGGTTTGTTAAATGTTGTCAAGTATGTAGTGTAGGTAAGGCAGTATAGAATAGTAGTTATATATATTTTTGATATTGGAATTCCAAAACAGTCATAAAGGTCTATTTTCTGAAATTTAGATGTATACATTGTCTGAAGGCTGAATAACTAAATAAAACTTTGTTCAAGTGTGTTACGTTTGTTAGAGTAGGATGATATTTGGCTGATATATAACTATTTGAAAATCTTGAATCTGAGGGTGAAAAAAATAAAATAAATATCTCATCTAAAGTTCTTAGTAATGCATATTAGTACTGAAATATTAAGCTTTAATATATATTTATGGTAGAACGTTTACAAAATATGTTCAACTTGAACTTTTCCTATGATTTTTGGCAGGTGAGAAATTTTGACCTACAGTGTATTATTGGTTATTGCTACAAATTTAGCTATGCTACTTTTGACTAGTTTCATGCTGCAGGGTCACATTTGTCATGTGGCTGGATTTGGTGTTATAAATTTAACTGGTTTGCATGGACATGCATTATTTATGAAAATGTATATGTAAACCGCCTATTTTGTTAGGTAGGCATAGAGAATAGTGGGTGTTGTTGTATGTGTAATTTACTTGCATTATCCACCTTTCTCCTCAATGCGGAAGTAAGTCTATGGGTGAGACTTCCATTTTGTTAGCTGCTATAGGTAAATAACGAGGAGAATATCAAACGTGCAGTAAACGGTAAAACTATTTGCAGTACAAACCAGTGTGTTCTTAATTAAGATAACAAATTAAAATAGTATGATAGGACACATCAATTGTCAATATTAAGCAGCAAAACAAATTGTTTTGTACATCTAAAAATAGCTAGACGCAAATGAAATTAGAAGCTAGATACATAGAATTTACAAATGGTGGTGCCCATTTTTACATCAGGAAAAAGGTGTATATTACACATTACAGCATTTGTAGGTAATTTATTGTTGGATGTATGGGTATTGTGTGACAAAGTTAAATCATGTTGTTGTTGATGTTTAAATTAATTCATGATTTATATAAGAGAGATTTTTTTGTGTGTGTGTGTTTATAGGTGAATGTTACCATCAAAGTTTTGCAGTTGTCTGAAGATAGACCAGGCATGACCCGTAGCCACCAAAGAATGGCCAGGCGATCATATGATGTCGCAGACCAGACAAACAGTGTCTCCTTGACAGTCTGGGGTGGTGATGGGTTGCAAGTTGGCAAGTGGTATAGACTGACTAATACATCTATTCGGAAATTTGGTGGATGTACGTGTTTGTCTACAACAGCACAGTCAAAAATTACAATTGTGCCGGATGTTTCATGCACTGTGGCACATATAATGGAAAACTTCGACCGAAAGGAAGGTGAAATTATCACAGCAGAGGTGAAGGTAGAATATGTGTGCCCAAGGCAGCATCCTTTGCCTTCAGTGAATCTGGCAACATCACTTACTAGATGTCAGCAATGTGATGCTTTCTGCCGTACATCCAGAGTTGTGTCGGTATTGAGAGGTATTGTTACCATTGAAGACAGCAGTGGCAAAATGAACAATTTTGTTCTGGATGACTTTCTCCTTCGGAAACTTCTGAATGTGCCAAGTGGCAGCACTCCGGATCCTGATGTTCTCGTTATGAGATTGCTTGGTGAGGGATCTAGTCACCTCCATGTAAAGTTTCGTGGACAGCGTGTTCTGGATGTGGCATTTGTGGCAGATGTGAACACAACAAGTTCATCCTCTGTACCACAAAGTACGGAGTGCAAAGCAGGCTCATCTAACATGGGCGATGATCTAAGTGATGATCTGATGCTGCAAGAAATTTTTTCAGAAGTTCAAACAGAAGAGTCAGCAAATTTGGATGCAGAAGAGAAGGATGAAGGATGTGTAGAAAATCAAGAAGGCTCTAATACTTCAGAAGGCTCTGTTGGAAAGCTAACGCAGGAAAGAAGAGATGTAGTGCTTGGAGTTGTGGCTGAAGAGTGTCGGAAAGGTTCTCAAAAGGGTGTGAAGGCAAAGAGTAAGAAATAAAGTGTATTTCTCGAGTTTGGTACAATGTGTAATTTTTTATAGATGTAAACTTTGACTTGAATTGTTTGGGTGGTAGTTATCTGAGACAAGTATAATGTTCTAGCTGAATAAGAGAGTTAAAAAGCAGTGATTTTTTTTTTTTTTTTTTTTACACTACAATACTGTATTAATCAGTCATATTGTAATTGTACAACACGACAGACATTTAGTATTTGGTCACATTACAAGAGTGTTACATTGCTGTTGTGTGTTCTTTTTTTTCATTACTAGAATGAAACAGTTGTTTGGTAATGACAGGTACTACTTTACGATTTTCTGTCAATTTCCTCTTGATTACTGCTACTTGTTTATGTGCAATGTTGAGAAAAGCATCTGAAAATGGTGTTCTTGAGATGCTTGAGTTTTTGACAAGTTTGTAAATTGTTTTGAAGTTATTTTGGAAAGGTTATGTTTTGTGTACATTTGTGATATAGTTGTTATTGTATACTTAAAGAGCACCTTATTTAATATTGTCAAATTGCATATGTTGAGTAATTATTATTAGCAAAGATTTTCTTGAAGGTTGCTAAAGGTAACTTATATTTTTTTTTTATATTCAGGGAAAGAGACTCGTTAAAAAAGAATTTTACATTTCTGGAGATTTTTACAGATTCATTTAGAGTATCTTTCAGTATTGTGAGACATATTTTGTATTTGTGTAATGTTTATTTTTGATGTGAATGTATAACTTATTGGATTCTTACAGTAAAATTAATCATTTTAGACAATGTTAAATAGATACTGTTGTTGTTATGGGCCCAACATGTCAGTTTTGTTAAAATTTTGCACCGATTGTGAAAAAAAGTGGAATTAAAGTTAACTATTGCTCATTGAAAGCAGTTTTGTTCTAATGCTTTTGCTGACTGTCAAATCAGTACTCTGGCTTAAAAGCATCATTTTGGAAACTTAATAGTTCCCTCCTTGAACATAATGAGGTCAAACAAAGAGTTAATGAACTGATTGAAAACTTTTGGATTAAAGCAGACTCTCAGAAAGATTATGGGACAAATTGGGAGCTTCTAAAATATGAGTTGGGAAAGTTTCTCAGGGTGTTTGGAGCTGATTTGGCCAAGGACAGACAAGCAGTTGAAGACGAGTTTATTGAGAAGCTAACATTTCTTTTTCAAAAAGGGTCTCTATCTAATGAGGAAAGATGTGAGTATATGAAATTACAAAATAAATTAGATGACATTTATAAATTGAAAGCTAAGGGAGCATATATAAGATCAAGGAAACAAAGGATAGAAGAGGGCAAACAAAACTCAGCCTACTTCTTTAGACCTGAAAAAAGTAAAAATGTACTGGCTACTGTAGATCAAATTAAAATGCAGGGAAAAATTATTGAAGATCCAAAAGAGTTAGCCATCCACTGCTATAACTTCTATAACAATTGATACACATCTAATTACTGTGAGGAAACAACTAAATCATTTATGACCTCTATTAGCCATTGTAAAACTATATCCCCAGAAGACAGAGACTCATGTGATGATAGCATTGCCGAAGAGGGAGGTGTTGAAGGCGATCAAAAATCTAAAAAACAACAAGAGCCCAGGGTATGATGGCATAACTGCTGAATTATACAAAATGTTTGATAAATTATTTACCCCTTTCTAGTAAAAGTTTTCTCCGAGAGCTTAGAGAAAGAAGCTCTTCCAACAACTATGACACAGGGTGTCATCACATTCATTCCAAAACCAGAAAAGGACAGAAACTGTCTAGAGAATTGGTGTCCTATCACTCTCTTGAATAACGATTACAAAATTTTTGCACTAGTTTTTGCTAATAGATTTAACCTGTTAACTGTCACCCGTCCACCCTGTGGGACGCCTACATTTACTTCACTATATTACAATTAAATCTAATGTAATCTTGATAAACTATATATCGTTGGAAAGGTCTAAGACTTCCAAATATATATTTTACCAATACTTTTTGTTAAACATTATTTCCAATTTGGTGGAAGTAAGCTTATTAGATAACCTATAATGTTATAAGAATGCAATGTATATTTAATTGGATACGTTACTTATATAGTGTGAAAATGGATTTTTCTCGAATTGGGTATCGATCGAAATATATATATATTTTATTGTGCGAATTATTCTGTTAGTTCTGAAGCCATACAATAGCTCAATGCAGCGGATTTCAATTCCAGTCACCCGCTGCTCTGCACATTTTGTACATTTGCCTTATCACTTCAGATTCCTGATCTATTCGAACATAAGTGCCCTGGTAAGTGAATATCACTGGATATTCCACCATGATTACGAAAAGTATGTGCAATTCAAAGTGCATTGAAGTGATAGGTGATACAAAACATATTGCAAGTCTTCTTTTTAAGACTTTAGATGTCATTTTCAGGTTTCACTGATATCATAATGTGGTAAAAGTGTAAAAACTGATATGTCTGTATGAATAAAATGGAATACTTTGCCTCAATGAGAATTAAAATGTTTTGACAGCGATTTTATAATGTTTTGGCATGAATCCATGAAACCTTTGAACTGTACTGTTTAAGTTTGTTGAATGAGCCCATTAGTGGTTTTCCGCTGCCATCTAGTGGTTATAAATTGCAATTTCTTATACATCACTGCGTTTAACATTTATAACTATTAGGGTGTTATTTGTTGCCCAGTCTTTCTTACATTTTGCATGTTTGTTTATTATAATATTTTTATAGTTATTATAAATTAAATTATGCATCATTTTACACCGTTTTGAGAATTTGTTGACTTTGTTTTAGTATTAATAGGCATTTGAGTACACCATTTAGAACATATCTTAAAATTACCATTTTATTGTTGTCCAAATGCATGTTCAACATTTTTTTATATATCTATTGACCTAGAGAGTCTAGAGAATTGTACTGAGAGAATAGTACACATTTAGATACGGATATTTTTAATAAATGATAGATTTATGCTATGTATGGTAGCCAGGTAATATGAATCCAAAATCAAACCCTGAAAAAAATTATTATTCATCTGAAATATTATTAATATTAGTTTGAATTAAATGATAGGCAGTATAATGTTAACTGCAAGTCTTCTCTTTGTTGCACAATTTTCAGATTTACCTGTAATAATAACGTGTTTTATTATTCCATCCACTAGAGGGAGCGTGTTTTATTGTCAGACAGAACGTCTTCCTGTTTCCAGGAAAGGAAGCCATTTTCTCAACTTGCAAAACGAGGTAAGACATGAGGTGGGGTTGCACTCTGTGTAGTCTTTATTATCTGAGTATTAATATTTGTCATCCGTGGTATTATTGAGTCAATCTAAGTTGTTTTCTGTGTGCTTGAAGATTTTGTGGGTTCATTTTGTGCATAAATATTGAAAGGCATCGTTTTAATTCCGAACTAGTTTTGTAATCGACCAGGTCAGCAATTTGATTATAAAATGAATAAGTCGCTATTTTTATAGTATTTGTGTTGTTGTGACCGCTATTATTACTTTAATAGTTAGTAGTTCATGTTAGGGCGGTGTAATTAATTGCATGTGATTGTCATTCTTATGTCATCAGTAAAGTTGCGATGTAATTCGTAATTAAATCTCCATCAGCTGTTTCAGATTGATCGCCATTCACTACACAGAGCCTTTGTTCACTGACAAGGTAGACATGTCGCGTTGTAAATCGAATTCATTAATATATCGTATAGCAGGTTAAATGTGTCAGCAGGACAACATGGCACCGTGCATGGTGAAAGAACGGGATGAATTGGGTGTGTTCGACTTGAAGCTTGGCTACAGACGGAGATCAGCGAGAGTAGCCGCTTGCACCCTTGTCAAAAAATCCTATTGGAATTTCACTTTGTCCTATTGGATCCTACTGGATTCTTAAAATCCTATTGGACATTCTGATTGATTTTAATGGAATTTCACTTTGTCCTGTAGGATTTTATTTGAGGTTTAGAATCTTATTGGATATTGTGTTTAATTTAATGGGATTTAATACAATGAACAATGTCTACATCAGGGTGAGTTTAGGCAAACTGCAAGTACTATTTGTTCATAAAATAAATACAATGGAAAAGTGTACCTTTAGAATAAAAAAAAAAAAAAAAAATCCCATATAAACATTCCCCAACTGGATCTCATTAAAGTCCTATAGGAATGATCCTACAGGATATTTATGTCTTGTCCTACAAGACTATTCTTATCAGAATACTGTAGGAACGGTTCCAAAATATGATAGAAAATCCAATTAGAATCCTGTTCAGTTTTCTTACTGGAATCCTTTAGGATTTTTTGACAAGGGCAGTTGGGGACGGAGTTGAAAACAGACACTTTCTGTTCGTGTTAGTGACACTCACGTGGTGTTTGCATACTTTATCACAAATGAAGTGAATTTAAGGTCCCCTTCTTTGTGATTCCATGTATTAAACTTTAGTTAGTGTGTAATGTTGTTGTTGTTGTTGGAGTATAAATAATTTCTGTAAAATTCTAAAGGTCAATGCCAAGCGAGATATTATATTTAACAGAATTCGCCTACAAAAAATGACCCGTTTGGACTACATCCCTCTAGTTCCTGCAGCAATGACGTCACTAAAACAGTTATTTGACTAACGTCCGCCTACAGGAATACACAAACAGGGGGCGTGGGCTTGTTGCGCTCTGATGGAGAAAAGTCTTTGTGTCTTCATTAAATGTGATTTTGTTTTTTTGACAGTTTTGTGTTGCAGAAGACTTGCAGAAACGAGATTTGAGGTAAGATGTTAATTTTTTTATTGCAATAATATATCCAACAGTGAAGTATTTTTTTATATATATAGCATTGTTCATTAGATTTGTGTAATTTACTTAGAAATTTACATGGTTTCTGAAGATGTGTAATATATTTTTTTTCCAATGGATTTATAGGTAAGAAAAACTTGTGTATTTGTATATTGTATATATAATTGTTTTGTTGTAGGCCTAGGGTAAATTTATTTAAGCTCACGGAAATCTACATTAAGACATTTATAGTGCACAAGATATTGATTTCAGTACAAGAAGTTATGTTAAAGTTAAATATTAATCTCTCACACAACAATTATTTCATTTTATTTTAAATGAGAAAAGCATTTAAATTAAAATGGACTTTATTAATTTCAAATAGTCTGGCTGTGCTTAATGGGTATGTTCTTTTTTTTTTTTACCCTTTAAGCACACCCCTTTTCCTATTAAGCTTTAAAAATTTAAATTTAAAAAAATTGATGCAAAAAAAAAAAACTTATTTTAAACAGCCTTTTTAAAGAATAATTGAAAAAAATGTTTTATTTTAATGCAGTCAATCACACACACGAAAACAGAACTGTAAAATCAAGCAACAAGGCGTTCAATTTGATCACTTATATATTCATAGTGACGTGTCATTTAAGCACACTGTGACATCTAGACTAGTTTATGTTTAGCTAAATGGAAGATATTAAAAAATCAAATAAGATAAACCAAATAAAATATTTCATTCATGGGGATGAACACAGAAACTAGTGTCATTATGAAACCTCTTAATAAATGTAAAATTGTCTATAGTGTTTTAAAGTTATGCTACATGATTTTTTGCTTAATTTTGCACTTTCTATTTTTAAGTTTAAATAATTTTGCTAAAGTTTGTTGTTTAGCACATTTTGAAGTAATGAAAACAATCATGAGTAGTTGGTGGTGGTGTTGGATTTTGAATAGTGATTTGTCCTTTATGATCATAAGTTAGTTTTGCTTCAATGCTTTTGAATCGCGGTGTGTCGATACACACAGACTCACACAGACTTGTATGTGTGATTATGATATAATGTAATATAATTTTTGCACATTTACAGCATTTTGAAACTGGGAAAATAATCTCTAAGCTGTTATTTATATATAGATAAAAAAAACATTATTTAATACTTATTTGATACCATTTGTAAGGGATTAAAAAAATTGAGTATTTATTATCAATGGCTTTTAGTTCAATCTCATTATTTTCTGTTTATTGAAAAGCATAATTACCATGTAGGTTAATTTTGTTTGTTATATATGTGAATAATTATATTAATAATTATTTATCTTCCTATTTTCTGTGTATGTACAGATGCCTCGGACGAAGCAGTCTCAGCGTTCCCAGGCAGCCAAGAAGAGAATCGTGGATCATCTAGCTGCTAATCCTGAAGAAATTTTGACACCTCAAAAAAAAAAAAAAGAATTCCAAGAGCCTGATCCCAATTTTTCCGATTTTGCCAATTTTTCCGATTTTGCCAATTTTACCAACTCTTACCCAAACTCTGAACCAAAGTCTAATTCAGACACTAATTCAAAGTTTCCAAAAGATGCTGAGATGACTATGCATGCTGTTTCTAATTTGTCTCCACAGACTTCCTATATCAGAGGCTCTTTTCATCAAGGAGATTTCCGTTTTGGCCGGAATAGGGGAAGCCAATGTGGTGCAAACAGTTTAACTGCAATTTTGATGAGTAAGATGAAAAGTGTGTTGCAGTGGACGAGAAGTGACCTGAATGCTGTTCTGATCCATGGAGATGACCTGTACAGTGCCATGAGAGACGCAGGGAATATCAACGATCCTGAATCCGGCTTCATAGCTGTTCATGAGCTACCAGACACACACACACTGAAAGATTGTCGGTTTTCAATAAACTATGGTGAAGCATTGACTGGCTTGTTTGGTGTCAATAAATATGATGGGGAACTACAAGGGTATGCTATGTCTTTTGATGAAGCAGTAAATCGAGCATTCCAGAGGTTTGATGCCGTTCTGGTGAATATTAAGCTAGCCATATGTGCAGCTGTCAGAGAAGGTTCCTGGTATGCAGTGATTGATCCACATTCAAGACGAGGTGATGGCAGATGTGTAGCTGACGGTAAGAGTGTAGTGGTTTACCATCGCAACTTGCACTCGCTGATTGTTCATTTCAGGAAACTTGCCGCGTCTATAAATGCACGTTACCAGGAGTTTGAGGTAACTGGGGTCAACGCAGTTATGACTGGAGAGAAACGGCCATTTTGGCAAGTGATCGAGAACGCTGGTCCAGCAGAAAATGAGAGTGAAGGTGAGACGTCTGAGGTGGAAGTTGATCTTGGCTGCACTCGCTCTCTAAGTGATTTTGAAAGCTCTGTGAGCAAAACGTGTGTAGAACAGAAAACGGAAATGGATTCATATGCCACTCATGGAAATGCAGGTGATGTTGAATTTATTTCAGATAGTGCCAGTGTTGCTTTACAGTATAGTCCATTAACACTTGAGCAACAAAAGAGTGTTTGCGTAAAGCTGAACATTGCAAATGTTGTGAAAGAACAAAAGAATCTAGATGTGATGCCGACAGAAATTACTGAGCCTTGTGAAACTATGAAAATCATTAAAGATGCTAACTGCTTTTTTAGAGCCTTAGCCTTTAGTGTAAGTGGAACGGAACGAGAACACAGAAAAGTGAGACGGGCTGTAGTTACACACATTCTGCAGAATGAAGAAAAGTATGTACAGTATCTCAGACAAGGATACAGCTCTGTACCAGACTACATTGCCAAAACAAGAATGAAATTCATTGGAAATTCGGCGACTGAGATGGAAATACAAGCAGCCAGTGATTTAATTGGTGTAAATATATTTACATACAGTCAAGAGAAATGGTTTAGATTTTCATCTTCAAATAAGTCCCTTAAAGCATATGGCTGTGAAGACAGTGCCATATATTTGAAACATGTAAATAGCTGTGATTATGAAGTTGTTGTATGTGGAAAGAGCAAGGATGGTAACTGTGCCTCATTTTGTAAATCACCATTTCAAGAATCATATTTTGATGTATTGTCAAATGTGTGTTTAAACTCATTTGAGGATTGTAGTGAGAAAGTTGACTACAACAACCAACTTGACTTAAAAGAAAAAGAAAAAATGAAAGGAAAGAAAAGATTTCATGAGGATGAAAGTTACATCTCTATAATGAAATCAATCACTAAAAAAAACAAGAAAAGTGAGCAATATAAACGAAAAGTAAAAAGTGTTGACAAATCAAATGAGAAATCAAACTATTTACATTGTGAAGGTGTTACGGAAGTGGAAGTTAATGTTTGCTGCAGTCAATCTGCACAGATAAACACAGATAAAATGTGTGTGAATGAAATGTGCGCTGAACAAAAATTAGAAATGGCTTCTTTACATGCAACAAAAGAAAATGGTGGTGATGTTGAATTTATTTCAGAAACTGCCACGGATTCTTTTCAATTTAGTCCATTAACAGTACAACAGCAAAAGAGTATTTGCTTAAAGCTGAACATCGTAAATGTTGTAAAAGAACAGAATAATCCAAATGAGATGACAACTCAAATGGCTGAGCCTTGTGAAACAAAGTCGATTTGTGGGGACGGAAATTGTTTTTTCCGAGCGTTAGCATATGCTGTAAGTGGATCCGAACAAGAACATCGAAAACTCAGAAGGACCATCGTTTCACATATTTTGTGTAATGAAGGAATTTATGTAAAATTTCTTAGACAAGGATACAGCTCTGTACCAGAGTACATTGCCACATCAAGAATGAAATATGTTGGAACTTGGGCGACTGAGATGGAAATACAAGCGGCCAGTGATTTAATTGGTGTAGACATTTTTACATATACTCGAGAGAAATGGCTTAAATATAAATCTTCAAACGTCTCATCTAATAGACAGAATTATCAAGACAAGGGAATTTATTTGCAACACGTGAATAGCTGTCATTATGAAGTGGTTGTATGTGTAAAAACCAACAACAACACATGTGCTTGCTTTTGTAAAGCATTTTCTGAAGGTTCAACTTATAATATACATTTAAAAGCTATCTCAGACCCACGTAAGCTTTATAAGGAAAGACAGCAATATAGTCGTGATCGTGATTTTAAAGAAAAAAAAAAAATAGAAACTAAGGGAAGATATGATGAGAATGAAAGTTATAAAGAAACAAAAATTAAATGCAGTACTAAAAAGTACGAAGAAAACAAATGGCATCAAGAAAAAATACGCAAATACAGCACAGATAAATACAGATTGAATGATTTGCATTGTGAGGCTGTAAAACAATATAGCATCCAAAAGTACCATACAGACAAAGCACATAAAGACACTGTCAAACTGTTGAGCATTCAAAAATATAATGAAAACACAGAACACAGAGAGTCGGTCAAAAAGATGAGCATTCAAAGATATAATGAAAACACAGAACACAGAGAGTCGGTCAAAAAGATGAGCATTCAAAAATATAATGAAAACACAGAACACAGAGAGTCGGTCAAAAAGATGAGCATTCAAAAATATAATGAAAACACAGAACACAGAGAGTCGGTCAAAAAGATGAGCATTCAAAGATATAATGAAAACACAGAACACAGAGAGTTGGTCAAAAAGATGAGCATTCAAAAATATAATGAAAACACAGAACACAGAGAGTCGGTCAAAAAGATGAGCATTCAAAAATATAATGAAGACACAGAACACAGAGAGGTGGTCAAAAAGATGAGCATTTTAAAGTATAATGCAAATAAAACACACAAACAAATGGTTATAAATTACAATGTTCAGAAATATAAAACTGACATTGCTTTTGTCAATAATATAAAAATGAGAAATGCTGCAAGACAGTATGAATCACAGCTAAAAATTAAAGAGATAGACTATGTAATTGAACAGTTTAGACAAAAGATATCTACAGGTCCTGAATATGTTTGTTCAGTATGTCATCGTTGCTGCTTTAAAATGCAGGTAAAAAAGTGCAATCAAAATAAATATCTTCAAAAATCAATTCATGCTGGTTGTATGGCAGAAAAATGTATTACACTGAAATATCTGCATGAGTGTAATAAAGATTGTAGAGAAAACTGTGTCTATAAGAACAGTCCTGCTGCGTCTTTATGGATTTGTCACACATGTGATACAAAAATCTATGAAGGTAAAATGCCAGCTGAAAGTGTAGCAAATAATCTAAGTTTGGATCCTATTCCCACTGAACTGAGTTCTTTAAACTCTCTTGAGCAACATCTAATAGGAATGAATATTCCATTCATGAAAATGCTGGCTTTGCCACGAGGAGGACAGAATGGAATTTGTGGCCCTGTTGTTTGCGTTCCATCTAATGTTTCAGAAGTAGTGAATGTTTTACCAAGATCAGAAAATGATTTTATGATACCAATAAAGCTAAAGAGAAAACTGACATATAAAGGGCATTATGAGTATAAATTTGTGAATAGTGATAAAATTAAAACAGCATTGACATATTTAAAGGAGAATAACAAATGGTATACAGATGTTGAGTTTAACGAGACTTGGATTAATCCTCTGGGTAAAACAGAAGAGGAAATGACTGATAAAACTGAAAACAATGATATGGATTTGGACAATTGTGAGGATGTGCGTATTAACGAAGAGCAAAACATTGACAATGATAATGAGATGAGTGATGAAACACTTCATGATCGACAGCAGCATGGTTTGTTTATGGATTCATGTTTGCAGCCAGTGGACATTGCTCAAGAGGTTTTAGATCAACACTTTGATGGTATTATGTCACTTGCACCAGCAGAAGGAAATAATCCAGTGAGAATGTTAATGGATGAAACTAATGAAGCCAAATGTTTTCCAGTTCTGTTCCCAAAAGGAAAAGGCACATTTCACGATTCACGACCTGAGAAATTAACACTGTCTAGGTATTTAAACAATAGAATTTTAAATGCAGATGGACGTTTTGCCCAAAACCTCGATTACATCTTTTATGGACAATATTTGTCTGAGCTCAATCAAATTATGTCTAATGTATCGATTGCTTTGAGGAAAGGCTATGATTCCAGCAATAAAACTAAAGTTACCTCAGAGATGCTGACAAACAAAGACTCACTTCAAATGATTTTAAATTATGATGAGGGTTACAAGTTTTTAAGGCCAGTGAGAGGAAGTCCTGTTTTTTGGCAAGCTGTTCAGAAGGATTTGTTTGCAATGGTAAGGCAACTTGGGATCCCAACATGGTTTTGCTCATTTTCCTCAGCTGATTTGAGATGGCCAGAATTATTGCAGTGTATTGTGAAACAAGAGGGTTGTCAAACTCCTATTGATGAACTGGATTGGTCTGACAGATGTGGGATGCTTAAAAGAAACCCAGTAACTGCTGCCAGAATGTTTGATCATCGATTCCACTGTTTTCTGAAAGATGTCATTATGTCACCAGCTCAACCCATTGGAAAAATAATAGATTATTTCTATCGAATTGAATTTCAACAACGTGGATCACCTCACACACACTGTCTGTTTTGGGTTGAGAATGCACCTCAAGTGGACAGAGAGGATGATGATGAAGTTGTAGAATTTGTTGATCGTTATGTCACTTGTGAAATGCCACCTGAAGATGAAATAGAAATGCATGAAATTGTGAGCACTGTCCAACAACACAGCAAAAGACATGCAAAAACGTGTAGAAAGAAAGGTACTACATGTAGATTTAACTTTCCACGTCCACCGAGCCAAAATACGTTCATTTCAAGAAGCAGACAAACAGATAAGAATGAAAAAACAACAGATGATGGACAATGTGAAAGTAAAGACAAAAGAGTAAACTATTCTAAAGAGATATCAAAAGAATTAGCTGAATCTATAATGAAAAGAGTAAGAGAATGTTTGCTGAACACTGATGCTGTCTTTGACTCTGTTGACTCTATGTTTGCATCTATTGGTATAAATCAAGAGATATTTGAATGCGCTTATAACAAAATGACAAAGAAAACAAATGTTGTGCTGAAAAGGAAACCAAGTGATGTGTGGGTAAATCAGTATAATGAAGATCTTTTGCGATGCTGGAATGCAAACATGGACATACAGTTTGTTGTTGATGCTTACTCTTGCATAGTGTATATCATTTCCTACATTTCCAAAGCAGAGAGAGAAATGGGATTGTTGCTGGCAAATGCACAGAAAGAAGCACACAAGGATGGCAATATGGATGCAAAACAAGCTTTAAGAAAACTTGGAAGTGTTTTCCTCCACAATAGAGAGGTGTCCGCCCAAGAGAGCGTTTACCGTTTGACTAATATGAGATTAAAAGAAGGATCAAGGAAAGTGGTCTTTATTCCAACTGGTATAAATACAGTAAAAATGAGTTTACCTTTAAATATCATAAATAAAAAGGCTGAAAAGGAAGAAACTGACAATGACGAAATATGGATGAAAAGCATCACAGACAGATACAGAGCTCGCCCAAAAACTCAAGAATTTACAGGAATGTGTTTAGCGTCCTTTGCATCAGAATACAGAGTTTTGTCCAAATCTGAAAAGTCATGCTCAGACAGAGTAAAACTGGAAAATGACATGGGGTTTGTGAGAAAAAGAACTCGAACAGATTTTGCAGTCGTACGATATGCTCGTTTTTCACCAACTAAAAATCCTGAAAATTATTATCAAAGTATTTTGGAATTATTTTTGCCTCATTTTTTGCAAAGTCAACTGAAACCACCAAATTTCACTTCATATCAGGAGTTTTATGAGACTGGATTTGTCACATTGTATAATGATGAACTTGAGTCAGTGAAAATCATAGTGGACACAAACAGGTCAAAATTTGAAAAAGAAGCAGAGACAATACAAAGAGCTCAAGATGACTTAGAACAACATGGACCAATGGAAGACGCTTGGGCCCAAATCTGTCCAGAAGCAGAACTTGAGCGTTTAGAATGTCTAGATACTAGAAAAGAACAACCAATAGAAACAGAGGAAGGTGATGATGTCATTCCTGATCTATTACCAAATGTTCATGGGTTCACATTAGAAAAGAATCCATGTGCTATGACAAAGAAAGATGCAATGTGTTTGCTGCGTTCTTTGAATGAGAAACAGTCACAAATCTTTTATAAAGTGCGACAGTGGTGTCTAGCAAAAGTACAAGGTGAAAACCCAGAACCATTTCATGTGTTCATATCTGGGCCTGGAGGAGTTGGAAAGTCAGTTTTGATTAAAGCTATGTATTATGAAACCTCTCGCATTCTATCAAAGTTATCAGAAAACCCAGATGACACACATGTGCTCTTAACAGCTCCGACCGGTGTCAGTGCCTTTAACATTAGTGCAAAAACTATACATTCAACTTTCTCTATTGGAACAAATGCTACATTGCCATATCAGCCACTTGGAGACGAAAAAATTAATTCCTTGAGAGCAAAATTTGGAAAACTGCAAATATTAATAATTGATGAAATTTCAATGGTTGATCATAAACTTTTGGCATATATTCATGGCAGATTGAGACAAATCAAACAAACAGGAGATTATTCAGCATTTGGAAAAGTCTCAGTAATAGCAGTTGGAGATTTTTATCAACTTTCTCCTGTCAAAGGAAAACCACTTTATACTGAACCAGTGAACAGTGTGAATCTTTGGGAAACTCACTTTAGCTTTGTTGAACTCACAGAGATCATGAGGCAGAAGGACAAAGAATTTGCAGAATTACTAAGTCGTTTAAGGCTACGTAAAAAGGATGAACCAATGCATGAAGGAGATGTTGCTATGCTTAGAAAATGTGAAACAGGTGATGGTGATGATAGTACAGACATCCACATTTATGCAACAAACAGTGAAGTTGATGTACACAACATACATATGCTGCATAAATTATGCTCAGACACAGTTACTGTGAAAGCACAAGACTTTGAGAGAAATGCTAAGACTGGCCGAATGGAAGAAAAAGATGGGCATCATTTCAAAGTTCATAACAGCTGTTTAGAAAAATCCCTTGAATTAGCTATTGATGCTCGAATAATGCTTATAAAAAATATTAATGTTTCAGATGGTCTTGTGAATGGAATTTTTGGCACAATTAAAGAATTCTGTTATGATGATAATGAAACATTTCCCTCAAAAATATATATTGAATTTGACAATGAGCAAGTTGGTAAAGAAGCAAAAGCCAAACATGCGTGTTTAAAACCTGGACTTGAGAAAGCAACACCAATTGAACCTGAAGAAGAGAAAGTAACCAATGATGGTGGTGTCAGAAGGCAGTATCCTATCAGATTAGCTTGGGCTTGCACAGTTCATAAAGTACAAGGCCTAACAGTGGACAAAGCTGTTGTTTCAATGAAAAAGATATTTGCTGCAGGACAAGCATATGTAGCATTAAGTCGAGTGACCTCTCTTGATGGGCTCATCATAGAAGATTTCAAAGAAAATGTTATTTTTGCAAAAGATAACATTGAACAAGCATTACAGAACATGCCTCCATTCATTCTTCCCTGTGAAACAACAGAAACTTTCACATACAAAATGATGTTACATAATGTTGAAGGACTAATCCCACATATATTAGATATTCGCCAAGATAACAGATACTTTGAGGCAGATATGATATGTGTAACAGAGACATGGTTGAAATCAAACAATGTGGAGAATGAAGTGAGTCTTGATGGGTACTATTTCCATGGAAAAACACGTAGTGCTGCATATGACACAAGTGAGGATGTTTTTGCTAAACTAAAAGAGGAAAATCATGGTGGTGTTGGTATATATCACAAAGAAAAAGTCAAAGTTGCTCTACTGGATTTACCGTGCATTAACATTGAATGTATGATGTGCAGGATAGAACATCTGGACACAACTGTAACAGTTGTATATAGACCACCATCATATAACATTGCCTTGTTTCAAGAGAAGTTGACTACCTTAGTTAATGAAATTAACTGCTTACCAGGTGGGAAAATAATTCTAGGAGATTTCAATGAAAACCTTTTTAATTACTCAAGTATTTATCATCTTATGCAACATTCTGGTTTCACACAAATTGTTGAGAAGCCAACAACTGAAAATAATACACTAATTGATCATGTTTATGTGAAAGACATTGACTTGGATAAAATAAAGATTGATATTATGCCCACTTACTTCAGCTACCATGATTGTGTTGTGCTAAAATGGTTAGAATAATCAAATCGTCCAACAAGATGGGGGGAGGGGGATACAGAGGTGAATTTTAAATGTGGACGGCCTCTGTGGGAAAACATACTGCCTTCACATGCTATTGGAATTAGTGGTGTGCACCAAACTCCCTTTAAATCAGTGGTTCTTAATTCTGAGGTTTCATTTATAAAATTTTGTACAGATATCTTCCTAAAGTCGATCTTATGATCAGTTGTCAAATATGGATGCATGTCATGCACAACTTAAACTCAAGTACAGAAAACACACACACCTCTTGCAGATGTGTAATCTATGAATCACAAATTATCTTGAACTTGTACACAAATGTATGGTTTGAACTGTCTGTCTTGTAAAAGACTCCTAATTAAGATAATTAATGTGTAAATGATCATCAGTTATTATCCATATTCTTAAATTTAGAACAATGAGCTGCAAGAACAGCTTACATTTTCAAAAACCTGCTATACTCAAATAAGAAAAACTGTGTACATATGCTTTTACAAATATGAACATTGGCTTGGATTTAGCCGTATCCACACACTCTTCATAAATGACGCCCCAGGTGTTTGCGACCCCCCCTGTACATAATTTGCATGGCTCTGTCCTTTAATATAGCTGATTCAAATCACAAAATTGTTAGAAAAAGTTATGTTGTGTAACAGCATTTATTATTCATATGTGATGTCAATTGAATGATACTTCATTATAGTATAGTAATAATGATACTATTTTTGTCTTCTTTAAGTTCTTTTGATGAATTGCTGTTTTGGTATTATCAAAATGCCATTCTAATGGAAATTAAATTGTCATTTTAACTGTAGGAGACCTGATTTTGTTCTGGTCCCTAAGGAGGCCTGCGCATGCCACTAATGAGAATTATGATAAATATGAATTTTCTAGTTCAAAATTGAAAATCAATATTATATTGAGTAAATGTCTTCAAAAAACAAAGTATACATCAATAAGATTTTGAAAATAATAAATAAGCAAAAATCAACTTGTCTATAAACAAAACTCATATTGTTCTACATATCAAAATACATAACCATGACAAAGTCATGATTTTCTCTTGAAAAGCAAAAGGTAGGACATTTCCGATAGCATGTGAAGGCAGTATGTAGCATTGTACATTTGCTGGGTGTTAAGGCCATGAATGTTTTCATACTGAAATTACAATTATAATATTCAGCTACGTTAATATAAGTCATTATTAATATATGTATGTGTGTGTGTGTGTGTATGTGTGTGTTTGTGTGTGTGCATATAACTCATTGTTTAAAAAAATAAAACCCATTAATAGAAAGGCCCTTAACACCCATCAAATTTTTTAAAACTACTTTTTATTAAGTTATCGCTACTTTTCATTAATTAATTAATTTGTTCATTCATTCATTCATTCATTCATTATTTTGTTTCTTTCATGTATTTCTCTTGTCTATGCAATGCCCTTTTACCATAAATGTATATGCAGACTTGATTAATTCCAAATGAATTGCTTTAAAAGGTTATGTACAGAAAAAAGAATTATTTCCAGCAGAATGATAAAAAACATGAAATATTTGTTGCTTCATCCTCATTAAAAAGTATTGAGAAAGAGGTAAGATTTTTATGATTTAACAAACTAATGAGCATTATTATATTGATATAGCGTAAAAATATTTACCATTCTGTAATGTTTATATTAGAAACATAATGTATTAAATCATTACATATTGCAGTTAAATTGACTATTTACTCATTTAATATGAAAACTTCTTAAAATAAATTATTTGTATGTTTAAAAAAAGGAATTTTTCTAATCAAAATTTTACCATTTTCAGGTACACCACAGCATGTTCATAATGATGGCGACATTCTATTCAATATAGCTCCATGGATGCAAGAAAGACTATGCAAGATAGAATGCTTTGACTGCCAAGAACTTTTGGTACACCATTGCACCACCATGAACATCTTGGACAAGTAAATAAACGCAGGCTGGTTTCATGGATTCAATCTGTAAACACCAAATATTGACTATTCACTTCAGGACCAACTAACATTCATGGGATGACGCTACATTTTTTCTATTTTTCCAATTTTGCACAAGCTGGAGCTTTAGATTTGTGTTCTTGGATCTTATCAGTGGAAAACAACATAATACTGAACATTGTAAAATGGTTATCTTTCGGATTATCCTAGTTGAAACGCAATTTGAACTGGATGCAAAGATGAACCCCAGAGACAGTTCCCCGCCGAAACCCTTGTCATCTAGATGGTCAGTAGGACATGACCATGGGAACCAGAGTCATCTGCAAAATCTGAATTTACTGAAACCTGGATTCAAACTGATGGATTCATCTGACCAGAGGAAGCTGCTTTAACACAATCTGCATTGCAAAAAATACTATATAAATAATAGTGATTTGACTTGAATTGATGCCAACTTCAGAGCTTCTGCCAAAATCTACAACACTGTCCATAATGGTTTTGACAAATATGCATTTGATGTTAAATGAGATATTTCTTGTAAAATAATATTTCAAGCATTATTTCAGGTTAAATTTCATTACATATGCCATGAGAACTTGAACACTCAGATGTAACAATGATGACAGAATGCAAATTGAAAATCGAAATCTATTTTGATATTTAGTAGGTCCTGACAAAACTCTGGTCCTATCAACATTTTTTATATTGGGATACTGCCACATAATTATTTGAAATGGATAACCACATGAAAAAAATGCATTTAAAATGTCAATGAATGATTGAATGAATTAATTTATATTTTATTTACAGTTATTGTATATATTTTAGATTCATTGTCAATAGTTTCTTATTATATATAGTAAATATTTGAATATTATGTTATTTAATAAGCTTATTAGTTAATAAGTCAAATACTGCTTTATATTTTTTGATGTATATGAGTTAGTAATTGTTTTTTTTTTTTTCATTTTAATTGTTTTTTTTTTTTACTTATTATTGTACCTTCTGTATTGTACATTGATTTGTACTTTGTAATTTGGGTTTTTGGATTATATTCACAGTATTTCAGAATCTAAAGTATACAAACAAATTAAATTCAATGAATGAATGAATGAATAATTTTATTTACATATTTATTACTTTTAAAACTTTTTATTTGTTTTATAATACTTTATATGAGTTCTGATTTTTTTTTGTCACAGCATTTATGAGTCTAATATATGGAAATGTATTGAATTAAATATTTTTTTATGATATTTTCTTTAAAAACAGGATAAGCTACTTTTTTTATTATTTCATTGTTAAAAAAAACATTTAAATAAATTTTTTTATGTATTGCTGTATAGACCTCCTTTAAACAGTTTATAATTAATATCAAAGAATTTATTTCCAATATCATATTAAAATTTTTTGTTTCTTTCATATGATCATTTTTTTGTTTTTCAAAAAAAATATGCTATGAGTTGTGCACAGATATTGTGTTAAAGACATTGTGATATTGTATAAGGATACCTTTTTTAAATATACTTCTTTACAAAGTTTAAAAATATCAGTAAAGATTTTATGAAAACCTGCTATTGACCAATGAATACTAACGCTTACCTGTTTTTTTCCCATTTATTTCATTAATTTAAGAAAAAACCTTGCTATACTGTACCAAATAAGTCTAATACTATTTTATGCAATTTTTTTTAAAGTTTTCAGTTTCCTACTAAATGTTATAGGCTTTTATGTACATGATAGATTTTTTAAATTACTTAGTAATAAAATGCTTACTGGAATTGTCCTTTTTATAACATTTTATAATATTCCATATCAGTTTTTAATGTAATGAGAATGTGGCATAGTTATCAAAACTAATATATTTTTTATTTATGAAGTGGTAAGTTGTGAATTTTGACTAAATGTGATTTTAAATATAATAATAACCTGAATGTCACTATGTCATTAAACCTGAAAAAAAGAACTAAGTGATAGAATGAGCCATTGAGTGATACTTTCCTTATTTGCATTTTCAGGTAATCTGAACACACACACACATACTGTTTTTATCCTTCATAGCTAGTAAAGTAGAAACTGACATTTCTATCCAATCTCCATAAAATTAAGCAGGATTGTTTACAATTATGTAATACATAGGTTTATTTGTAATGTTTGGCCTTTTCATTTGAGGAATTATAGACTTTGGTGGACTACAACAAGAAAATTAAAAAAACAGACCTGCTATAACTGTCCAAATGAGAATGTTCAAGATAATTTTTATAATTATTGACCTAGAGACTCTGGAAAATAGTACTGCACTGATTTTATCCATTTTGTGTTTAAAACCTACACCTACTGTAGGTCATAAAAGAAGTTTTTCTAAAATAATCTAATCACTTTGTTTGACTGCATTGGTTCAATAGGCAAACTTGTTCAAAACGAGGAAATATATCATATTATATGGAGATGTTTTTTTTTTTTTTCATTTACTATAGAAATATTCTCCTGGTTTTACAGACAAGGCTTAAGCCTAGTCCTACACTAAATGTAAATCTGAGCTGTTTCAACTGAAACAGACTTACACTGACTGAGCACATGTTACTGCTGCTGTTTTGTCTTGGGATGCACAATATTAATGTTTTTTTGTAAGGCATGTTTATAAAATTACTTAAATGTCCTAATTGAACTATGGCCCAATCCTGGTTTAGGCTAAGCCTTTTCTATGAAAAGAGGCCACACAAGCACACACCAACTGAAATGAAAAGTGAAAAACTACTATATTAATACTCAATAAGCATTCTTACACACACACACACATGTATAAACGTTTTGTTGCAGATATACATGTTTGAAATAAATGATAAGGGACACAAAAGTTATCGAAAGTCTTGTCTTTTTATGAGTTTATATGTCATTTTCAAGTTTCACTGTAGTCATAATAAAAAAAACTGATGTCTGTAGAAACAAAATGGTAAACTTTGACTTAATGTGATAATGTTATAACAGTGATTTCATAATGTATGTATGAATCCATCAAACCTATAGCAACAAATGAAACCGAAGTCTCACCCAAAGCCTTATACACTTGGGAAAAAGGAGGGTAGTGTAGTCAGCTGAATGAGGCATTTCTGTTCTTCCGCTGCCATCTAGTGGTTATATTTTGCAATTTCTCATACAACACTGCATTTAACGTTTATAACTATTATAGTGTTTTAATTTGTTGCCCAATTTCTCGTAAATGTTGCATGCTTGTCTAGAATAAAATTATACATAATTTTGCAGTCTAGAAAATAGCACCACCCTGATATTATTGATTCTGATTTTATAAACCATGTCCAGCTCACTAGTACAAGTAGATTTTTTTTTTTATAATCTCAAATATTTAATTAACAGTTTAATTAACAGCATAGATCCCAGAATATTTTTTTTTCAGAATGAAAAGATCACACAGTGTTTGTGTGACTGAAATTTTACTGTAGAAAAACTGTGCTTTTGAGGCCTTTTTCCTCTGTTATAGCGCCACCTATAGTCCAATCTCCATGAAACTTTGCATGCTTGTTAAGAGTCACCTTTTACATGTTTTCACCAAGTTTCATGAACTTGATAAAACTGATATGTCTGTATGAATAAAATGGAAAACATCAAATCAATGAGATTTAAAATGTTATAACAGTTAATTTATTAATGTTTTGCCATGAATTCATAAAAACAGTACTAGCTGAATGAGCCCATTAGTGGTCTTCCGCTGCCATCTAGAGGTTATAAATTGCATTTACTCAAACAACACTGTGTTTTTAAACATAACTGTTAAAGTGTTGTTGTTGTTTTTTTTTTACCCTATCTATCTTACATTTTGCATGCTTGTTTACAATAAAATTATGCATTACTTTACACAGTTTTGATAATTTGTGGGATTTCTGTTTGTATTAATAGGTCTTTGTGCCTCTGGGGTGGTCTCGGCCAACCAGGATGTATGGATGACATCTAAACACATCCAAAAGACAGACACACACACACTGAAATTAAATGATTAAACTAGTTTTTAAGAGTTTAGCTGTCATTCAGGTTTCACTGTAATCACAATGTGGCAAAATTGTAAAAAATAATGTGTCTGTATGAACAAAATGGAAAAAATTTATTCAACAAGATTTAACATGTTATAAAAGTTAATTTATTAATGTTTTGGCAAGAATTCATGAAAACAGTGCTGTTTAACTTAACTGAATGAGCACATTAGTGGTCTTCCACTGCCATCTAGTGGTTATAAATTGCATTTACTCAAACAACACTGTGTTTTTAAACATTTTTTTCAATCTCTCTTAAATTCTGCATGCTTGTTTAGAATGAAATCATGCATTATTTTACACAGTTTTGATAATTTGTGAGCTTTCTGTTTGTATTAATAGGTCTTTGTGTACACTATGTAAAGAACATATTATAAAATTACTGGTTAATAGTTGTCCAAATGCAATTGTTCAACATGTTTTTGATAATTATTGACCTTCAGAGTCTAGAGAATTGTACTTCAGTGGTTTTATTGATTTTCATCTTAAACCCTATCACAAGTATGCCAAAGTAACTTTTTTAAATAATCTTGAATATTTAATTAACAGCTTTATTGACAACATTGGTCCCAGAGGCAAAGTTGTTCAGAATGAGGAGATTTATCATATGATATGAAGATTTAGTGTTTTTGAGTGAATATATGAGCATTTTCAAACAATTTGAGACCATTTACCATATAAATCTTGTGTTTTGATACCTTTTCTACTGTTATAGCACCACCTATGGTCTGATCTCCATGAAACTTTGCATGCTTGTTAAGAGTCACCTGTTACATGATTTCACGAATTTTCATAAAGTTTTGAGTTTTCGTTTAGGTTTTATAGGCTTTGGGGTATGTTTGGCCACACACCTTTTTCTAAATTACCGCTTTACAGCTAACCAAAGGACAAAATTCTAAATTTTTTTGATAATTATTGATCTAGAGAGTCCACAGAATATTACTCCAGTAGTTTGGTTCCGATCGGGCAAAAAACCTAGGACTAGTTTCCAAAAGTAGGTTTTTACCATATTTGTGAATAATTAATGAACGGTTTGATTGACAGCAATGGTTTATGAGGCAAAGTTGTGCAATATGAGGAGATCTATCAAATGATATGCATATTGTGTTGATACGTGAAACACCATGTGATTACAGAACAATTAAACTCGTTAGCGCCAACTAGTGGCCGATTTCTTTCAAAATTCTTACAGACCTTAAGGTTCATGAGTCAAACGTACCCAGCGAGTTTCGTTCCGATAAACTTCCGTTAACCCTTTCAAATAGGTGCTTAAAATTATTTGGCCAATGGCGGCCATGTTTTTCGAGGTATTCAAATGTCCTCATAGATACTTGTGCCCCTTCAGACCAAGACACTGCATACCACTTTTCAAGTTGATCGAGCCAACAATTGCCTAGTTATAGCCATTTATGTGTTTTTTCTATCTTATAGCGCCTCCAAGAGGCAGAAATGCACAATTTTTTTTATTTGACCAAAGATTGAGCTCAAACATATGTGTACCAAGTTTGGTGAAGATATCTCATTCCGTACAAGAGTTATAGTTAAAATAGCATTTTGCTAATGTTAGAATAGACGCTTCTTGGTGTACTGTTTTGCGTAAGAATTGAAATTTCAACTTTTTTTTGATAATTATTGATATTGAGTGTCCAGGGAATATTTCTGAAGTGGTTTGGTTCTGATTGGTTGAAAATCCTAGGACTAGTTCACAAAAGTAGGTTTCGGGTATAGCTCAATTTTGCGAGAAAGCGGTGCGTCGTAGACCCCAAAAAGGCGCCGTGCACTTTTGTTCGGGCTAACCCAAGGATTGCAACAATGCCATGTTTTTGAGTCTTTGGCTAATGGTTTACGATTTACGGCCAAAAATGTCCAAAATTTTTGTTTTTTGCGCTGTAGCGCCCCCGTTTGGCCGATTGGGCTGAGACTTTGATAAGTTCTCCCCAAAATGAGCTCTACGATCTGTCCAAATTTCAGCTCTCTAAACCTTACGGTTTGGGCTGCACGTTCAGTTCTAGGGCGGAAGAATAATAATAATAATAATAATAATAATAATAAAAATCCTAACAATTACAATAGGGTTTCAGCACTGCGTGCTTGAACCCCTAATAATAATAAAAATCCTAACAAATACAATAGGGTTTCAGCACTGCGTGCTTGAACCCCTAATAATACTTTACTTTAAAATGTGAGTTCCATTCAGGTTTCATGCCATTGGCACTTTATTCGAAGGATTGTTTACAATTTCACAGCATAAGCTATAAAGCTGTTTCCCAGTAAATAATAAAATGCAATGTACTGCAATTTTATTCTGTTTTATCCTTAATCTTCGTGAAAATATGTTCTGAAAGATTCCTTAATAAGCTTTGTTCGGGATGTTAAACTACTTTAGGAGCCCTAAGGACTGCCATGGTGAAAACATTATTTGAAATCTCCTTATGAAATTTGCTAGAGTACGTATGGGTCATTGTTTTGATTGCAGAAGAGTTCGACAAAGGATTACTAACACATAATGAAACATAACTCCAAGTATATTTTTGATGAGGATATGACAATGCAAAATGGTTAAAATCTCTTTAAATCTATGCTGAATGATAAAGACCCTTATAATAATTTACTTAGAGAAAAAATGGGCAAAACTAAAATATAAGTACATAAACCTTTTCATCGTAAAAAATAATTGTCAGATTAATCGATTATCAAAATAATCGTTAGTTGCAGCCCTAACATATATATATATATATATATATATATATATATATATATATATATATATATATATATATATATATATATATATATATATATACAAATACATATATATATTAGTGGTGGGCCGTTATCGGCGTTAACGTGCTGTGTTAACGCGAGACTCTTAAAAAAAAATATCGCCGTTAATCTATTCTCAAAGTTGTGTTGGGAGCTGGGTCTATACTAAGCAAGCTATGATGACTTTCACCTTGATATTTTATATAACTGACTGGCTGAGGCCAACCTAAAATGATGCTCAGGACAGTTGACGGGCCACTGCTGTGCATCGTCACGAAAGCTTATCTTTTTCACATGTTTTTAAGCCTTACCGCTTGTCGATTTAAACATTAAAGCATCCAAACACAAGACGCGGAAAAACTGAACAGAGTAGCTGGTGACTCACGCTGTGTTTGGTGCGGACGAGAGAGAGAGAGAGCCGCGTATCATGGACAGTGACACTGAACCGAGCTCTCTTCTGCGAAGTTCTCCTCGAAGTCCCTCCTTGCTCCTGAACGAACAAATACAAATCGCAGTTTGAACGAATAAAACGATGTGAAAGAGCCCAATTCAGTACCACGGTGTTCTGGTGTTCATGTGCTCAAAACACATGAACATTGAATTTGATTATTTTTGCTCTTGTGCCGATAAATACATGCAAAATATGTCAAAATATCCACCTTGGAAATTATGCTAAAAAAAAATTTATCTAAGAAAAATGAAAATGAAAATCACTCACTCCTCTTGACTGCATTACTTTGTAGTTTTAACAGTCAAACCAAAAATTATTCAGACACCAGATATATTTTTTTATATATATAGCTAAACTGTAATAATGTGAGAAATGTTGAAGGGTGTCTGAATAAATGTAGGAATTGTTTATTTCATTTTTACATTGAAGACTACGCTGCGGAATGCCATATGCCCCAGGAGCCTCTTGCCCTTGAATTGTCTGAGGCAATTCAGCAGTGACTGCACACGCGACCTCTGCGCGCATGACAGGAGCATCCTTGCCCACCATCATCGCGTGAACACCCCAAAACCTGGGGGGACACCGGGTGAACTGAATCGCGTAGCCGAGCCTGATCATTCAGATAAGCCAGCAGGGTGGCCTGGGGAGCTCTAGCCAGGCTCCCCAAAACCGATCCAGCAGGGTCAAGGAAACTACAGGTGTACCCTCAGTGGGGCAGAACAGACATCCCCGGCATGGAAGGCATAGCTCCCTTTTAGGGGGGGCGGAATGCGAGCACTCGTCTGATTGGTGGCAAAGTGGCAAAGAGGGCATGAGAAGGTAATGCGTTCTCAAGCCGGCTCTGCATGGAAACTGGAGAGTGGGGAGGAAGCACATCGTTCGTGGTCTCTTGGGACCCAGAGGTAGAGGGAGCAGCTCTTGAGTGAACAAAGGATTCCCCCCCGTCCCTCCTCCAGGGGAAGGAGTGGTCCTGCTACCATCCCCAACTCCGGGTTGCCCATCTCATAAGCACCGTTTGGCAGGTTTAGGGGCATAGACGGGCTGCGCCGCCCTTCTGCAGCAAACACCTCATTGTGGCTGGGATGAAGGCTGCTGCTGCAGCCGAGCGAGAGTGGAGGAGACCGCAGGGGATGAACAGGCTGAGGTGGCTCCCCCAGCGGCAGTGTGGAGGCAGCAGCAGCCACTGGGGCAGGATGTGTTTGATGGCTTCAGACTGCTTCTGGGCGGCAGAGAACTTCTGGGCAAAATTCTCCACCACGTCGACGATTAGGCCAGCCTGGGAGACTGTGGAGTTGAGGAGCTGAGTCTGATCAGACCCATCATGTCTTCAGGTTTAGCCATAGGTGGCGCTCCTGGACCACAAAAGTGGATATCACCTGACCCAGTGCGCGCCTCCTGCAAAACCCCTGGGTCAGCACTGCCCCTGTGCAGCTCTTTGAGCACCTTAGCCTGGTAGACCTGTAGGGTGGCCATGGCGTGCAGGGCAGAAGCGCCCTGACCTGAAGCTCTGTAAGCCTTGGCCACAAGCGTGGATGAGAACTTACAGGCCTTGGAGGAAAGCTTGGGACCACCACGTCATGCGGGGGTGCTCTGAGGACACAATTGCATCAAAACAGAATGCTCCACTGGGGGAATCTCAACATATCTTTTGGCCGCTCTGCGGTCGAGGGCAGTGAAGGTGGAGGAAGCACCAGAACGGTTTCAGGGAGTTAAAGGTGCTCCATGAACTGGTCAATTCAGGAACAGGAACCAGCGGGGGTGCTGCCGATCAGCATGAGCAGCCCCCAGGAACCAAGCAGGCTCTAATCAAGGAAGCCCAATCGGTAACCCTGAGATCACCCTGGCCACCACCCAAAGTAGCCCTCTTACGAGAAGAGGAGTTAGAACGGGGTGTGGCAGAGGGGACTCTATACCTTTTAAGGTAATCGAGACTCAATCTTAATGCTGAGATGGTCATGTCCCTGCAATGAGAACATGAGTCATCCACAAACGCAGTCTCAGCGTGCTGAAAGCCCAGACACATGACACAGCGATCGTGGCCGTCGCAAGGAGCAATATATCGACCGCACCCAGAAACACACGGGCGAAATTACATCTTTAAAAAGACGGAAACTCAACCCATTTACTCTTTTAGAAATGGACAAAGCTCTTTTAGTGGTGTTGAAGCGCTCAGGGGAACATGGGCGCTGAATGCAGGAAACCCAGACGTACTGCTGAATCACTTTAGAAATGGAAAAAGCTCTTTTAGTGGTGCTGAAGCGCTCAGGGGAACATGGGAGCTGAATGCAGGAAACCCTGACGAACTGCTGAATCGCGCCATCACACCAACACCAGCTGACTCGCTTGTAAACACACACAAAAAAAAAAAAAAAGCAGCTAGTGATATGCTTGGTGATGTGCTTGGTTCCAAAGCGACAGTTTGAGTGCAAGTTGTTCACGCTGCTCTTTATATAGCTTGCGATGCAAATTCTGGAAGTAGATTTGTGAACGACTTTAACACATGACTGACTTGCAGTTAACGTTGTTATGTTAAATCTAGTTTCCAGTGTAATAGTATGTACTTTGTATTTTTAAATTTTGAGGTTAAGAGTATGACATTCTGAGATGATCAAGTCAAGCAGACCAGGTTTCTGAGACATTAACTTTTTGTCTTCATGCACTGCCTGACTATAGGGCAAGGTCCCAAGATAAAGGTGCCTGCTAAACTCAAGGCACAGCTGTGCCTTTGTTTCTATGATAATGTGAAGGTATGGGTGATAATATCAGACACCTCTGTATTTAAATGACACTGTTAAGCTGATGAGATCAGGGCTGGGGAAATACCAGTGTCTGGCATTTTCCTGATTCCATTTGCATGCTTTGTTTAAAATGGTCTCCACCTCCATGTATCCCTCCTCCTAGATATGAATATAAACTACAATGTATTAATGACTAGTTAGACTTTTGATAACTACAACACCATGCAGAGCATTCTCAATAAAGACTTCTCCTAAAGATTACCCAAGAGTCTACTGTAACTGTTGTATAATTTCTAATAATTCAATGACTTATCATCAGTTATTCCATACATATAGCAGCACAACCTTCATCTGTGACACCACAATAACCCAACCTGTAGAACACGAATGATGAACTGACACCAGCTGTAGTTAAAGAATGAAATGTGAAAATTTCAATACAATTAATTCAGACCATAAAACATTAATTCAAACATCATAAGAGAACATGCAGTCCAAATGTATTATCTGTCAGTTTTCAGCCTCCTCACATGCAATCCTTAATCTTCATCTTCCACATTGAGCTCTGCAATCATCAGCTCTCACACAGACATACAAAAGGCTTCTCAGATGGTTAAATAAGTATAACTCACACATCTCTCCTGATTATTTTAACCATTTTGATGCTTTGGTAAGAAAACACATGCTAAAATCATAAATGTGGTCATGTTTTGAAAGTGGAGTGATTGTTTTCAGTGTTACTTACCGAACTGTTCTGGATTGTTTAACCACAGGTAACAAATTCTTAAGAACTTCTTCAACTGAATGTTGTGATGCAATAAACGGTTTTAGATCAAACACATCCATCGTCTGCTCTGTTGTCAGCAACACATAAACCACAGCTGACCACTGTGAAGAGGAGAGTTTGGTTTGTCTTATTTCTCCAGATTTCAGATAATCTTGGATTTCATACATCAGTGAATCATCACCCAGTTCATTCAGACAGTGAAACAGATTGATGGATTTCTCTGAAGAGTTATTCTCTCTGATTTTCTGTTTGATGTACTGAACTGTTTCCTCTTTGTTGTAGGAGCAGATTGCTGTCTGTGTCAGTAGTTTTCTTAAGAGAGTCTGATTGGACTCCACTGAGAGACCCAGAAGAAAACGCAGGAAAAGATCCAGATGTCCATTCTTACTCTGTAAAGCTTCGTCAAAAGCCCTCTGATGCAGCTCAGATAATGAAAAATGTATTGATGGATCATTTTGGAAACAGTACAAAACTGTAGAACACAGACTTTTTTTGTGTTGGTCAAACACATTTCTGTTGTTGTTTGTAGAGGAGAGGTGTGCATACAGAGCTGCTAGATGTTCTTGAATGCTCAGATGAACAAAGCTAAAGACTTTCCCCTGATACAAGCCAAACTCCTCTCTGAAGATCTGAGTGCACAATCCTGAGTACACTGATGCTTCTGTCACATCAATGCCACACTCTCTCAGGTCTTCCTCGTAGAAGATCAGGTTTCCTTTCACAAGCTGCTCAAATGCCAGTTTCCCTAGTTTGAGGATCATGTCTTCATTGCTCATGATATTCTCATAGTCCTTCTCATGTTTGATGTTGGTCTGAAGGATCAGGAAGTGTGTGTACATTTGAGTGAGCGTTTTGGGAATCTCTCCACTCTCTGCTTCACTCAACATCTTCTCCAGAACAGCGGCAGAGATCCAGCAGTACACTGGGATGTGGCACATGATGTAGAGGCTCCTCGATGACTTCAGGTGTGAGATGATCCTCTCGGCCAGACTCTGATCACTGATTCTCTTCCTGAAGTATTCCTCCTTCTGTGGATTTTTGAAGCCTCGTACCTCTGTCACTCGATGGACGCACTCAGGGGGGATGAGATCAGCTGCTGCTGGTCTGGAGGTGATCCAGATGAGAGCAGAGGGAAGCAGATTCCCCACAATGAGGTTCGTCAGCAGCACGTCTACTGAGGCTGATTTAGATATATTACAGAGTTTCACTTTGCTCTCAAAGTCCAGAGACAGACGACACTCATCCAGACCATCAAAGATGAACAACACTTTATATTCATCACTGAATATTTCCATTTCTTTAGTTTCAGGGAAAAAGTAATGAAGAAGATCTGAAAAACTGAATTTTTTGTTCTTCATTAAGTTGATCTCTCTGAAAGGAAGTGGAAATATGAGCTGGATGTCCTGATTCTCTTTCCCTACAGCAAAGTCCAGGATCAACTTCTGCACAGAGACTGTTTTTCCAATGCCAGCGACTCCCTTTGTCAGCACAGTTCTGATGGCTTTGTCTTGTCCAGGTAAAGGTCTAAAAATATCACTGCATTTGATGGCTGTGTCCTCTGTCACTTCTCTCCTGAATTGTCTCTCAATCTGTCTCACCTCATGCTCATTACTGATCTCTCCAGTCTCACTCTCTGTAATGTAGAGCTCTGTGTAGATCTCATTCAGGAGTTTTGAGTTTCCTTGCATCGCTATTCCTTCATACAGACGCTCAAACTTCTTCAGCAGATTTGATCTAAGGACATCATTGCTGTAAAATAAAAGTTTATAAGCACAATGTCTTAAGTGTTCTGTATCATATGTTCAGATCATATCTTAATACCTGAGACCAGGGCGTGTATTTCTAGTCTTCAAATGTCCTTGCCTAACCATAGATGTGTGAGTCTTCTTAGACACACAGCTGGACTCTGCTTCTGATCTTTTCTGATGAACTGGACTAAAAAAGAGAGATTAAAGTTCATTCTTTCAATTACTGTATGTAACATCAACTATACATTTATCATGATTAAAATAGCACTTATAATCATTTCATACACAGTGTTTATACAAAAATACAATTTTGATAATATCTGAATCGTCACTGCTAAATTCAACTACACATTTATCCCTAGCAAATTCACCTTAGCTCCTTATAATCTTTCATAAACTGTGTTTATTAAAAAAATGAACTGATATTCAATAAAATATGTGTTCATATAAAATTTAATGTTAGAATCATTTTTTTGTACAAACACTATACCTGAGAACAGTCCTTGGATCTCCACTGTTAAACCTAATTGGTCGATCCATAGACCTGTCACTCTTCACAGACACACAGCTGGACTCTGCTTCTGATCTCTTCTGATGAACTGGACTAAAACAGAGAGATTAAAGTTCATCCTTTAAATTAATGTAACAAATCAACTGTAGATTTATTTTAGTACTCAAGAGTTCGTACTCTGTTGATGGTTCCCTCTGGTTGTGATCACAGGGAGCCACAAAGGCTTTATTTTTGACATTTATCATAATCAAATAAACTTTAAATAGCACTTCATATTCTTTTCATCATGTAATGATTATCCACTGAAGGTAAACATTGAAAGAATTCAAGTGCAGCTTTATGTAATCCAAAAGTGAGCAAACAATACAAAAAGGCAAAATAAGGCCACAGACATGGACAACTCACCAAACAATGGTTACATGAACAAAGCTAGATTAGAGACAAAAGGCCTGTTCAAGATGAACTACACTAGGTTGCCACCAGCTGACGAGATCTGCCGGTGGTGGAGAAGTTTATAGACGGCCATCAGTTGGGACACTTCATGCTTTTTGTTTTTCATTCCTCATATGTGACCAATCACAGAAGGTAGGGACACAAGTCGGTTCTGGGGCATTTCACCAATTCTGAAAGTGTAGTCTCCAAGCTTTCCAACGATGTGTAACATTATGTGTCACGATGTGTCATATTATTTTAATGTTTATGTTAAAAAAAAGTACATATTGATGCAAATTTTATTTGTTATTTGCTGGTTTTCTCCATAAAACTTGGTGAATGAACACAAAACGACAAACTTTGATGTTTATTGAAACTCCCCTTACGAAAAATAACCATGGTTTTATTATAGTAAAACTGTAGTAACCCATGGTTTTTTGGCGTGTTGACCACCGTTTGTATAACCACAAATTTACTACAAATACCATGGTTATACTATGGTTAATTTAGCAAAACCATGGTTAATTTGTGGTTACCATGGATTAACTATAGTAACCATGGTTTTTTGGTTTTATTTGTAGTAAAACCATGGTTAATTTTCGTAAGGGTCATCCCGTAAGTAACAGAGAAGTTGCATTTTTTGTTTGCCTCCAATGAAATAAGTCGTTCGGGCACAATTTCTCTTTGTCGGGGTCTTCTTTATGGATGTAACCATCTTCGAAGTTTGCACTGTGCGTCTGTTTGCCTCTAAATGTCCAATAATTTGCATGTCCTGCCACTCTTATTCCACAGCTAAATAATCCAGCCGTATGTTTTACCTAATGTCTGGAGAAAGCTTCTGGCTACAGGACTGTCTCCCATGCAGAGAGTTATCTTTTCTCCTTTCGAATTAACCTCTGATGTCTGACGCCAGTCCGATACATTCCTTCTAGTCTTCATCTTCGCTCAGTTGTAGATTAGGGATATTATTCAGTCTTTTTATGCCGCTTTCATCGTTGCTCAGATCGTCTTCAGAATCAGTGAGCGCTTGTTCATAAGCATCCGGCTTGCCGGCAAGAGCGCTGCGTGATAAGTAACCACGCTTCCCTTGGAGGGTGGGGGCAATAACAATAGAAACAAAAGCCGGCTTATCCAGTATGGAAAATACACACAGCCAATGACACGCCCCAACTGCGAGCTAGAAAAACAACTGAAAAACTGTTCTCAGAAAAACAAGCCGATTTCAACCTCAAAAAGTACGCTTTTAAATATATCAATACTGCTATCTGCAATAATACTGCAAACACGGAGAGGCTTCTTCGTGATCTCCCAAAAAAAATCACTTATTTTGAAAAAAAAAAAGATTCTTTCTCATTTTGCACGAAAGTTGTGCTGATTTCCGTGACGGGTCACATATCTTTAAGAATCTCAAAATAGTGTGTTAGTTCACTTTTAAGCTGAGGTGCTGAGGAACTGAGGAACCTTAACCTATTAGCAATAAAGAAACATGGGAAGATCCGCAGCTTGCAGCATTTTTATGGGGCTTATGCTTCAGAAATGGAAAAACTATGTGCCTGGGGTAACAGTGATTCCAGGTATCCTGAGAGCATGGGCAATGGAATTCATATTATTCTATTTCCTTAACCCAAACAAGAAAGTAAATGTGGTCTGTGTGCTAGAGGGGGACCTGGGGACTGAGGCAGAGCCGGTGGAATGGGGACCCAGGGCAGGGCAGAACCAGCACCACCACAGTGGTGTGTATGTAGCTGCCACCCTGCGAAAACCAGTAAAGGCTCAACAGCCTCTGACGGATCATGAGTGGGCTCCACCATCTTGAGAAGGCCAGAAGTGAGCCCCGCCAAATCAGGGGAACCGCAAGCAGACAGTTTTCTGTTTGACATACTCTCATAAAGTTACACTTTTCATCAAACAGAACGTTGATGTCATCTTGTGCTTTGGCAAAGTACTCAAACTAAAACTAGCTAAAGTTATATTTAGTGAGTCCAAGGAAACTAAATAGCTAACTGTTCTTGCATCTTGTACAGTGTAGGTCAAAAAGACATAAACTGTATACATAAAATATTTAACTGGTTAAATTTAAATAATTTAATCGTATCCTGCAATAAATGAGCAGTGCTGATCTGCGATGTTGTTATCTGCGATCGTGATGAACGTAACATGAATCTTCTCTCTCTTGCATTGTGATCTGTAAACCCTCACTTCTAAATGAACACCCACAATATTTATTTTAAAATAATTTTGCAACAGTAACTAAGGGGGGATGGGGTTTATCGATAGGTCAATTGATAGGTCATCTGCTCTCTGTAAGTCTCATAGTGCTTTGATGTCATACACCACCATTAACGCTGATGTACTTGTTACGTTGTTAAAAGAATTGCATCTATGCTTATATTAGTCTGTTTCATTCTTAATCCGAGGTCACTGTAGCCACAAGATCCAGACAGTATCCGGATCAGATGGTCACTGCAGTTACCCAGATTCAGACAGTATCCAGATCATAAGGTGGATCAGCACCTAGAGATGACCTCTACAGCCCTGAATGTCAGTGGAGATGTGCTTCAAAGATTGATCCCCTTCGAAGACCTTGTCACCTAGATGGCCTTTGGGACAAGAACACAGGAACCAGATGAGTCTTCTGTACAATCTGACTTTGCTGCAGCCTAGATTTAAACTGCTGCTTTTATGTGGCCGGAGGAGAAAGACACACTATTTCCCAATTTACATTTACATTACATTTACATTTAGTCATTTAGCAGAGGCTTTTATCCAAAGCGACTTACAAATGAAGAAATTGGAAGCAATCAAAAACAGTAAAAGAGCAATGATATAGAAGTGCTATAACAAGTCTTAGTTACATTATGTAACATTATGTGTCACGATGTGTCATATTATTTTAATGTTTATGTTAAAAAAAAGTACATATTGATGCAAATTTTATTTGTTATTTGCTGGTTTTCTCCATAAAACTTGGTGAATGAACACAAAACGACAAACTTTGATGTTTATTGAAACTCCCCTTACGAAAAATAACCATGGTTTTATTATAGTAAAACTGTAGTAACCCATGGTTTTTTGGCGTGTTGACCACCGTTTGTATAACCACAAATTTACTACAAATACCATGGTTATACTATGGTTAATTTAGCAAAACCATGGTTAATTTGTGGTTACCATGGATTAACTATAGTAACCATGGTTTTTTGGTTTTATTTGTAGTAAAACCATGGTTAATTTTCGTAAGGGTCATCCCGTAAGTAACAGAGAAGTTGCATTTTTTGTTTGCCTCCAATGAAATAAGTCGTTCGGGCACAATTTCTCTTTGTCGGGGTCTTCTTTATGGATGTAACCATCTTCGAAGTTTGCACTGTGCGTCTGTTTGCCTCTAAATGTCCAATAATTTGCATGTCCTGCCACTCTTATTCCACAGCTAAATAATCCAGCCGTATGTTTTACCTAATGTCTGGAGAAAGCTTCTGGCTACAGGACTGTCTCCCATGCAGAGAGTTATCTTTTCTCCTTTCGAATTAACCTCTGATGTCTGACGCCAGTCCGATACATTCCTTCTAGTCTTCATCTTCGCTCAGTTGTAGATTAGGGATATTATTCAGTCTTTTTATGCCGCTTTCATCGTTGCTCAGATCGTCTTCAGAATCAGTGAGCGCTTGTTCATAAGCATCCGGCTTGCCGGCAAGAGCGCTGCGTGATAAGTAACCACGCTTCCCTTGGAGGGTGGGGGCAATAACAATAGAAACAAAAGCCGGCTTATCCAGTATGGAAAATACACACAGCCAATGACACGCCCCAACTGCGAGCTAGAAAAACAACTGAAAAACTGTTCTCAGAAAAACAAGCCGATTTCAACCTCAAAAAGTACGCTTTTAAATATATCAATACTGCTATCTGCAATAATACTGCAAACACGGAGAGGCTTCTTCGTGATCTCCCAAAAAAAATCACTTATTTTAAAAAAAAAAAAGATTCTTTCTCATTTTGCACGAAAGTTGTGCTGATTTCCGTGACGGGTCACATATCTTTAAGAATCTCAAAATAGTGTGTTAGTTCACTTTTAAGCTGAGGTGCTGAGGAACTGAGGAACCTTAACCTATTAGCAATAAAGAAACATGGGAAGATCCGCAGCTTGCAGCATTTTTATGGGGCTTATGCTTCAGAAATGGAAAAACTATGTGCCTGGGGTAACAGTGATTCCAGGTATCCTGAGAGCATGGGCAATGGAATTCATATTATTCTATTTCCTTAACCCAAACAAGAAAGTAAATGTGGTCTGTGTGCTAGAGGGGGACCTGGGGACTGAGGCAGAGCCGGTGGAATGGGGACCCAGGGCAGGGCAGAACCAGCACCACCACAGTGGTGTGTATGTAGCTGCCACCCTGCGAAAACCAGTAAAGGCTCAACAGCCTCTGACGGATCATGAGTGGGCTCCACCATCTTGAGAAGGCCAGAAGTGAGCCCCGCCAAATCAGGGGAACCGCAAGCAGACAGTTTTCTGTTTGACATACTCTCATAAAGTTACACTTTTCATCAAACAGAACGTTGATGTCATCTTGTGCTTTGGCAAAGTACTCAAACTAAAACTAGCTAAAGTTATATTTAGTGAGTCCAAGGAAACTAAATAGCTAACTGTTCTTGCATCTTGTACAGTGTAGGTCAAAAAGACATAAACTGTATACATAAAATATTTAACTGGTTAAATTTAAATAATTTAATCGTATCCTGCAATAAATGAGCAGTGCTGATCTGCGATGTTGTTATCTGCGATCGTGATGAACGTAACATGAATCTTCTCTCTCTTGCATTGTGATCTGTAAACCCTCACTTCTAAATGAACACCCACAATATTTATTTTAAAATAATTTTGCAACAGTAACTAAGGGGGGATGGGGTTTATCGATAGGTCAATTGATAGGTCATCTGCTCTCTGTAAGTCTCATAGTGCTTTGATGTCATACACCACCATTAACGCTGATGTACTTGTTACGTTGTTAAAAGAATTGCATCTATGCTTATATTAGTCTGTTTCATTCTTAATCCGAGGTCACTGTAGCCACAAGATCCAGACAGTATCCGGATCAGATGGTCACTGCAGTTACCCAGATTCAGACAGTATCCAGATCATAAGGTGGATCAGCACCTAGAGATGACCTCTACAGCCCTGAATGTCAGTGGAGATGTGCTTCAAAGATTGATCCCCTTCGAAGACCTTGTCACCTAGATGGCCTTTGGGACAAGAACACAGGAACCAGATGAGTCTTCTGTACAATCTGACTTTGCTGCAGCCTAGATTTAAACTGCTGCTTTTATGTGGCCGGAGGAGAAAGACACACTATTTCCCAATTTACATTTACATTACATTTACATTTAGTCATTTAGCAGAGGCTTTTATCCAAAGCGACTTACAAATGAAGAAATTGGAAGCAATCAAAAACAGTAAAAGAGCAATGATATAGAAGTGCTATAACAAGTCTTAGTTACCTTAAACAGAACTCATAGCAAGGGCTTTTAAATCGAGCGCGTTAGTTCAGTCAGGCCACGGAGGCATAGGCTGAAACCAACTGATGCGGTCAGCTGTAAAATCGCTCCTATTAGACACAGGACATATATATGTGGCACTATTGCTTGGTAAGTATGCTCAAATGGCTCGCAAGGCTCAAACTGCTTGCGAGAGCTATCGCTCACTCAGGAACTTATCAGACGGCGAATCTATCTCCATAGGAAGCATTAAAATCTGGATTTTTTGGCAGGATTCCCACAGAGTATCTCACCAGGTTTCAAGTTGTGAACTTGAATTCGCCGCATTGTTTGTCAAGCGATGGATTGAAAGTGATATGAGCGAGCACTTGATATAGACACTTTGAATCTTTGTACTAATACAACTGACCCAACAACTTTAAATGAGATCTGCTTCCCCGTTGGAAGAAGCAGGATAATCAAGAAGAATCAAAGCATCCACGAACAATTGGCCATTTCACCTTTAATTAATCTCCGGACGTCTTCACGAAGCTAAGCAAAGTTTCTTTCATTTTATTGCATAGTGCTATGTTGGTGAATATGCTTCAGACATTGTTCCCTGTCCAAAGCTAATTATACAGTTATGTTTGCTAGGCATGCTATCTTATTACCAAACCGGTACCACTACCAGTTAAATATTAAATACCCACGAGCCTTGTTAATCTGTTGCCAAGGCTGTCGATATGAATGGGCTGCTGCTTCAGGCTCATCTATTTGGGATGGTTTCATTAAACTTATACGACTGTTTCCAACACACTGTGTTTAACCCTCTGGAGTCGATCCCTGCGTATACGAGTTATGAGGCATTTTCTCCTGATAACCCAGAAAAGAACTTAAATTACACCTTCAGTTTTGATCGTACAGTTAAGAGCAATACATAAATCGAATCTGTAAAGGGTTTACTTTTATTTGTATACACACATAAAAACAACACAACTTTGTGCATTTATAAAATAAAGAAAACAAACAAGGTCTGTCTGCAGCCTTGTTCTGCGGTGATCTTCATTTAGGAATGCGTCATTAAAATGAACTGTAACTCGGTGAATACTCAATGAAGAGACATGAGAGATATATCTTTAGAAAGTTTGACATGTTTACTTTTAAACTAAAGTGCTACCAAAAAACACATATTCTGTGATAAAGTAATCCTATTGAGCGACCGTACTGCTAAAGGGGAATGCTACCCTTTTTTAGCTGTTATAAAAGAGCACCCTTTTCTACTTCTATATTCCATAAGGGGATGCTGCCCCACTCTATGCACTTCAGAAGGTCTTTGCTTAAAGCTATCAGGGTACTGGTCATTGCTTGTTGAGGCGTATTTAGTGTCCAGTATCATCTCATGCTCGACTTACCATTGCATAAGCAGGATTTATGCTTTCACTTGGCTCCAATTGTGAGCCTCCGATGACTGCGGGCACACCTGACCAATTGGTCAAGGCTTTATATTCGTTGCATTCGCGGTCGTATGGGTGCTTCAAGTCATTGAAAGTGCTTGAAATTTGATGCAGTGTTTTCAAGGATTAATAAAAAAAAATGCTTGGATTTAGATAAACTGCTTGAAAATGCAGTGCATTGGTTCATACCTTTATTCATAATTTGCTTTCTTACAGAATCTTTTTTTTTCATAAAATAAGAAGCTCTGCTTGAGTATGCGGATGTGGCTGTAGTGTGCTCTTTATTAACTCGGGCCCTCCAATAGAGGAGAAAAAAAAAAACCTTCTTGCCGGAGCTTGCTGCTTCAGAAATGGCTCGAAATTACAAATTATGGTACACCGAAAACGAAATACTTTAGTTGGCCCCTTTTTAAGTCAGCTTGGTTTTGTTTTCCATGGGAGAGTGTGCGCTTTGAGTATGTAAAGGTAAACAAAATGTTCCCTGCTCAGTTAAACTAAATCTTAAGACTGTCGCGATTAAAGATAAAAGTGAAAATTAAGGAAAGATTTATTGTGGTATCGTTTAAGATTGGCTTACAATGCATACAGTATTTATTCAGGGTTCCCCATGTTTAGGGTAGGTATTATTTGCATTATAATTAATCACACACATCATTGAATGCTACAGTTGTGTTTAGATCATGCGCTCACTGGACTGGATTTACTGTCTGAAATCGAGCGCTGCATTAGTTCAGTCAGGCCACGGAGGCATAGGCAGCTGTCAATTAGCTCCAATCACTACTATTCTCCAATTAGACACAGGACATATATACGTGGCACTACTACTTGGTAAGTATGCTCAAATGGCTTGCAATCCTCCCTCCATTATAAGCATGAGCATATTACCATGCACCTTTTGGTTGTCGTCTCTTTGTATACTAAGGGTTTCAAGTCCCGGTTGGTATGACACTTAACCTCATAACCAAGCTACAAGATGGAAATCCCACTGCCACATCTACACGATTACAACTGTTTGCTTTTAAAAGATATTTAATAAGTGTCTTAATTGTCATGTATTTCCAAGATGATGGTTGTGGGGGGTTAATGTTTAAGCTCTTGTATGTTAAATTAATTTGGGAGCAAGAACCCCCATAAGGAACCATACCGTCAAAAGATTAATTGTGTTCAATAAACTCAAGTAACTTCCCAAAGTGGTTCTATCTGCAATAATATTATAAAAAGAAAACAGACAGAATAGAAAAAGAATAGAGCAAGCTAGTGTTAGAGGTCTTTTTATAATTGTCTAATGAATGAAAAGAAAATGGATAGAATACAAAAAGATTAGAAAGGTAGTTAGATTTATTTATTTTTAAGAATTGAATTAGAATATTGAGTGCTAAAGTTAGGGGGTCAAATAAAGATGGAAGAGATGTGTTTTAAACTGATTCTTGAAGATGGCTAAGGACTCAGCTGCTCGGATTGAGTTGGGGAGGTCATTCCACCAGGAGGGAACATTTAATTTAAAAGTCCATAAAAGTGATTTTGTGCTTCTTTGGGATGGCACAATCAAGGGACGTTCACTTGCAGAACGCAAGCTTCTAGAGGGCACAGAAGTAAGAAGTAATGAATTAAGGTAAATGGGTGCAGAGCCAGTGGTGGTTTTGTAGGCAAACATCAATGCCTTGAATTTTATGCGAGCAGCTATTGGTAGCCAGTGTAATCTGATAAACAGAGGTGTGACGTGTATTCTTTTCGGCTCATTAAAAATTAACCTTGCTGCTGCATTCTGGATTAATTGTAAAGGTGTGTACTTTGAGAGACTCTATCTGCACTGCTCTCCTAAACTGAAACATGGATTTGATTAATTGGTCTCTCAACGCAATTGACACCATCTTCTCGATGAGGAGATTGGGTTCGGCGGAACCTGACTGCTTTGCCGGAACGTTTGCTGCTGGCTACACGATGCACGTGTGGGCGAATTGGCGGGTTGTGTGTCTGGTGGCTCTTTCCATGGAGGACATTGAAGACATCTACCTATTCGGAAACATTATAACATGTATTCTGCTGATTGGATTAGGCTTTGCCCTGGGTTATCGAAAAATTCAGAAGATGGGAACAGCTGTCCAAAGCCTCACAAGGCTGCCCGTCACGATTGAAGCAGTGGGCAGAGCGGTCAGCATTGAGACTGGGACTATTAACCGCAATATAGATACCATCACAGAGAAGCTGTGGAAATTGAAGAATTTGGAGACCAAAAATGGACAAATGAACAATCATAATGACCGCCAAATGGAATGCGGCTACTAGACCAAAACAACTGGTATCTTATATTCTTTCGGCTTTCTCTACCATCTGGCCTTGGCTAGCTTTGCATTGCAGCAAGACTCTCTCGTGTTCCTCCTCCGTCTCCCACAGACACCTGCTGATTGTTGACTCTGTCTAGGACCTGAGCAAGGCGGTCTCCATGGCAACTTGCTGTGACGCTGTAAAATCTGAGGACTGAGGCATCTAGAGAGAATCGCACCTCTCCAGGCCTACTAATACACAAACTCTATCTCACATATACAGATATGCAGTCACCTCCCCACCCCCATCCCTCGCCTTCACCGATTTGTACCGCCAGTCTGGCAAGCGGGTCTGTGACCAGCGCTTTAATAACTGCAGGGTCGGACGGCTGCTGCCTGCACTGGATTACCTTGATCCCCCAATTTCCATCCCCAGTTCCAATGTTGTGTGTTTATGGTGATTATGTGCTTTTGTTGCTGAGGTGTTATTCATGTTCCCATACTGTACTCCCAAAAGGAGCATAGTATGGGTGTTGTTTTTTTTCTCCTCACTTCCCTAATGTTATTCTGTATTTCTTCCTCAATTCCTTGTCTTCGTGTCCTGTCTACCCCCTTGTAAGTATGTTTTGTATGTACGGACAGGTTGATGGCTAATTTTCGCTGGTACTTGTGACTAGTGACAATAAAGGGCTACTACTACTAGTACTACTACTACTACTACTAACAACTGAGAGCAAGGCAGTCTCAGTTGAATGTCCACTTCTGAAGCCAGATTGATTGCTTTCAAGGAGGTAGTTCTGTGTGAGAAAGACAGAAACTTGGTAAACACAGCTTGTTCATGTGTTTTTGCAGTAAAAGGAAGAAGGGAAACTGGACTGTAGTTCTCTAAAAGAGATGGGTTGAGGGTGGATTTCTTAACATGTTAGCCTGCACCCCGACGTGGGCATCCTCAATGCCCCTCATCATACATGTGTCAGTGTTTATGAATATTTTAAATGAAATGGGAAAATTTAATTTTGACAAACTATATATCATTATAAAGATCTAAGCCTCAAGCATCGACGACACATCGCTGTTTTTCAATGGAAAGCTTATAAAGACTGTATTTGCTACATTTGTGTAAGCAGTACACTTCAAAACATGAATAATGGAAACGCGGTACATACCAGATGTGTCGTAATAACGAGTCATAAACACATCCACAGCTGTAAATCCTGGTTTAGTTAGGAAAGTAAGGGTCAACTGAACGACATCTCATGGAGCATGTTTGGTCCAACGAAGCAATAACGTTGTAATATGGATCATAATTTCTGTTTACATTTCAGTTCTTCAGCGACCAAACTGTTTGTATCCGTTATTGAATAACTCACGCTAAGAAACTGCGTCTTGGTATTAAAAACACGGCATGGTTTTGCAGCGTACAGTGTCACAAACAGAATGAGACGATCCACCGGAAAAAAAGAATGAATGAAAGATAGGCGAAAGATAGTATATTTGAATTCTGGCTGTCTCTCGTGATGTGCTCTGACGCACCTGTCAGCTGATGGAGGTGGAACTTATAATGATCACCTTTTTCTTTGTTTGATTTATTTTTCAACAGTTTTTATATATGTGAGAGTGTGTTTTATGTTGAATGTGAATGTATCTGCGTGATTACCATCTGTTTGAGTGCAAATCAGCCCAAATCAGCTCGCTATTACTGTATGATCATGCCTATTAAAGTGAACATGTCTATATGAATAGAGAGAATGGATTATTTACTTTATGGCGCATTTGTGTAATTACCATCTGTATAAGTGGCCATCAGCACTTATTTGCATCCTAATTCATTGTAAATGCTGCATTTCTAGCAATCTCAGGATTTTCTGTAATTGGCAGACAAAGTTAAATCTTTTTAATTGTATGATTATTCTTATTTTTCTTATTCAAATTATTCTTATTGTATTTTTCTAGTACTCAAATAAATCACTTATATGATGTTAGGGTTAGCAAGTTTCTGTCTAGTGTTTTATAATTGAAAAAAAAAACTATGCAGTGGTATGTTTAATCACTAAATAGTTTGTAGAAGCCTCAATACAGTTGGGAAATATTTTTTATATTTGGGGGGGGGTGTAGACAGTCTCATAAAAATATTTGCAGGAGTCTCATTTTTCATGATATCTTATTCAAGTTTTAAATAGAAACTTGTGAGACATGTGACTTTCAACCCATTACTTGTCCAGATTGCTCCAGGACTGATTTCATGTATATTTATATCAAATAAAGAAATATTCAAGTGTGGTAAAAAAAAAATTCAAGGCACTTCAGTGTCTATAACTTTTAATATTTTTGAACATTATCAAATCTGGTTGATAAAAAGTAAAGCCCAAAGGGTCTTCTTTCCAAAGACACCAAAATTATGTTTGTAATACACTGAAGTAGGAAATCGTTAAAATTATAAGTTAGCTAGAGCACTTTCAGCCGTGAGTCCCATATTCGGGGGTCAGGTTAACAGGTTTATTAGTGAATTATACGTGCCTTTCTAAATGATGAGGGAAAAACACCAATTTACTACTGTAAAGCTACTTTAAGCTACAATTTGCATTGTAAAAAAGCACTATATGCTTCCGGCGCTGAATGAAGTGAAAGTGTTTTTTTTATAGCTCTCCACAAGCCTGTGACAGTTTCTCTCAGTCTACCTTGTATTCATTTAAAAATCACAAGTTTTTAATTTAGTCTGAACAATGCCGACAAAGCATAAGAAAATTGAAAAATCGAATACTGAAGAAGTGAGAGATACCGGTAATGTTCATGAACTAATCAAATCCTAATCAAACTAACGCTGACGTTACGGTGCCGACAAACACAGACATAATGGAAGCAACTGCGAGATTAAGTGGATCCTTTGACAGAAAGTTTGATGTTATTTCATCAACTTTAGCAGAGCTAAATGTATCTGTCGCAAACATTTCTTCCCGAGTGACAGCGACTGAAGAGGCCGCGAAAGCTCATGAAACTTGCATTGAGTCACTGGAGAAACGGTGTGCACACCTGGAGACCGAATGTGGAAAACTTAAGGAAAAAACCTGCGACTTAGAGTCAAGATCTCGGAGACAAAATATTAGAATTGTCGGAATAAAAGAAGGCGCTGAAAGCGGTAAACGTACTGAAGTTCGTGACACGTCTTCTGGCAAATGTGCTGGGCGAAGAGAACTTTGACTGTCCAATTCACCGCAACCTCTACGAGATGGCCGCTCTCGGGCATTTATTGCCCAAATCAATCACTATCAAGTGAAGGAACGAAATTTGCGCCTGGCAAGATCGAAACCTCTGAAATACGATGGAAAGGTGATAAGTATTTTTCCAGATCTTGCCGCTGACGTCTTGAAACAGAGGCAGAAGTTCGGCAACATACGAAAAAAAATGCTGGGAGCATGAAGTGAGATGCTTTGTCTCTCACGTGACCGTGAGAGACAAAGAAACGAAGACCTTTGATTCACCTGAGGTTGCTGAAGCATATCTACGAGGTGCGGTGGAGAGCTGGTGAAATATTGAAATTGCTGCGCTTGATAGCGGCATCAGGAAAGACTTGTGTTTATGTAACAAAACTCTTTGATATGGAAAGACTGCAAGGTGTCATTTTTGTTTGTTTTGTAAGATAAGTGGGAGCTGTACTAACAGAAGAATGTTAGGTGGCATTGAGGGTGAGTTGAACGATGCAAATATTATTTTTTTCTGGGGTGAGCATCCATAATGTTCTCATGGAATGTTCCTTTTTACATGGTTTGTAATATTCAGGTTTATGGGAAGGTTACTTATTTTGAGTTTGAGCTGGCAGGTTTAATGTGCAGATTATATTCAAAAGAATCGGGCAAAAGATATTTTATTTTACATAATGATTAACAGAGTGAAAGTTCGTGGTGGCGGCACACTAAACTTATTAAGCTGGAATGTACGTGGACTTAACAGTCCAGTCAAAAGAGGAAAGGTCTATGCGCATCTTAAAAAATTAGGTGCGGAAATAGTTTTTCTCCAAGAAACGCATATTAAAACAACAACAAAATTTAGCATTAAAGCCCCTTGGATGTCTCAAGTCTACCAGTCAAATTTCACCAACAAAGCTAGAGGAGTAGCAATTGTTATTAAAAAGTCTGTCCCCTTTATACACAAGCAAACTATTAAAGATAGGAATGGCAGGTATTTAATTGTGTGTGGGGAGATAAATTCATTTCCCATTACTTTAGTGAATGTGTATGGTCCTAATTTTGACGATCTTTTATTTTTTGAAAACCTCTTCAAGATTATACCAGACTTTATGCATTCACAAGTCATCATGGCTGGTGATTACAATTGTGTGTTAAATGCGAGATTAGACACACTTCCCCGGCGAACCGCAATAAGTAAATCGGCTGGTGTACTAAATAATTATATGCGAAAGTTAAATTTGATAGATAGCTGGAGAGTTTTACATCCCTCAGATCAAGATTTTTCATTTTATTCCTCGGTTCATAAAACTTACTTTAGAATTGACTTTTTCCTAATAGATTCCAGATTGTTGCAATATATAGACTCAACTGAATACACTGAAAAAATGTTTTATGTTGAATTTACTTAATTTTATTATGTCAAGGGGTTGCACAAAATACATTTATCTAAATCCAGATATATTTTTTAAGTTGAGTTTACTTACATTTTATAAATTGGTTGTACTTATATTTTATACATTGAGCTTATTAATATCTTTCAGTAATTTCAAATTAATTATATTCATAATTTTAGCTAAACTATTTTGAGTAAAATTTACTCAAATTAATTGTGCAACCAGATCAATTTAATCATTTAATTTCTACATATTAAAATTAATTTTAATCCAATATTTTTTTTTATCTATTGTATCTTTCATTAATATTCAGACAAATAAAGGAATCCCAATATTTTCAAGTCTAACTTTATTTTTTCTGATCCAAGAGATATTTTTGCTCTCCCAAACAAGAGTGCCTGTAATGTAACTCAGTAATCACCATTTCTCAGAGACCTCAATACATGGTACACCACACACAATGACGGTAACAATCAGTGAATAGTGTTTGAGTATAAATGGGTCATTTTGAGTAGAAAATGAACTTCAGGCATCACAAAAATGAATGTCACTAAAACTAAAATTAAAAGCAACCATAAAACTGTGTAAATACAACTCGAAAACTGTGAAAAATGTAACATTTTTAATTATTCATGCCTCAGTGCATGATTGGAAATACACTGAAAAAAAATTATACATTGAATTTACTAAAAATATTTATGGTAAGTGGTTGCAATCAATTTATTTTAGCTATATTTAAATAAGCAAATGTATTATCACCAAAATATAAAATTAACTTTCAGCAAAATTTGTTTATTTAAATGTAGCTAAAATAAATTGATTGCAACCACTTACCATAAATATTTTTTTCAGTGTATGGGATCATAACTTTGATATTTACTTAAAGAATCCTTGTAAACATAACAAACTGTTGCAAGTAATATATACTGATGAGTTCCAACTTTAATTTCTACAAGCTTAAATTGAGTACTAACATAGAATTTAGGTTTTTTATATTCTTGCCTTAACTAAATTATTTAATGTAGAAATTACTTTTGATTTTATGTAGTATTTACTTCACCACAAAATCATCTAACTTACCATACCCATAGCTCAAAAAAACTGCTCTAGAACAAATAATTAAGAAGATTAAAGATTACCCGTCCAAAACTATTTAGATCTTATGTTTAACCACATTATAAGGCAGATTCCCGAAGACTGTGGTAAAGCTAATGTTAGACGGGAACAGCTTGATGCAGCCTGGAGCTGCAATTTTATTTTATAAAACTACATTTTCATCCAAAAATATTTTTTAAATACAGTTCGACACAAGTAATATTTGCGTTATTTATGTGTGTGCGTGCAAGGAGTATGTGACCGTTGGTCGCTGTGTAATTTATCCCAAAGTCTCGTTCTGAACTAGAGCATATTATATTCTTTATAGAGTGAAAAAATAAACTATTCACTATAATAAATTGTGCTCTATTACATGAAATATTTCTTATTGTGCACATTGAATGATGAAATTTCCGGGACTGGAATGAAAAGGTCTTCAGTTCCTACCGTGAAACTGACTGGAAACTCCTTTTGACGCCCTTGTAAATGTGCATTTGTGCACATGCGCACAGAATCAACTTAATATTTTCAAACTGAATTTAATTAATACACATGGCTTGGATTTAAAACACATGGAATTCGTTTAAAACCAATTAATATTTATTAATTAAAATCAAAAACTAAATTTAAATGGATTAAACTAGCAAAATTTAATTACGCTTAATTTAATTGGGGCCAAAATCATTTTTTTCAGTGTACGATAATAGATTATTATCAGATCATGCCCCTGTTACTCTTAATTTAAATATACAATTTAGTAGAGGGAATCATTCTTGGAAATTCGATGATATGCTACTGAAGGATGACAAATTTTATGAGTATCTTTCTAACAATTTTGCAATGTTCTTAGAAAATAATGATAAAGGAGATGTATCAGATTCAGTTATTTGGGAGACAATGAAGGCAGTTATCAGAGGAGATATTATAGCATATCATAGCCCTGTATTGGACTTCTAGGTGCTGAGAATGCCTTTTGTAGTAAATATCAAACACAGGCCATTTCGCTTTGCATGTTGCTTGCTAAAAAACTGATCTTACAGATGTGGAAAGCAGATTCTGTTCCTACGTTTGAGATGTGGGCAAGGGAACTAGGAAATATGTTACATCTGGAAGAATTGAGATTTATATTAAAAGATAAATTATACATTTTTATCAAGATCTGGAAACCAGTAAAACTGTTCTTACATGCAGTCTGGTAGCTGTTGTCATTCATCAAGACAAAAGTTTATATATTAACACTCTATTGCTCATGTATAACATTCTTAATTATAAAGCACTTCAAGTAACCTTTCGTTTTTATTTTATTTTATTTTTTTATTTTTTTGGGGTGGGGGGAGGGTTGTTTCAATATAAGCTTTACATTTCTTGGCTTCAAAGTTATTTATAGTATACAGCTAAGAGTGTTTGTTGTTGCATTATATTTGTATAGTAGCTACTCGATGACATTGTATATATGTTGTTTCAAGAAATTGAATAAAGAAAAAAATAAAGAAAACCTGTAAAGATATGTTGACCAGATTTTTAAAACAGTGATTACATATTGTTTATGCCAGACTGCATGCTCTAATATGTAATACCCACTACATACAACAAATAAAATAAATGTATGTTTATGTAAACAAAAAAAAAAAAAGCACTATATAAAAACTATTATAACAATGGGTTTGTGTAGCTCTGCTTCTAGTCGCACACACCCAATGAACCAATGAAAGCATGATACATGAACTAAGTAACCAATATTAGGCCGGGTTCACACCGCAAGCTGCAGCAGAGCGAAAGCAGCGCGTTAGCAGCAGGTAAGCAGAGCTGAATCAGCACAGGGATATTTTGCTTTCACACCGGCAGCGGAGGCAGCGAACTGAACAGCGGATTTATATATATATATATATATATATATATATATATATATATATATATATATATATATATATAAAATAGAAAAATATGTGAATTTAAATATCATACATTTTTTTATGTAATTTGCTAAGAACATAGTAGATATCATTAATGCAAAATTTGGGCAAATTACTTTTTCGTTTCAGTACATGTGTATTTTGGCCATGATCATTGTCACTTTATCTTCTATACATATTTTTTTGATTAATGTTCTTTCCTAACATACTCCAGTTCTTGTTAAAACACCCTAGATGTGCTTATTTTGTGCATTTAGAGCACTTTTTGTGTGAAATCATATTTATTTTGTCCATCAAAGGTGTACTTTCCCTTTAACTGAGCGTCAGCAGCGCAGCAAAAATAGACCCAGCGCTGAAACGATCGCGGCACTGCTGCTTCTGCTCTGCTTCTGCTACGCTCTGCCGCGCAGCCTCTGCGTGCGGTGTGAATGCTCTCATCTGTTAACATAGGCACTGAAAAAATACACGCTGCTTCTGCTCTGCTGCAGCTTGCGGTGTGAATCCGGCCTAAGGCTACGTCTACATTAATCCGGATACATTTGAGAATAGCATTATAATTTCAAAAATGTCTTTTCAAATGAAAACGAATTAGTGTGGACATGGACATGAACTGAAAATAAAATACATTAACACGTGAACAAAACTCAAACCAACCATGACACATGCACTTTATTTATACAGAAACTGTGAACTGAACTGTTATAGGATAGCATATTTTTATAAAAACACTATACCTTAGAAAAGTCCTTGAATCTCCTCTGTCAAACCTAATTGGTCGATCCATAGACCTGTCACTCTTCACAGACACACAGCTGGACTCTGCTTCTGATCTCTTCTGATGAACTGGACTAAAACAGAAAGATTAAAGTTTATCCTTTAAATTACTGTAAAAAAATTAAATGTACATTTATCATAATCAAATACACTTTAAATAGCACTTCATATTCTTTTCATAATGTAATGATTATCTACTGAAGGTAAACATTGAAAGAACCCAATTGCAGCTTTATGTAAACCAAAAGTGAGCAAACAATACAAATGCTTGACACTTCATGCTTTCTGTTTTTCATTGCTCATATTTTGAAGAGTCTCAAAATAGTGTGTTAGTTTACTTTTATATAATGAGTTAGATTTATTATTTGGATAATTGTGTTTGTGTATCTATATGAAATTTACCAAATATAAGCAATAGCTAAACCAGTTTTCTTCCAAATTTGTAATGTTATACAGTAAAAAAAATAAAAAAAATAAAAAAAAAAAAAAAATATATATATATATATATATATACTGTATATGTATATATACAGTACATACCAAAAGTTTGGAAACATTACTATTTTATTATTTTTGAAAGAAGTTTCTTCTGCTCATCAAGCCTGCATTCATTTGATCAAAAATACAGAAAAAAAAATGTAATATTGTGATATGTTATTACAATTTAAAATAATTGTTTTTAAATTTATTATACTTTAAATTATCATTTATTTCTGTGATGCAAAGCTGAATTTTTAGGATCATTATCACATGATCCTTTAGAAATCATTCTAATGTGGTGATTCATTATCAAAGTTGGAAACAGTTCTGCTGCTTAATTTTTTTTTTCAGAACATGTGATACTTTTTTAGGATACTTTGATGAATAAAAAATAAAAAACAATAACAATTTTATTCAGCAAGGATGTGTTAAATTGATAAAAAGTGATAGTAAAGAAAATATATTATTAGAATATATACTGTATTATTAGAATTTAATTTTTATTTTGAATAAATGCAGTTCTTTTTAACCTTTTATTCATCAAATATATTAGACAACAGAACTGTTTCCAACACTCTTGATTTCTAAATGATCATGTGATAGACTGGATGTTACATGTGACACTGAAGGCTGGAGTAATGATGCTGAAAATTCAGCTTTGCATCACAGGAATAAATTTTTTTTTTTTAAGTATATTCAAATAGAAAACTATTATTAAAAACTATTGTTAAAACGCAGATCAAAGTCAACCAAATTGTCTAACCAGAATGCATTGCTTTGGTCAGGCAGCAGCCGATTATTTGGAGCTGAATGAAGTCAAACAAGCCTAATGGCAACATGACAAGAACAACCTATGACAGAATGGAGCTGAAGAACCTGAGAAATTGAAGACCACATGACAAAAGTATAGGTGTGTTCGACTTGAAGCTTAGATGTCATACACTACCTACAAGACCACAGGAACCAGATGAGTCCTCTGCACAATCTGACGATCTGATCTCAGCCTAGATTTAAACTGCTGGTTTCATTTGGCCAGAGGTGAAAGACACACTATTTCAACACTTATTCCCCGGTTAAACACTGTAAAGCTGTTTTGACACAATTTGCATTGTAAAGACCACTATATAATTGAATATAAAAACAATTACAAAAATGTGTCTGCGTAGCACTGCTTCAAGTCTATCACACCCAATGAACCAATGAAAGCATGACACATGAACTAAGTAAACAATATTAGGATAACATGAGGAGCAAGAGGAACCATGACTAAGAACTAAACAATATAAAATACATGAACACATGAACAAAACCCACAATGACACATGCACTGTATTTATACAGAAATTGTGAACTGAACTGTGCCTAAGACCAGTTGTTGAATTTCCTCAGTTTAAACCTAATTAACAAACCTAATTGGTAAACCTAAAAACTTATAAATTTATCATGATTAAATCACTTTAAAAAGCACTTATAGCCATTTCATACACCTTTTGTATACAAAAATAACATTCTGAAAATACCTGAATCACCACAGCTAAATTCAACTACACATTTATCCCTATCAAATTCACTTTAAATAGTGCCGTATAATCTTTCATAAATTGTGTTTATAAAAACAATTGTGAACTGATATGCAATAAAATATACTTGCATATAAAATTTCATGTCAGAATCATATTTTTATAAAAACACTATACCTTAGAAAAGTCCTTGAGTCTCTGTTAAACCTAATTGGTCGATCCATAGACCTGTCACTCTTCACAGACACACAGCTGGACTCTGCTTCTGATCTCTTCTGATGAACTGGACTAAAACAGAGAGATTAAAATTCATCCTTTAAATTAATGTAACAAATCAACTGTACATTTATCATTATCAAATACACTTAAAATAGCACTTTTTTTTTTTTTCATACTGTAATGATTGTCTAATGTAGGTGAGCATTGAATGAACCCAAGTGCAGCTTCATGAAATCCAAAAGTGAGCAAACAATACATAAAGACTTGGCTTGGCTTGGCTAAACAAGAACACAGACATGGACAACTCACCAAACAATAATTTCCTTTCAGTCGGACACTATGAATCATTTCGACTGACGAATTTGGATTTTGGGATTTTCAATAGTGAATGTAGATTCTACAGCGTCTAACACTTCAGTTTCATCCATCGCACCCAAGGATAAACTGCAGTGCTTTACAACTATAGGACAGGAAGACCTAAATAAACTTATCAGTGTATCTAAACCAACAACATGTTTATTAGATCCTGTACCCACTAAATTGCTGAAAGAGTTGTTACCTGTAGCCGAAGAACCACTTCTCAATATTATTAACTCGTCGTTATCTTTAGGTCACATCCCAAAACCATTCAAGCTGGCGATTATTAAGCCTCTTATTAAGAAACCAAAACTAGATCCTAGTGAACCTGCAAATTATAGACCTATTTCAAATCTTCCATTTGTCTAAAATTTTAGAACATTTGTGTCTGCTCAATTGAGGTCCTTCCTGCAAAAATATGATCTGTAGGAAGAATTTGAGCCAGGTTTCAGGCCCCACTATACAGTAGCACAGAAACTGCACTTGTTAAAATTACAAATGACCTGCTTCTTGTGTCAGATCAAGGCTGCATCTCATTTCTAGTTTTACTTGATCTTAGTGCTGCGTTCGACACCATAGATCATGACATACTCATAGATCGGTTACAAAACTATACAGGTATTCAAGGGCAGGCTCTAAGATGGTTTATATCCTATCTGTCTGATCGCTACCATTTTGTTTATTTAAATGGTGAGTCATCTCATTTATCACCAGTAAAATATGGGGTGCCACAAGGATCTGTTCTAGGTCCCCTTCTATTTTCAATAAACATGTTGCCCCTTGGTAATATTATTAGAAAATACGGAATTTGCTTCCACTGTTATGCTGATGATACTCAGCTATATATCTCAACAAGACCAGAGGAAACCTCTAAATTATCTAAGCTAACAGAGTGTGTTAAAAATGTAAAAGATTGGATGACCATTAAATTTCGGATAAGACAGAGATATTAATTATTGGACCAAAAAACAGTACACAGAATATTGTAGATTACAATTTGCAACTAGGCGGATGTACTGTTACTTCCTCTACAGTCAAAAATCTGGGTGTTATATTAGACAGCAACTTGTTACAAAAACTGCATTCTTCCATCTTAGAAACATTGCCAAGCTACGAAACATATTATCTGTTTCTGATGCAGTAAAGCTAGTTCATGCATTTAAGACCTCTAGACTGGACTATTGTAATGCACTATTGTAGGTGGTTGTCCTGCTTCTTCAATAAACAAGCTACAGGTAGCCAAAAATGCAGCAGCTAGAGTCCTTACCAGGTCAAGAAAATATGATCATATTACCCCAATTTTACAGTCTCTGCACTGGCTACCTATTAAGTTCCGTATCAGTTACAAATTATCATTACTTACCTAGAAGGCCCTAAATGGTTTAGCTCCTGCGTACCTAACTAGCCTTCTACCATGCTACAACCCATCACGGTCCCTAAGGTCACAAAACGGACTTTTGGTCGTTCCTAGGATAGCAAAGTCCACTAAAGGAGGTAGAACTTTTTCACATTTGGCTCCCAAACTCTGGAATAGCCTTCCTGATAATGTTCGGGGTTCAGACACACTCTCTCTGTTTAAATCTAGATTAAAAACGCATCTCTTTCGTCAAGCATTCGAATAATGCATCTCTTAAATTGTGAGTGTAGTTGCATCTGACCAAATGCGCATTCTTATTCTTTAGCTTGGGTTAAACTAATTAATTTTACTTTGTTGGAACAGCAGCTGTGCTAATGATGTCTCTATTTGTTTCTATGTTTTGCCATGGGATTAGGGCTGGGATAAACGATGCATCGATTAATCTAACGATTATTTTATTTCCAGACCGATTTTCGATTTCGATTATCTCCCCATTAATTGACTACTAACAATTTATACATGTTGATTTACATAGCTGTATGAAGAAAACATGAATTCCTTAACATTGCAATATATGTTTATTGCTCTTAAAATTACAAAATAAAAGCCTGACTAAGAATGAATTACTTTGCACTTTTATAGAGATAGCATTCAATAAAACCTGAAGCCTTGAAAACACATAGCTTACTGAAGCTTACTTAAACAAGCTTACTGAAGACATAGGGCCTAGCTTACTGAAAAAAAATCATTATATTTTAGGATGAAAATAACAACAACTTGATGTCTAGCATATAAAAAAGGTCACCCAAAATACTTGTTTAGAGCAATTGAAAAAATACAGTAACCAATGTAAACTTGACGGCTTTAAGCGAATACAGAGAGTGCTTTTCCAAAAAAAAATAATGTTTTTTTAAATTAACTGTGAGCCAGCAGCCTGTCATGGAGAAGAAAAGATCTCAGAATGCTCCACGTGAAACTTTGGCGTTCCGCCCTTTTTCTATCGTGTCTAATCATTTTGGTTAATATGCACGAGGGAGGGAGGGAGGGAGAGAGAGAGAGAGAGAGAGAGAGAGAGCAAGACAGCGCTCATCTAGTTTGAAGACTGTGAGTGCGCGAGCGCGCATGAAACTTTGGTGTTTCGCCCTTTTTCTATCGTGTTTAATGATTTTGATTAATATGCACAAGGGAGAGAGAGAGCAAGAAGCGCTCGTGTTGTTTGAAGACTGTGAGTGTGCGCTCAGCCGGGGCTCTATCTCATACACGCTCTGACGCAGCAGTCATTCTATTCTACATCACTCACCGATCAAATAAGGCTTTGACAGCCGCCAAAAAAAAAGCTCAATGCAGAAAAACCCCTGGATTGGTTATATAACGTTGGACAGAATGTTGATCCGGCCATCGTGTATATTCAGCGCACATAAGGTAAACGTTTTGCAAACGTTTTTTAGAGAGATAAAAACAGTTTGACGAATCGATGTGCATATTTTGCGTCAACGTATTTTTTGCGTCGACGTCATCGATGACCTCGATGCGTTGTCCCAGCCCTACATGGGATGTATCTAGGATTTACACAAGCTCCAGTCTGCATCCAGAACACCTGAGAAGAGATGATGCTGACCCATCAGAGGACCCCAGATGATGCTAACCCTGAATTAACAAACAGAACTAACAAATATTGCTACAAGTGTGACTGCATCATATAATAATTGCTGTTAATAATGTTCATCGTCTGGCTGACTACGTCTTGTATTAATTTTTTTGAAAAATCCTGTCATACGTGCATAGACGGATATTCACCACCTCTAAGCTACTACTAAATATTGTAGAAACTTAATTTTCTGTAAAGTTGTTTTGTAACGATGTGTATTGTAAAAAGCGCTATACAAAAAAAACCTTGAATTTAATTTAATTGAATTTTGCTTTGAGAGACCAATCTGCTCTGAGTGTATACTAAATGAGCCATTGCACATTGGCATGCGATGATTGCATCTATCTGCCACTGATGACAGCATAAGCATAAATAGGCAGCAGTAACAATGCATACCAGCTTTCTTCTCCTGCAAACAACATACGTTTGATGAGTTCAGTGTGCTCTGAGGGAGATTTTGTGTTGGTGGATGGCGCTTCAGTGTTGGTCGTTCCTGTGTCGATTGGGTTACTCACTTCAGGCTTCACTACCCCCGTTGTGCCACAAGCGGTCATCTCTTCTGACCATCTCATCACTTAATAGAGCATTTCCCTGAAAGAGCTAATTTCTCTAAAAGAGCTACATGGGTGACTCTATGTAAAGATGACAGGTCATCTTTTTAAAGATGCTGTTTCACCCATTCGTTTCTAGATGTGGTCGTTAACTGGTGCCAGGAAATGGTCACAATTGCTGCCTCACGTGTATGGGCTTTAGAACGCTGAGGTGGATTCCCATGCGGCAAAATAACCATCTCAGAGCTGCAGACTAGTGATGGGATTTATGGCTCTTTGAGGGGATCCGGATCTTCGCGATCCGTTCCTTTCAAAGAGCCGTTCAAAAGAATGGCTCTTTTGGCTCTTTTTAAATATTTAGTCAGTTTTAAGAAGCCAGCTTGGGAGCATCTCAGTTTATCCTGGAAATAATCACTGGGAGGTATTATGAGGTGAGATTTGTAGTCAAATAATTAAAGCTCAGATATCACACACCAATATCTGAGTTTGAATTATTCTGAAATATTGATTATTACCTCATTTCTCATGTGTCGACTATATTCCATAGGGTTGCACAAATCCCTCTGCTTAGACAGTGACATCATTATTTTGATTTACCTTTAGTACAAAGTGTGTGTGTGTGTGTGTGTGTGTGTAAAACTACGTTGACTTATGTTATTCATACAATACCTACTCACAAATAAACATAAAAAACAAAGCCGGCTGCAATGAATTTCTGTGCAAAACAGCTTTTACTACAAACACTTCCACACAAGAACATTGTTATCACACAAGAACATTTTGATAGAAAACTATTTTTTTTTTTAAGTAGATAAAATTAGAATAAATAAAATGGAAATGTCTACATACTACATACTATTACTACTGTAAACTTTGCAAATAGGACATCAGCCCCTTCAAGTCAATGAACAATAACAAAGTGGGCTGCAATGAATGTCTGTGGAAAACAGCTTTTAGTGAAACATTTCTATACAAGTACAGTATCACAAAAGAACATTTTTAATGATTTTAAAATAAGTTTTAAATGAACACAAAATGCAATGTAAATGCATGCACAACTAATAACTAATATCATCACGCTATAAAGGGTTGGCCTGCGCTGGGTGCGCCCCTCCCCCTATAACTGTTCTGTCTCCTGGCGGAGCTCATTTGTATGAACACGCATAGGAAAAAAGAACGATAGAAAGAACGGCTCCTCTCCAGTCGCGACTCGGCTCCCATCGTTCATGTTTATGAGCCGTTCAAAAGAATTGGTTCGTTCGCGAACGTCACAACTCTACTGCAGACCTGGCTCAGTCACCTCAAAAAGGAACTGAGTTCCATTGCCTCTGCAGTGGTCTAGTTCAAATCCTGGCGGCCTTACTCGCTATGACGTTACTGCAGGTTCATCAGGCCTAGGCACCTCTCTGGTCCAGGAATGCCATCTCTGGCTGTCTGTCCTACATGGTTTGGTTCCTAAGTGCCCCTGTGTCCCAGACCGGTGACAGGGTTGAGAGGTTTGCTCAGCAGTTCTCGCCTGTGCAAAAGCATACTGAGGTGATTTGTCACATCCTGCCCTAGTGGGACAGCTGCTGCCCCCAAACATCCACCAGCCATGTAGGGCCACCAAATCCAGACAGTATATGTATCAGATGGTCACTGCAGTCACCCAGAATCAGAAAGTATCCAAATCAGAAGGTGAATCAGCACCTAGAGATGACCTCTACAAACCTGAATGTCAGTAGAGACCAGGACAACTAGATGTGCTCCAAAGACTGATCCCCTACGAAGACCTTGTCACCTAGATTGCGTTTGGGACAAGACCACAGGAACCAGATGAGTCTTCTGCACAATCTGACTTATCTCATCCTAAATTTAAACTGCTGGTTTCATTTAGCCAGAGGAGAGAGACACCCTATTTCGACACTTATTCACCGATTAAACACTGTAAAGCTGTTTTGACAAAATTTGCATTGTAAAGAGCGCTATATAAATAGAGTATATAAATATACATATATATATGTGGCACCACTGCTCGGTAAGTATGCTCAATGGCTCGCAAGGCTCAAACTGATCATGAGAGCTATCGCTCGTTCAGGAACTATCAGACGGCAAAACTATCTCCATAGGAAGCGTTAAATCGGGATTTGGCAGGATTCCCATAGAGTATCTAACCAGATTTTAAGTTGTGAGCTTAAGGGAATTCGCTGTGTTGTTTGTCAAGTAACTGACTGAATTTATATGAGCAAACACTTGATATAGATACTTCGCCCGTGATTCATCATCAAAGTTGCACTAATACAACCGACTCAAAACTTTACACGAGATCTGCTCCCCCGCTGGAAAAAGTTAGATATTCAACAAGAATCAAAGCATCCACAAAAAAATGTCAATATCACCTTTAATTCATCTCTGGACATTTTCACGAAGCTAAGCAAAGTTCTTTCATTTTATTGCCTAGTGCTATTTTGGAGAACATGCTTCAGACATTGCTATTATACAAGCTAATTGTTCAGTTATGTTGCAAGGCATGCTATCATATTACCATATAGGTAACACTACCAGTTAAATATACCCACGAGCCTCGTTAACCTGTGGTCAAGGCTGTCGATATTAATAGGCTGCTGCTTCAGGCTCTTGGGGATGCTTTCATCAAACTTATCGGACTATTTCCAACACACTGGGCTTATATCGGTGATCTGCTGTTGCTCAAACTGTGTATCGATAAGTGCTTTATACTAAATGTACATATCGTGAAGTCCACACACTTAAGAAGGTCTTTGCTCAAAGCTATCAAGATAGGAGACTGCTTGTGAAGTTTATCTAGTGTCCAGCTTCATGTGCTAGTCCTGACGTTGCATAGGAGGGATTTATGCTTTCGCTGGCTCCACTTGCGATCAAACAGTCAAGGCTTCATACTCGTCACATCTGCCATCATACGGGGTCATACGGGTGTTCGAATCCTCGAAAATGCTGGAAATTTAATGCAGTGTTTTCAACTTTAATAAAAAAAAATGCTTGGATTTAAATATGTGCTTGGAAATGCATGCATTGGGTTAATATTCTTCTTTACTAGATGGGTAACCATGGTTTCATTATATAAGCAGCTCCGCTCGAGTCTGCGCCTGTGGTTTGTTTTCCACGGGAGAGCGTGCGCTTTGAGCATATAAGTCAAACAAATTTCCCTGCCCAGTTAAACTACATCCTAAGCCTGCAATACATACAATTTATTATGTAAGGACCTTCATACAAACCGTTGTACCGGTCCAAATGCGCCGCCTATGGCAATTTGATGACTTTGTCTAGAACATGAAATTGCTAATGCGCCTCAAAATCCAACCGATTTACAAGTAAGGGTGTCCGTGGGGTATTTGTGCGTGTGCTTAACTAAGACTAAGGTAAGAGTAAATATGAAAAAGGTCATTTATCCAGGCGTAATTGTTGGAAATTGAAATGTCTTGGAAGTGCTTGTATTTACTCGGTGTAAGAACCCTGCTGTACCATCTCAGAACAACAGGGTGCGAAAAAGGACTAACCATCCTCTAATACAATCGGGAATCATTAGTGAGAAGTACTGGTTGCATCCGATCTTAGGCAGCTGACTCGCTGAGCATCAGGCATTAGGTGCGTTCGACTTCACACAGCACATGCAAACTGATCGCAATCTGACTTGAAGCAGTGCATACCGGTTAGAAATATTGTCTGACTGAGACTGCGCCCACACACATGAGAGTCACGTGTGGCATCAAAGTACCACGAGAGTGTTTCGAGAGCAGTCGGCTGACTCAGCCACCGCAGTTTCTCCAGATGGACTGCAGGAGCGCTGATGATGACACAGCTGTTCACGATTGGCCAGATTACCACATGACAAAGATCATGTGTGTTTTGGGGTGTATTCAACATTTGTAGTTCCAATAATGGCCACAATCTGTGTTTTAGAATGGTAAAAGTCTTTTAAAGTATTCGCCAGTTGTATTGAGTCATGTTCATCATACTACATAGATTAAAGCATATATACCCCTCTGTATTAGCATTAAACAGCATATGATCATGTTGATCTTTTATCAGTTAAGAACCTAGGTGTGCTATTTTATAGCAATCTTTCGTTAGAAAACCACGTTTCTAGCATTTGTAAAACTGCATTTTTCCATCTCAAAATTACGGCCTATGCTCTCAATGTCAAATGCAGAAATGTTAATCCATGCATTTATGACCTCAAGGTTAGATTATTGTAATGTTTTATTGGGTGGTTGTTCTGCACGCTTAGTAAACAAACTACAGCTAGTCCAAAATGCAGCAGCAAGAGTTCTTACTAGAACCAGGAAGTATGACCATATTAGCCCGGTACTCTCAACACTGTACTGGCTCCCTATCAAACAGCATATAGATTTTAAAATATTGCTTATTACTTAAAAAGCACTGAATGGTTTAGCACCTGTTACATTTTAATCCTCGTCCGCTGCATTCTCAAAAGTCTTGCAATTTGATAATACCTAGAATATCAAAATCAACTCTGGGCGGCAGATCCTTTTCCTATTTAGTGCCTCAACTCTGGAATAACCTACCTAACATTGTTCGGGAGGCAGACACACTCTTGCAGTTTAAATCTAGATTAAATACCCATCTCTTTAACCTGTTTTACACCTAATACACTAATATGCTTCTAATCTCCAATTCCGTTAAAGGATTTTTAGGCTGCATTAAATAGGTAAATCGGAACCGGGAACACTACCCATAACACCCGATGTACTTGCTACATCATTAGAAGAATGGCATCTACATTAATATTAGTCTGTTTTTCTCTTATTCCAAGATCACTGTAACCACCAGACCCAGTATGTATCCAGACCAGATGGTGGATCGGCACCTAGAAAGGACCTCTACAGCCTCGAAAGACAGTGGAGACCAGGACAACTAGAGCCCCAGATACAGATCCCCTGTAAAGACCTTGTCTCAGACGACCACCAGCACAAGACCACAGGAAACAGATGAGTCTTTTGCTCAATCTGACTTTGCTGCAGCCTGGAATTGAACTGCTGGTTTCGTCTGGTCAGAGAAGAACTGGCCCCTGACTGAGCCTGGTTTCTCCCAAGGTTTTTTTCTCCATTCTGTCACCGATGGAGTTTTGGTTCCTTCCCACTGTCACCTCTGGCTTGCTTAGTTGGGGTCACTTCATCTACAGCGACATCGTTAACTTGATTGCAAATAAATGCACAGACACTATTTAAACTGAACAGAGATGACATCACTGAATTCAATGATGAACCGCCTTTAACTGGCGGTATGGTTATGTTCTGGGCAACACTCCACACTCCTGTACATGCAGCCATGCTTGGACAGAGTGGGGAGAGCAGCAGGACAAACCCCCCTGGGGTACTGAACAGAACCATTATAAGCACATATAATTACAATTCACAATTACATGAGTTGTAAACAAAATGTGATAGAGACTGCTTCCAATGAAGACACTTTAAAGAAAGAACACATTATATCGGATTACAGGTTCAGTTGGTGGAGTTGGGGTTGGAGGAGGGAGTTAATTGCAAGCAGCAATGCGATGGAAGAGACACCGAATAATGGGAATTTAAATAGACCGCAGGTGATAGGTGTAAAGACTGGATTGGTACATGTCAGAAACAGCTGACTGTCAGCTGATGCAAGCGTGACTAACATGGCCTGACTGAACAAACGCGATGCTCGATTTCAATCAGGTCCACTTCCGTCAAGTATATTTATGACAATTATAATTGCATACAGTTAGTGTTGGCGGTATGGTTATGTTCTGGGCAACACTCCACATGCCTGTCCATGCAGCCATGCTTGGACAGAGCGGGGAGAGCAGCAAGACAAACCCCCAAAACAACTATATACCAAAACTACCCAACACAACTGATGCAATTTGAATGGCCAGCAATGAGAAATGTTGCTTGATACTATATTTATGGGGGAAGAATCTCCCAAACACGGAGAGAAGCTTACAACAAGCATGTTGCTTAGCTGCTTATGCAAAATATTTGAGAGAACTGTATGGGGGAAGCATACACCCCTAGCAGCAGCCTAATACGATGGCAGTTTGTATATCATTCAATTTAAGTTTAACATGCTGAAAAATCACATTAAGGTGGGGGGTGGGAGCGTCACCCAAGTTAAGCAATAGAGGATGTGCAAGTATGTTCTTAAAATGCTTAAGCAACTGTGATTGTAAAGGGGGAAGCATACACCCCGAGCAGCAGCAGTCTGATATGATGGCAGTATTATCCAATTTTATATATCTACCATGCAGTAAAAATCACAAAGGGGGAAGCGTCACTCCAAGTTAAGCAACTGAGGATGTGCAACAAGCATGTTTCTTAAAATGCTTAAATCTCATGCCAATCCTGAGTACCCACAGAGCAGTACAAATCCCCATCTCCAAAAGTCCCCAGCCTGGTCATATCTGCAAAGCAAAAATACAGCTTTCGATTCTCTCTGGAAAAACCAAGCTCCTGGAAGCATGCTGTGGGCGGAGCTATAATACTGATTCGTGTTGTTTCCATACCATATATTCACTTATGTGCAGATTTCCAACAAAAAACAGAAATCTGATGCAGTTGTACTTACCTGACTGGGGTTTTCTACCATGTTTTAATAGCAAACGATGTGCAAATCCAGCGTCAACCTGGTCTTGTTTATGAAACATTCATCACTGAAATGTTGTCATCATTCTCAAACAAATCCTATGCAGTGCTGCCAAAGTTTTCCAGATGAAGCGTGTTTACGGGCGAGGTCTTGCTCTCCTCTGGTCGAGATGTGCATGGGCGTGCTTTCCCAAGAGAAATGCTCATAAGGAGTTCCACCATCATCTACGTCATAGATCCATCATCGAAAAAACTACTGAAACTTATACCACCCAGAAATTAGATTTCTCCACTCATCCGAATTGTCCATGTTTAGCATGAAAATCCATCTCTTTAACACTGAACAACTCTGAATCCATGAAACACCATTGTATCCCCCTTTAAGCAAATGTGTGATACATACAACCCCTTGCTGCGTCATGAGGAATATGTAATATGCATTAATGCGTAGGTTGCATAATGGAGGGTGGTAGTCCAGCAGGGGAAGCATGCACCCTTTGGAAACTTAGAATAGCATCCAGTATGAATGAAAATGCTCCATATAAACACCTCCGTAAGAATAAAAAAGCCTAAACTGAAATGGTAATCTGTTGAGAGGTAGGATAATCTTCTATAACCAATCTAAATTAAAATCCTGCCATGTAAACATGTTAAACTGATTACTTGAACCCATGTAATCACATCAATAGTCGGTCATCAGAATGGGAACGTGATGTCGGCAACGCTGTGCATTCAGTGATTAGTAGACACTGACATTACAGTAGAGACTGGGAAATAGTGGACAAAGATGATAAAACTCCAGTTTTACAATAACACACATTAGAATGGAATCTGGAATCTCATGACCAGAGCAGAAAGCTGATGTAATAAGTGAAGCACAATTAACTGCTTTTCAGCTTAGAAACAACACTATGGGCAGTTGACTTGCTGCCTTGCTGTCTAATCAGTCAATGACTTTGCAGGCAGCGTTTTTTCCCGAAGGCACCTCATGAAATGGATTTCAGACAGGCTTCTGAGACAGAGTAATGGTTTAATGATCTACAGCCAAATATAGAGAGCTTTGGTTATAACTAAGTGGATATTTCAATACTGCAATATCAATTTCTCGCTAGAAATTACATAAGTGGAAAACGTTGTTCAGAAACATACATTTACACACAAACTGACCACCGACCGCAACTTTCAGATGCCATCTTTATTTTTTAGCTTAACTGTCACAGAATGTAATGCACGGGATTGTGAGATATCAAAAGCAGCGAAGGATACATCTATGCTGCCTTCAAAAACCGGCCAGGTGAAGACATCTCAGGAGACAGGAAATGAAGCTGACATTGATTTCGGACGTGCCTTAATGCCTTCCAACCTTGGAATGCGACCTCCGAAGGCAGCATTTTTCAGTTTTCGGATGCAGCCTATGATAGTGAATAGCTCAATAAAAACACTTACATCAAAGAATCACTAGTTTCACAACTGTATGGTACACCATTGAAAGGGAATGATTCATGATAGTAAATTACAGATTTTGCGAAGCAACAAAACAAGTGGGTATACTTAATGGCCCCTACCACACCAGTGGTACGATAGAAGACGGCCTTAGTGTGTATGTGTGTAGAGGTTCAATATTAGTCTGTTAATTCCACGCAAGTACGAGCAGCTATTAAAAATATTAATGAAACCCTCTCTCTCTCTGGTAATTTGCATGTCATTGTAGCCACTTATGTCCCAAAATCGAAGCACGAGCACATGTAAACACCACATCGGATTAGATAACGTCTCACCCAGCTAACAGGGAACGTTCCCATAACTTTCACTAACATTATGTAAAAGTTATGTAAATGTTAGAAAAAAACGTTCCTGACATAATGTTTCTGGAACAGTCTTATAATGTTTTCATAGTTAAAATACATTGTCGTAACGTTGAGGGGAAAACGTTTTCATAACAACGTTCTTGCAACGTCTTTATGATGTTATTTTTAATTGACTGATGTTCTCATAATGTTGAGGGAAAACGTTCCCATAACAACGTTCTTGTAACGTCTTTATGATGTAATTTTTATTTGACCGATGTTCTCAGAATGTTGAGGGAAAACGTTCCCATAACAACGTTCTTGTAACGTCTTTATGATGTTATTTTTAATTGACCGATGTTCTCAGAATGTTGAGGGAAAACGGTCCCATAACAACGTTCTTGTAACGTCTTTATGGTGTTATTTTTAATTGGCGAAAACGTTCCCATAACAACGTTCTTGTAACGTCTTTATGATGTAATTTTTATTTGACCGATGTTCTCAGAATGTTGAGGGAAAACGTTCCCATAACAACGTCATGTAACGTCTTTATGATGTAATTTTTATTTGACCGATGTTCTCAGAATGTTGAGGGAAAACGTTCCCATAACAACGTTCTTGTAACGTCTTTATGATGTAATTTTTATTTGACCGATGTTCTCAGAATGTTGAGGGAAAACGGTCCCATAACAACGTTCTTGTAACGTCTTTATGGTGTTATTTTTAATTGGCGAAAACGTTCCCATAACAACGTTCTTGTAACGTCTTTATGGTGTTATTTTTACTTGACCGATGTTCTCATAATGTTGAGGGAAAACGATCCCATAACAACGTTCTTGTAACGTCTTTATGGTGTTATTTTTACTTGACCGATGTTCTCATAATGTTGAGGGAAAACGATCCCATAACAACGTTCTTGTAACGTCTTTATGGTGTTTTTTTGTACTTGACTGATGTTGTCATGTTGAGGGAAAGCGTTCCCATAACAACGTTCTTGTAACGTCTTTATGGTGTTAGTTTTACTTGACCAATGTTCTCATAATGTACAATGTTCTTGTAATGTATTTATGGTGTTATTTCATAATGTTGAACAAATACATTCTTAAAACACCATTATTGGAATGGCTTCATTTTCGAAGCGATGGCAACAGAAATTACAAGTGTAACAAGTATAGTAGACTAGGCTAGGCTATATACCACATTTCTGATCTCTGTTTCCATTTTTCCTATTTGTTCCCTATATTGTCCTAATGACAAAAGTGGTTACAATTGGTTTATATTATAATATACATTTGCAATAAATCATTATGTCTTTGATGAACAAAATGTATATTTTTAGAACAGAATATGACAAAACATATAGCCTATCTTATTTTAAATTAAATAGGCATAGGCTATACTGCAAAGGTTATGTCATGTACCACTGCATTTTTCACATATTTTATTACAAACTTTTCCTGAACAAGGTCTACATTGTGAATGGATCTTCAGGTTTTGTACAACACAGGCTTTATTTTAATTTATTTTATTTTATTTTATTTTTTGCGCTGAAGTGGACAGGACAGAAAAGTGTTGGGTGGAGATAGTGGAACAGGAACAGCATAGAGTCAGGATTGGAACACCGGTCGGCTACCTAACCAGTAACAATTAGGCAACTGCATCCAAAGTACCGCAAGAGAAACGATCTCATGAACAAACCAGTGTTGCCTAGAATTGGGCTACTTTAACACTGCTCCGCGGGTTGTTTTTCATGTCCGTGGGTTTAAGCGACACCAATAACGTGATATTTAACTCTAAAATGCTCTAAAAACCTTCACCAAAAATGTGTATTTTACCTCACCAGAATGCGATTTTATGGGGGATCCCTAGAAACATGAGTGGACTGATGTTGTGAAAATCTGGCAACCCTGAAACAAGCTGTCTTTTCAGGTTCTGACGTCATCATGGTGTGTATGCTCCATGCAGCGCCGTTTTCAAATGAATGGAATTCAAAATCTGCAGCTCACCTTTATATATGTCTACTTCTGAGGCCAGATCACAGCCATTCTAACAGGTGAGTCGATTACACATTAGGTTGTGTTTTTTTTCTTTAATATGCAAATTTGTATGACCGGGTAGCTAAATAGTTTAGAAGCTTGCAGTTATTTATGCGGGAGACAATTAACTTATAGGCTAACGTTATTTGTTGTTGTGTGGGATTTACTTTGAAGGCCTTTGTTAAATTGAACTCCTATTTGTGTGCAGACAGGCTTTGCCGCTTTATATTTGATAAGTTACTGAATCTTACATGTTTCATAACATTCAGTTTTAACGCAAAATACGTATTAATTAACATTAGCCATGTTTCCACTGTAGGGCCAACAGCGTTCTTGCTTAAAGGCCATTAATGTCTTAAAAAACATTTTTATGCCTGTAAATGTCATAATCACTCAACTGAATAAAATCAGGTTATTGTAATTGCTACTGTATACTTTTCTGTGACTGTTAGTTGCACATGTAGGCTAATTAGACAATTAATCAGCTATATGTCAATACTTACAGTTATCTCTCTCTCTTTCTCTCTTACAGTTACTTTAGTACTTCAGTGTTGTAAGAGTTTGCACTTGGAACACAGTGTCATATGCATTGTTGTAACTCAAGCTGTGTGTGATCTTTGTAGAGGTGGAGTGGGCTAAGCTCAGCACAACAAACCAAACACCAAAGCAACCCTGTGTTTTCCATATTATTTTATATAATTATGCACAGTTTTATTTTTCGTGGTGCAGATATTGCTGTGTAGCATAATACAGCATTACTTTTATTTTCAGATCGATTGGCTGAGCCTCATGGGAGGCAACACACCTGGAGAGTCGGTCAGAAGACTGCTTAGGAAACTCGGGACGAATGCTCTATCAGCCCAATATAGTCTTAAAGGCCGCAAGGGAAAGAAGAATTTCCAGGAACTGGAAATATGTAATGTCATAATCCGTGAGTTGTTTCTCAGTTGTTTCTTATTCCAAACATTTTATAGTAAGTCGCAGGAGATACACTTTATTTTCAGAGCAAGCCAGGCCAAAGACTGCATATGAGTCATTGAGGAAATGAGCAGTGTATTTGACATACTGTATGTTTAATCATCATTTATTGTAAGTAGCAGTAACATGTTTGGTTTTTGTGTATCTTAACTGGATTTTAAGATGCCTGTCGTCGAACACACACCAAGGTGCTGGAAAAAGTAATTGAGGAATTCATATCAGAAACACTGAAGTTTGCACCACACAGAGATAAGGTAAGGCTTTTTTAGTTTGTAAAACAATAATAAGGAAAACATAGCACAGATAATACATATTATACTGTATACTAATACTATGTTTTGTTTCCATAGATGCTACAATCTAAGGTGTCACTTCAGGCCGAAGCAGAGACTTCGGGAAAAGAAGACACACAGAACACACTTAATTAGTTGTTTTACACACAGAACGTATTTTATGTAAGATTTGGAATGTTTCAGTTTGTGGAATGTTTGAGTATATAAAATGTGAAAGTTAAGATATCAGTAATGCCATTTTTTTTCATTTAAATGTACTGTACGTTACAGTATACTTAAAGTATCCTTGGCAAAATGTAGACAAATACAATATGAATGAAAATTATCAAATATATTAAAATATGAAAAATGTTTGTGTAGTGTCTTAAAGTTTTTGGTGTTGACAAATATAATAAGAAATATTTGACCAAATGTTTGAATTTATATTTGTTTATAAAAAGAGTTCCCAGGGTAATGTTTGGAGGATATTTGGATATTTTATATGACGTTTAAACATTCAGCATTTTTCCCCCCTATCATTTTCCTAAAAAAGATGAAAAATCTGGACATTTGGAATGTTTAAAATCATTTAGAAATAATGTTTTCAAGATGATAGAATGGAATGTTTCTATAACATTCACACATATGTAGAAGAAATGAGTCGAACCAGACAAATTAAAGAGTCTATCAGAGCTGTGTGCATTGAAACGAGAGCCGAACTCCTCAGGAAGTCATAAATCAGTTCTAGTGCCACAAGAACCAAGCAAGATAACCAACCAACCAACTTGTTCACACAACAGCTTTCAACATTAACACCAATAAAACAATTATTGACAAATTTAATTCAAAGAAGAGATTGTCAAATGTATTGTTCGTGATTGAAATGCAACGCTGGACATCACATGTAAACCCAGGAGATCAAGTTAAATACTTGCATTGACTTCCCCCACCCAGCAGAACCAGACTGAAATTCCTAAAAAACCTTTAAACCTTTGTCTTCACAGAAAAGTCCCTTTGCCAGAGAATGGCAAAGAAACTGCTTTTTATACATATATATGGACCAGAATGAACTCAAAAAGACTTATAAATGAATCGTTCCATTGCTTAACTCCATATTCATTTATGTGTAACCCACACATTTGACTATCATGTATAATCACTTATTGTGTATGTCTTTTGATAACTATAGGATACATAGTCATGTCTAATATTGATATAATCGAATTTTCTTGCTTGATATTGTCCTGACAATCATTTATTTGTAAAATATATCATAATCATGTTATAGGAATCATGTCCAAAATTAGACCCTGTGAGGCAAGATCCACATGCTTGGTAAGATAAACAAATGATTTATGATACCCACCCCAAGACCATATCTGATTGGTCAAGGCAACATTTGAGGGGTGGCCAACAAGGAAGTTTAAATACTTTGGACACCATGAAATTTTGCTTTTAGTCCCTAGCTGCTGCTATTAGCCATGTCCGCTTTTAGTTCTAGCATTGCTTGTGCTATCAGTCATGCCTTGCTTTTAGTTCCAGCCTTGCTCGTGCTATCAGTCATGCTATTAGCCATGCCTGCTCTTAGCTTTTAGCTTGTAGCTTTGCTACCTAGCTTTAGCTTGTAGCATCTAGCCATGCGGATAGTCATCATTGTTCTTTGAGCGCGGTTCCAGCGTGCCTGCCTGCTGCTACTATGCTACGATGAGAAGGAACACAACCTAGTCTCGTCAAACTTTATTTATTTTCTTTTCCGTTTGAGAGTTTCGTGTTCTGAGTTAAGTTTTGTAACGTCGAGTCTCCGACGCCTGACCTCGGATGCCCGTTCAACTTCTACCAGAGCACACGACTCTGCACTTTCAGCCAACGCCCAACAACCACGGGCTTCCCAAGACGTCACTTCACTACTGAACTTCCAGCCAATCAGCGACACCGGGATACCCCTTTCAACGGGAGTCCTTTTCACAGGAAAGGAAGGCAACGTATCCCCAGATATTTGTTGTGCTGGTGTATCTAATATAATTTTAGTCACATTGAGGAACTCAATGCAAGGGCTAATTACGTGATTGATGGTTGTTCATGTCTATGCAAGTTAACGTATTGCTGTAAACTTGGAATTCCATATTTCCATTCTCTTAAACTCATCTTTTTCTAACTTTCGATCTTCCTGCAACTTGTGTGAATGTGTGAGTGCGTGCGTTTATGTGTTAGATTAGTTTATATGTCTTAGATTTATCTAATAAAGCCTTATTCATTTTGAAAAGAGAAGTATCTTGTGTTTTGTGCTTACAAGTTAATGTCTTAAACTGCCGATCTTGTTACTGTGCTAATTGATAGTGTTTTCACTATAGTTTGGATATTAGTATCCAGCGCAGATTTGATGTTAAACGGCTCGTTCACTGAACCGCAGGCGCGTCTCCGTGACCAGCCGTGAAACAGTGATTCTGTTCAAATTCCCTTTAAAATCTTAAATGATTCCCTTTGAGCTAAATTGACCTGTTTCCGTTACACATACCAAGAAAGAGCGTTCCTAATACATAAAAAAATGCAAATTTCAAACATTTAACGAACATTGCCTAATAACATTTTCATAACGTTTTCAAGATGATAGAATGGAATGTTTCGATAATGTTCACATAAACCTAGAAAAAAAACATTCCTAATACATTACAAAAAAGCACATTTAAGGAACATTCACTAATAACATTTTCATTACGTTTTCAAGATGATAGAATGGAATGTTTCTCTAACGTTCACATTAACCAAGAAAAAACGTTCTTAATACATTAAAAAAAGCAAATTTCAAACATTTAACGAACATTCTCTAATAACATTTTCATAACGTTTTCTAGATGATAGAATGGAATGTTTCTATAACGTTCACATAAACCTAGAAAAAACGTTCCTAAAACATTTAAAAAAAATGCTAATTTTAAACATTTAAAGAACATCCAGTAATGACGTTTTCGTAACGATTTTAAAATGGTAGGATGGAATGCTTCTGTAACATTCGCAGAAATCCCACAAAAAATGTTCTCAATACATTAAAAAAACTTGCCGTTCTTAACGGGTACAAAACATTCCGAAATAACGTTTTCATAACTTAAGGGAAATGTTAGTAAAACGTTCTGACAACTCATTTTTGTTAGCTGGGCATGTGGTCCAACGAATCTTTAAATCTGGATGAAGAAATAAAATACATGTAAACGTGGCTATTTTTGTCACGTACTTATAACCATATGTATAGAATCTATAGAGTGATAAATGCGTGCTTTTTAAGCTGCGTACAACTGAAACACTCATGCAGTTAATGTGACATCGACTTAAGAAATAAACACCAGTGACATTGATATTTCGCCGCTAAATACAGCGAACCCCCATTGAAATGCTTACACGAGAATGCTGGTCTCATTTAACCCTGTTCTCATTGCCTTATCAGCGTGTCCTTAGAGCGATTGCATGCTCTAGCTGCGTATTGCTCCAGGTGTATGAACACCGATGTATAAATGCTGCTGCAAATATCGATGCTTAATATTCGTTCCTGCAACCGATGCAAAACCATGTTAACCACCAGGCAACATACACAGCGATATGGATTAAAAAGCATTCACTTATCTTATATACGGATTTCAGATGATCTGAAACAAACTGCAACAGTTTGATTTGCAAGAACTGATGCAATAGTTTGATTTGCAAGCAGGGATGCGATCAGTTAATTGCAAGCAGCAATGTGATGGAAGAGACACCGAATAATGGGAATTTAAATAGACTGCTGGTGATAGGTGTAAAGACTGGATTGGTACACGTCAGGAACAGCTGACTGTCAGCTGATGCAAGCGTGACTAACATGGCCTGACTGAACTAACACGATGCTTGATATGACATGACTTTTTTTTCTTGAAATATATGGTGTCGTATTAAGCAGAATAATATATCTGTGCTCGCAAAACATTCTGAAATGCCTGCGTATTTGACCATTCTGCATTTTATTTACTTCATCTGTGACAAGTATGTGAGCACCGCATGAGTGCCATTAACAGGAGCAGAGTGTCCGGCTGACATGTCTGTTTTCTCCTAATGAACCTATTTTGAACAGGCTTCTGAGGCAGAGTAATGGTCTACAGCATGATCTACAGCTAAATACAGAAATGTTGGTTATAACCAGTGGATATTTCGTACAACGTACATTTAATAAGTAAATAAATAAAATAATACGATACTGACTGCAAGGAGGATGATGAGAAGAATTTAGAGGAGGATGAGAAGAATGAGGAGGACGATGAAAAGGAGTAAATGGAGATGGAGAATGAGAGAATGAGGGGGATGATGACAAGAAGGAAATGGAGATGGAGAATGAGAGAATGAGGGGGATGATGAGAAAAATGAGGAGGAGGAGGAGAAAATTGAGGAGGAGGATGAGAAGAAGGAAATGGACAAGGAGATGGAGGATGAGAAGAATGAAGAGGAGTAAGAGAAGAAGGAAATAGAGGATGAGAAGAAGGAGATGGGGAATGTGAAGAAAGAGGAGGAGGTGGAGAAAATATAGATGGAGAGGGAGAATAAGAAGCAGATGTAAAATATAGAGATGGAGAAGAAGGAGAAGTTGAATGAGAAGGAGAATGAGAAGTAGAAAAAAAAGGGACTGCTGTTTTCTCCCATTAGGGAGATCACCCTTTGCTGCTATAGCTGCAGGGGACTGCTGTTCTATCCCTCAAAAAAGGAAAAGGGACTGCTGTTTTCTCCATCTGAACAGAAGACCCTTGCTGCTATGTGAAAAAAAAGAGACTGATATTTTCTCCCGATAGGGACATTAACCTTTGCTGTGACACATGTAGGAGACCCGCCGTTCTATCCCTCAAGTGATAGATGCAGGGGACTTCTGGTCATAGAGAATACCCCTCTCCTAGCATAGGCTGCATTAAGGACATCTCAATGACATTATCCTTCTCTTTCGCAGGAATCGAACAAGGACAATTTCGGGGGGTCTTCACGCTACTCTCCTACCACTCATGCCAAGCTCAGGAACATCCTGCTTGTTCGTGCGGTTCTCCCACTGGAGAGAATATCCTTCGCTGCTATAACTCGCTACTTTGATTAAAGAGAGGCCCGCTATTCTCTGCCTCATTACAGGGGAGAATATCCCTTCGCTAGCCAGTAGGCTAGATTAAGGATATCTCAATAACATTGTCTTTTCTCTTTGCAGGAATGGAACAAGGTTGGTTAGGGTTTTTTTATTCAGGCAGTAATACCTCTCATTATGTTTTGGGGGGTTAATGTTAAAGCTCTTGTATGTTCAATTATTCTGCGAGCAAGAACCCCCATAAGGAACCATACCGCCAAAGATAAATTGTGTTCAGTAAACTCAAGTAAACTTGCCAAAGTGGTTCCTGTCTGAACTGAATATAAAAACAATTACAACAATGCGTCTGCAAAGCACTGCTTCAAGTCTATCACACCCAATGAACCAATAAAAGTATGACACATGAACTAAGTAAACAATATTACGATAACATGAGGAGAAAGAGACACCATGACTAAGAACTAAACAATATAAAATACATGAACACATGAACAAAACCAACCATGACGCATGCACTGTATTTATACAGAAATTGTAAACTGAACTGTGATAAGATATTAAAATATATAATGCTATAATCTTATTTTCATACAAACAGTATACCTAAGACCAGTTGTTGAATTTCCTCTGTTTAAACCTAATTAACAAACCTAATCAGTAAACCTAATAAATTATACATTTATCATGATTAAATCGCTTTAAATAGCACTTAGAACCATTTCATACACCTTTTGTATACAAAAATAACATTTTGAAAATACATGAATCACCACAGCTAAATTCAACTACACATTTATCCCTATCAAATTCACTTTAAATAGTGCCGTATAATCTTTCATAAATTGTTTATTAAAAAAAACTGTGAACTGATGTGCAATAAAATATACTTTCAAATAACATTTCATGTTAGAATCATATTTTTATAAAAACACTATACCTTAGAAAAGTCCTTGAGTCTCTGTTAAACCTAATTGGTCGATCCATAGACCTGTCACTCTTCACAGACACACAGCTGGACTCTGCTTCTGATCTCTTCTGATGAACTGGACTAAAACAGAGAGATTAAAATTCATCCATTAAATTAATGTAACAAATCAACTGTACATTTATCATTATGAAATACACTTAAAATAGCACTTTTTTTTTTTTCATACTGTGTAATGATTGTCTAATGTAGGTGAGCATTGAATGAACCCGAGTGCAGCTTCATGAAATCCAAAAGTGAGCAAACAATACATAAAGACTTGGCTTGGCTTCGCTAAACAAGAACACGAACAACTCACCAAATAATAGTTTCCTTTCAGTCGGACACTATGTATCACGTTGGTGACTGACAAATTTGGATTTTGCTTCGAGAGACCAATCTGCTGTGTGTAACATATGAGCAGTTCATTGACTCATTGGTTTTGAATTAATGAATCATGGCTCGATGAATCTAAAACAATGCAAACCCAAAGTTGTACATTTTGAATTCAGGCATATTAAACCAAACTCTCTCTAAGCTAAATGCCTGGTCTGGTGCCAGCCTGGCTGGATTTAAATTGTTTAAGACACCCTGGAAGTGATAAAATTCCAGGCACGTGATCAGTCTCAAAGGAAAAATGAAACACACGCACACATTCCACAACACACACACACGCAAACACACACACACACACAAACCTTCCTTTACGCTCTTTATGTAAGTTGTTACTAAGATGCATTTTGATAGGTTTGTGTGTTGCTGGTTAACTATTATGCAAGGTTATGATTTTCTGATTTATAACTTGGAAATGTTTCTCCTAATTAATGTTCTCAAATAGAGTCATGATTCTGTAACCCTACCCCTGACCAGATCATAAAACTTTATGACCCTACCCTCCATAATCAAATTGGAGTATCTGCAATTTTATTGTGTGTTAATCAAACTTTAAATGTGTGTAATTCTGCATATGAATTAAACTTTGTTTCTTCAACATTTATGTGTCAAACTTGGTATCTGTGTAATCGTCGTGTTTTGACTGAACTATTCACATAAAGGAAAATTAATGTAAAATATATTAATCTGGAATTACCAACTTGCTAGAATATAACTGCTGAATTCTGATAAACACGATAACTCACACGAGGGGGTGTTTCCCCAGAGACAAAGGAACGTTTTCCCGCTTCAGATCGCGAACGTTCATTGGTTGTTCGTGCAAACAGAGGTGTGAACCAGTCAATCCATAAAGGAACTGACCCAGGAAGTTCTCGCTCTCTTCTCTTCTTCCCTTCTTCAGCACTGCGTCTGGGAGAACAGCCTGTTGTCATGGCTCCTTCGGGAGCTTTCATCCCCGTTCTTCTTTTCTTTTCCTTACTAAGTTTATTCTCATATTCGCCTCTCCCTACACGAGGGAGATGAACTCTGAATCGTTATGTTCGTTGGACCTTTGAAACTTCGCGAGTCTCCTCACCCCGGAAGACAAAAGAGAACACGCCCAGCTACAAAGAACTACGCACACACACACGCTCATTCTCCGAACAAAGAGACCCCATGCAAGTATCGATTTTCTATGGAGATTTAAATGCTGCTTAAAAGTTGTCGATCTGATTCCTTGTTGTCTTTCAAAAGGTTACTGTCTGCGATTTTGCCATACTGTGAGATTATTCTGTGATCTCAACTATTTCTCTCTCATTCTCTCTCACTCATATTTACTCTGTGCGATTTGTAGTTTGATGTATTATTAGTTTCATGATTGCTTCTGTCTAAAATGCTCACATCACAAAGTCAATTAAGTGTTTGATCTTAGCTACAAAGCTCGTTAATTTTCAGTAACCAAAATTTCATAAGGAGAGGAGAATGGTTTCATGGCCAGAAACTTTTTTCCTGGAATTTTAAGAAGTGATAACTTTATTGAAAGTTGATAAGTTAAGCTTACGGCCGTTTGATGGACAAACCACTGTTTGATTTTTGGTAATTCACAGTAAGAGATATCACTATGATAGATATGAAGAATGGAAGATTGACATACTAATGAGTAAGTTACAGTGCCTTGTAATGAGTTATTGATATATACAATTGGAATGAGATGATTGCATCTATCTGCCACTGATGACAGCCTGAGCATAAATAGGCAGCAGTTGCAATGCATACCAGGTTTCTTCTCCTGCAAACAACCTTCGTTTGATGAGTTCAGTGTGCTCTGAGGGAGCTTTTGTGTTGGTAAATTTTGCTTCAGTGTTGGCCGTTCCTGTGTTGAGTGGGTTGTACACTTCAGGCTGCACTAACCCCGTTGTGCCACAAGCGGTCATCTTCTCTGACCATCACAGCACTTAAAAGAGCATTTCCCTGAAAGAGCTAATTTCTCTAAAAGAGCTACATGGTTGCATCTTTGTAAATATGACGGATAGTCTTTTTGAAGATAATGTTTAACCCATAAGTTTCTAGATGTGGTCATTAACTGGTGCCAGGAGATGGTCACGATCGCTGCCTCATGTGTATGGGCTTTAGCATGCTGAGGTGGCTTTTATGGATGACTTCCCATGTTCCCATTCGGGAAGATAACCATCTCGGAGCTGCAGACCAGGCTCAGTCATCTTGAGAAGGGCTGAGTTCCATTGCCTCTGCTGTGATCTAGTTCTCATCCTATCTCGCTATGGCGTTACTGCAGGTTCATCAGGCCAAGGCACCTCTCTGGTCCAGGAATGCCATCTTTGGCTATCTGTTCAACATGAGGGACGCCAACAAAGTTTGGTTCCTAAGTGCCCCTATGTCCTAGACCGGTGACGTGGTTGAGAGCTTTGCCCAGCAGTTCTCACCTGTGCAGAAGCAGACTGAGGCAATTTGTCACATCCTGCCCCGGTGGGACAGCTGCTGCCTCCACCCATCCACCAGCCATGCTGCCACCCAGCCTGCTCGTCATGTAGGGCCACCAGATCCAGACAGTATCCAGATCAGATGGTCACTGCAGTCACCCAGATTCAGACAGTATCCAAATCAGAAGGTGGATCAGCACCTAGAGACGAGCTCTACAACCCTGAATATCAGTGGAGACCAGGACACCTAGATGTGCTCCAAAGACTGATCCCCTATGAAGACCTTGTCACCTTGGGACAAGATCACTGGAACCAGATGAGTCTTCTGCACAATCTGACTTATCTCAGCCTAGATTTAAACTGCTGGTTTCATTTGGCCAGAGGAGAAAGACACACTATTTCGACACTTATTCACCGGTTAAACACTGTAAAGCTGTTTTGACACAATTTGCATTATATATATATATATATATATATATATATAAATATATATATAATTGAATATAAAAACAATTACAAAAATGTATCTGTGTTGCACTGCTTCAAGTCAATCACAACCAATGAACCAATAAAAGTATGACCCATGAACTAAGTAAACAATATTAGGATAACATGAGGAGCAAGAGAAACCATGACTAAGAACTAAACAATATAAAACACATGAACAAAACCAACAATTACACATGCACTGTATTTATACAGTAAATTGTTAACTGAACTGTGATAAAACATTAAAATATATAATGCTATAATCTTATTTTTATACAAACACTGTACCTAAAACCAGTTCTTGAATTTCCTCTGTTTAAACCTAATTAACAAACCTAATTAGTAAACATAATAAACTATACATTTATCATGATGAAATCACTTTAAATAACCATTTCATAGATCTTTTGTGTACAAAAATAGCATTTTGAAAATACCTGAATCACTACAGCTAAATTCAACTACACATTTATAAATAGTGCCTTATAATCTTTCATACACTGTGTTTATAAAAACAATTGTGAACTAATATACAATAAAATATATGTTCATATAAAATTTCATGTTAGAATAATGTTTTTATACAAACACCATACCTTAGACCATTCCTTGGATCTCCACTGTTAAACCTAATTGGTCGATCCATAGACCTGTCACTCTTCACAGACACACAGCTGGACTCTGCTTCTGATCTCTTCTGCTGAACTGGACTAAAACAGAGAGATTAAAATTCATCCTTTAAATTACTGCAACAAATCAACAGTATATTTATCATTATAAAATACACTTTAAATAGTACTTAACCCTTATGCGTTGTTGGGGACGTTTTTGTCCACTAGGGGGTAAAGTTGAGTCTTATTTTGGACACAACTTTCTCTGTATTTGAGCTAATGGAATGATTTTTGATGACAAATCATATTTTGACCCATATTTTGGAAATGGAATTGAAATTTTTCAAAATCTTAATGGTACACTCTGGGCAAATTCACTACCATTTCGTTATGTTCCTGGATGGAAACATCCACTAAATTAAACAGCTGTAAAAATGTATCATTTTTTGCATAAATCTATTAATCAACCTCATTCCTGATCAAAACTACCAAATGTTAAAAAAAAAATCCAAGATTTTAACTCTTTAATTACCAAGTTCATAAATGATGTCACTGATGAATTACCAAGTTCATAAATGATGTCACCATTGACTACCATTATAACGACATTTATTGATTGCAAAGCCATGACACCATATAATCATGCATTCTTGATTGTTTGTGGTTTTCCCTTTTGGGAAGAGGTAAAATTTGTTATTTCAATCAGGACCACTTCCGTCAAGTATATTTAATGACAATTATAATTGCATACAGTTAGTGTTGATGGTATGGTTATGTTCTGAGCAACACTCCACACGCCTTTACATGCAGCCATGCTTGGACAGACAGGGAAAGCAGCAAGACAAACCCCCCTGGGGTGCAGAACAGAACCATTATAAGCATACATAATTAAAATTCTCAATTACATGAGTTGTAAACAAAATGTCATGGAGACTGCTTCCAATGAAGACACTGTAAAGAAAGAACAAGTTAGATCAGATTACAGGTTCGGTTGGTGGAGTTGGGAATTATATGGTGTCATGGATTTGCAATCAAAAAATTTCATTTTAATGGAAGTCAATGGGGCAAAAACAGCCACCAACAACAAATTAGGGAGAAAAAATTTAAATCTAATGCTGCACAAAAACTAAAATTGCAAAGCCAATGTTGCTACTAATCTTTGACATGCCCAAGACTGTTATAAAAAGTAAAAAAAAAATCCAGCCACAATTACTTTTATAATGAAAATAAGTCATTTTGTGTGTTTTTTCCCCCAAATCAGTGACATCATTTATGAACTTGGCAATTAAAGAATTAAAAAATTTGATAGTTTTGATCAGGAATGAAGTTGATTAACAGATTTATGCAAAAAAAAAAATTAGAAAAAATATGAATCTGACACATGCACAATGGTTAATGTTTTTTTCATACTGTAATGATTGTCCACTGTAATTGAGCGCTGAATGAATCCGAGTGCAGCTTTATGAAATCCAAAAGGGAGCAAACTATACATAAAGACTTGGCTTGGCTTGTCTAAACAAGAACACAGACATGGACAACTCACCAAACAAAAGTTCCCTTTCAGTCGGTCACTATGAATCACGTCGGTGACTGACGAATTGGGATTTTGCTTCAAGAGACCAATCTGCTTTGAGTGTGAACTAAAGGATGCTCAAAGGAGATGACTGCTCGTGGCACATCAGGGGTAGTGCAGCCTGAAGTGCGCAACCAACTCGAGACAGGAACGACCAACACTGAAGCGCCATCCACCAACACAAAAGTTCCCTCAAAGCACACTGAATTCATCAAACAAAGGTTGTTTAGAGGAGCAAAAAGCTGTTATGCATCGCAACTGCTGCCTATTTATGCTCATGCTGTCATCAGTGGCAGATAGATACAATCATTGCATGCCATTGCATTGCAGATTGGCATGCGATGATTGAATCTATCTGCACTTCAGGCTGCACAACCCCTGTTGTGCCACAAGGAGTCATCTCCTCTGAGCATCCAACCCTTAAAAGAGCATTTCCCTGAAAGAGCTTATTTCTCTAAAAGAGCTGCACGGGTGCATCCTTGTAAAGATGACGGATCGTATTATTAAAGATGCTGTTTCACCCATTCATTTTTAGATGTGGTCGTTAAACGGGACCAGGAGATGGTCACGATCGCTGCATCATGTGTATGGGCTTTAGCACGCTGAGGTGGCTTTCGTGGATGATTCCAAATGTTCCCATTTGGGAAGATAACCATCTTGGAGCTGCGGACCAGGCTTAGTCACCTCGAAAGGGGCTGAGCTCCGTTGCCTATACAGTGATCTAGTTCTCATCCTGGTCTTCACATTGGGCCTCCGCTCCCGACTTTCCAACCACAAACCACCCAAACCGGGTCCCTGCATTCTACTATGCTGCCCCACTGTGGTATCTGGGTGTCTGGCTAGCGCTACCTGGCCCATCTCGTTGGCTCCGGCAGACAATTGGTCTCATCTATGCGATTCAGTTCACCCGGCATCTCTCAAGTTCAGTGGCATCTGCTTCAAGACAGTTTTATGGGCATTTACATCTATGCATTTAGCAGACTTTACATTCTGGGAATTTAACCCAAAACCTTTTGTGCTGCTAATGCAATGTTCTACTACTGAGCCACAGTAACACAGATATGATATGGAGATGGGGTTTTCAACCGACTTCATTGTACCCAAGAATGGCAGTGGCTTACGACCAATTTTGGATCTGCATCTTTAACCGGGCGCTTCACCAGCTACCGTTCAGAATGTTGCTGCAGAAATGCATCTTTGGGTGCATCCGTCCCCAAGATAGGTTTGCAGTGATTGACCTGATGGATGCATACTTTCATGTGTTGATGGAGGGCACTCTTGTTCCTCTCAAAGATCAAGGTGTTCACAACCTCAACGGTGATTGAAAATCATTGACATTCTCGATGAATGGCTTATACTAGCACAGTCTCGGGATCAGTTGTGCGAGCACAGGGACCTGGTACTCTGGCACCTCAGGTCTTCAGGTCAACTGGGAAAATAGCAATCTCTCACCGATGCATAGGACCCCTATTCTCGGTATGGATTTTGATCAGTGCTGAACTGCTTGAACTTATTCAAAGGCAGGAGAGCGGTCCCATTTTAACAATTTCAGAGGCTTCTGGAGCATATAGCAGCTGGAGTGGCATTTGAATAATTTTGGTTGCTCCAAATGAGACCGCTTCAGCACTTTGCAATGCGGCACTCTCCATGTCCTAGTCACACTGACCTGCCGGCAAACCTTCACTCCATGGTCAGATCTTGCATTTCTTTGGGCAATTACTTAGCACATCCAAAAACTCAGAACAACTTGATGCTGTAACAGAAACTACGGACTCTCTCTTTTCTAGCATTTTAGATACGGTTGCTCTTTTATGCTTACGGAAGATTAAGGAAAACAGTCTGACACCGTGGTATAATGAGCCAGTCGCATCCTAAAAAGAGCAACCCGGAAAATAGAGCACAGCTGGGGGAAAACAAAATTAGAAGTATTTCATATTGTTAATATGAACAGAAAAGCATTAAAAACTTCTAGATCTGATTATTCTCTTTTAGAAGAAAATAAAATTAACGAAGAATAAAGGACCAACAGGTGTTGGTATTTCCCAACAGCACAGCAGTAATGAGTTTATGAACTACTTTCAAGATCGTTACTATTAGAGATAAAATTGTAACAGTATTTGATCAGACAGTGCACTATAGATCCCCCGAGGAAATGCTCCACTCATTCTATACTATAGGAGAAGAAGAATTGTAAAAACGTAATAAATCATCTAAACCAACAACATGTATGTTAAACCCAATTCCATCTAAGCTCCAAAAGAAGTGCTTCCAGAAATTATAAATCCTTTTCAGACTATTATTAATTTGTCATTGTCATTAGGGTATGTCCCAAAAACCTTCAAACTGGCTGTTATCAAGCCTCTCATCAAAAACACAACTAGACACCAAGAACTAGTTAATTATAAACTGAATCTTCCTTTTCTGTCCAAGATACTAGAAAAGGTAGTATCATTACAATTATATTCCTTCTTAGAGAAAGTTAGGACCATTTCACAGTACTAAGACTGCTCTCCTTAAGAGTTACAAATGACCTGCTATTATTATCTGATCGTGGTTGTATCTGTCTATTAGTGCTATTGAATCTTAGTGCTGCATTCAACACTATTGACCATAACATTCTCTTGAATAGACTAGAAACATTTGCTGGCATTAATGGAAGTGCATTTGCATGGTTCAAATAATACTTATGTGACTACCATCCATTTGTTGCAGCGAATGAAGAGGTATCATATCGATCACAAGTGCAGTATGGAGTAACTCAAGGCTCAGTACTAGGGCCATTACTTTTCACCCTTTACATGTTACCCTCAGAAAGCATGGTGTTAGCTTTCAATGTTATGCTGATGATACTCAGCTCCATATTTCTTCGAGGCCCAGAGAAACATACCAATTTGAAGAATTAATGGAATGCTTAGTCGATATAAAAACCTGGATGAGGAGTAATTAATTACTGCTAAATTAGAAAAAAAACAGTGTTGTTAATAATAGGACTTAAACTCTGCATTTAATAACCTAGAACGCTGTCTAAGACTTTATAGCTGCTCTGTCAATTCTTCATCATCAGTTAGGAACCTAAGTGTGCTATTTGATAGCAATCTTCCAAAATGCCACATTTCCAAAATGCCACATTTTAAAACTGCATTTTTCCATCTCAAAAATATATATAAGTTATGACCTATGCGTTCATTACCTCAATGTTAGATTATTGTAATGCTTTATTGGGTGGTTGTTCTGCACAGTTAATAAACAAACTCCAGGTAGTCCAAAATGCATCAGCTAGAGTTCTTACTAGAACCAGGAAGTATGACCATATTAGCCTGGATTTGTCAACACTGCACAGGCTCCCTATTAAACATAATATATATTTTAATATCTTGCTTATTACTTATAAAGCCCTGAATGTTTTAGCACTTCAGTATTTGAACGAGCTGTTGTTGCACTATTGTCCTCCACGTCCGCTGCCATCTCAAAACTCTGCCAATTTGATAATACCTGGAATATCAAAATCAACTGCGGACAGAAGATCCTTTTCCTATTTAATGCCCAAACTCTGGAATAACCTACCTAACATTTTTCGGGAGGCAGAAACACTGTCAGTTTAAATCTAGATTAAAGACCCACCTCTTTTACCTGGCTTAAACATAACACACTAACACATTTTTCTAATATTCAAATCTTTTAACAGATTTTTAGGCAGCATTAATTAGGAATACCGGAACCGGGAAACCTTGCCATAATACACAATGTACTTGCTACATCTTTAGAACAATTAGGTCACCGTAGAAGCACTGAGAGGCCCCAGTTTAGTGTTGGCTTGCTAACACTGTGTTCTGCCACATCTGGCTGTCAAGGGGATGGAGTAGCTCAACAGGGTCTACAGTATGGGAACTGTGGTGCAGTTTTAGGCCCCGTCCACACAGAGACGGAGCTTACCCCAATCCGATCTTTTTTTTCCTCGTCTTAAGAGATACACTAAAAACAGAGAAGAAGACTTGGACTATGCTCATAAACCTTGCGCGTGGTACACAAACGAACCTGGAACAATACAGTTATTAATCTGTGTTAATGTTAGTTAATAAAAAGGCAATCGTTCAGTGTTTGTTCATGTTTTTGTTGCTGTTACGTGACGTAGAGGTGTCTGACTGGGGGGGGAGACGTGGGCTGATGACGTCATTGTTTCAGAAAATAGACGGATTAGCCGTCCAGATGAAAACCTAAAAAATCCTTTCCCTTACCTTTACCTTTATTCAATTATAAATTTAACAATTGTTTTAACAATTCAATTCCAATAATGCTTTATTTTTATAACAGTAAAAGCTTTTTTTTAGTGTAGTCGCACTGTTATCTTGAGTAATTTTAATAAAAAAAAACATTTCAAAAAATTATAAAAGCATATATACCCCCACCTGATTACTGGTTTCAAGGAATAACGCGATTTTAAAAAAATGTCATGGTTTCAAAACCACAATTTTTTTCCATTATACTGTTCCTGTGGTATGAACTGTTATCCATGTCTCCTCAATGACTGAAAGAGTAGGAGTGTAGAGAGTAACACTGACCCCGTGAGCAGTCAGTCACGTGTGTTGGATGGCCGAACTTAAGGCCCGGGTATACTTCATATTCAGCCTTCCTTTCAGTCTCGTGCATAGCCACGTCTGTACAGATTTCAAAAGTATACTCAACCGCATATGAGCATGTATTGGAAGAAAATCCTCAATATTAATTTGGGAGTTTATATGAATGTGTTTCTGAGGGGAACTGACTGTCTTCTAAAAATTTTACCTGATATAATTTCAGAAAGCTTGTCAGAACATTCTGTTTTTGCTTCAAATCGGGTTATTATTAAATAAAATTATGTGTATGATTATTGTTATATTACTAAATGATATGAAATGATATAAATATGTATACGAATTATATAACTAAAATTAAATAACTGATAATAATTACTAATAATTTTAGTATAAAAAAACGAATTATGTGTCTAGCGAAAAAACAAAACAAAAAAAAACCTTTTTTTTTTAACCAGTCATTTAAAAATAACACATTTCAGAGGTTTAACATCAATACTGTGATAACGTGAAACCATGATATTTTTGCTTAAGGTTATCATACCATCAAAATATCATACTGGCCAGTGCCTAACCCCCACTTTATCATATTAAGTAGCTTGTATGTTTATAAGCTAAACTTTATTCTTGAACAGATGGTGCTGTAATAAACAGTATATTAAAAAGTATTCCTGTTGCTCATAAAAACATTTCTGTGAATTTGACAAATGCATTTAATTCACTTTATCTGTGATAAGAGTATTCAAACCCCACAAGAGCATCACTACCGGGAGCATAAAGTGTCCGACTTGAGTGCCAGGCTAGTATAGTTCATCTTGAACAAGCCTATTAACTGTGTTTGCAACTTGAAGCAGCACTGCATAGTCCAATCAGTGTATGACATCAAAGTACCGAAATCAAAATACAGAAATTGTGAACTGAACTGTGATAGGATATGAAAATATAATAATTTTTTATACAAACACCATACCTGAGACCAGTCCTTGAATCTCCACTGTTAGACATCATTGATCGATCCATAGACCTGTCATTTTTCACAGACACACAGCTGGACTCTGCTTCTGATCTCTTCTGCTGAACTGGACTAAAACAGAGAGATACTAAATTTCAACATTTAACAACTCATCCACATTTATCCCTATCAAATTCACTTTAAATATAGAACTTTATAATCTCTCGCATACTGTTTATACAAATAATATATTAGTTAATATAAATATCATGCTATAAGCATATTTTTTATACAAACTCAATACCTGAGGCCAGTCCTTGAATCACGACTGCTAAATATTGGTTGATCGATAGACTTTTCACTCCTCAGACACATAGCTGGACTCTGCTGATCTTTTCTGATAAATTGTTCTAAACAGAACAGATTTAAACCTTTACGATGACAATCATCTTAATATGAAATCTTCAATAAGTATTTTTAATGCAAAGCTTATATGGGGCTTTATGGTGTTATTGTTTTCTAATAAATATTAAAAAGTCATCTAATCTATAACATAGTCAGTTATTTAATGTGTAACTCAAACCTGCATCCTGGAAAGAAATCTTCATCTCCAGATGTTTCAGTTTCATCCATAATGGATCTGATCAGTTTGATCTTCACTGGCTCCAGATAAAGACACAATCACAAAAACTAAGCAAATCAGTCGACATTGTCCGCTTTATCTCTGAAGTTATTTTATGTGAATGTGAAGGAAACTTTATTCATCAGTCACATCAGTTAATAACTAGAAAAATAACAGTAAACTGAAAAACTATGCTATAAACCAGTGTGTTTATGCTTACAATAATTAATTTTATTAAATAAATTGCAGTTTATCATATCAAGCAGTAAAACGTACTGTTTTTGTACAACTAAATAACTGGAAACAAATGATACCAAAAATCTTGCAAGTTTTACATTAAAAATAATAAGGTGCATATTTCAGCTGAAATAGAAAGCGAGCAGCCTTCACTCAAATGAATAACGTTTGTCACATGTTAACACAAAGGATGTTTGGAGTTCTGAACAATAGCAGTCAGCACGAAACACACAACAAACTTTGTTCAGTTGTTTTTTGGTGAAAAATATCATACATACCGATTTACAATTCCATCAAGTAGGTACAAACAAATTCTCGTCTAAGCATATATAAATGTATTAAGATTTAACCTGTTAACTGTCACCCGTCTGCTCTGTGGGATGCCTACATTTACTTCACTATATTACAATTAAATCTAATCTAATCTTGACAATCTATATATCGTTGGAAAGGTCGAAGACTCCCAAATATATATTTTATCAATGTTTTTTGTTAAAAATTACATAGGAAAAGTAATAGATTAATTTATGACAAGAGTGCACCCTCAAAAATCTACATTATAACCGGAATTTTGACCTTTGTTAAAAAAACAAGATGACTTCGTTGTCTTTTTCTCTATCACATTTTAGAAATCATGAGAAATTATATATCAACTGAAAACTTAAAATCTCAAAATTCATCCTTTAAAACTCATTTTTAAATCAGACATTGCATTACCATGTAAATGGTACATCAATATCATGTTACAAAATGTTTTCATTCATGAATAATAAAAATTTAAGTTTGGATCGTGCACTACAAAGTCAATGTACAAAAATATGAGTGACAGTTAAGGGGTTAAAACACTTTGGCTTGTAAGTCAATTCTGTCTGTTTAAAATGGCGACATCAAATCTGTACATTTACTTTCACTTTGATGAGAGCGGCACGTTATAGGTTGCCAGATCTCTGAAAAATGTTCCAAGTCCCAGATAGCAATCTTTCATCATGGAGATGTCTATATGATGTGCGTGATTATGAAAGACATATTTTTAAGATGTTTATTAATCTGGAATACATAGCATAATAATTAAAATTTATGAAGTTCAAAGGAATTACATTTTAAAGTCAATCAAATTGTTTTTAAACGTTATTTCAACTCATTATTTTAAATCTGGTCTAGGTCTAAGTTGACATGACTGAACAGTATTAGGGTGTACTCACACTAGGCACAACTGACTTAACCTGAGCCCGAGAGCAATTTTCCCCTGCTGGCCTGCACTCATATTGCACTTTCTTGGATAAAGTTAGTTTTACATTGGCACCCTCAGATTTCCGCGTTCTTTTACTTTGTTAATCTAATTTAAAAAGGCTAAGTGTTTTGCTTGCTTTAGTGTTTTTGCATTATATGAGTGGCTTTGGAATATAAATCGCAGAATGTTTCAGATTTTTTTAAAAGTTACTTCTATTTGTGAAAATATCAGGAGATTTATAAAGAATGGTTCCCTGCATTAATACAGCCAAGCACGTGATTACAGTACTAAGCCGCTGCAATGGAGCAGCTCTAATGCTATTAAAGCTGCGATAGGTAAATTTTGACGCTCTAGCGGTTAATAAACAGAACTGCTTGCGTCTTGCAGAAGAACATTGTAGCCGGAACTACTTCTCTCTGTTTATGAAGAATCACAAAGGTACTGGGTTACTCCGCCGCGGTACCCCCGAAGCAATCTAAAATAGTCTGAATATAAACACTTATTATAGGTGCACCCTAGTGATTCAGGACAAGCTAAAAACACGGTTTGGAAAATGGATTCATGGTGTACTCGCTTATTATATACATTTTTCTACATTTTGAACACAAACAAAGTTACGGACCGCAGCTCTGATTGGTTGTTTCTTAACGGGAGCTATGTATTTCTGCAAATGGCAATAGGACACTGGGAGGAGCCAGAGGAGCTTGATTTTTTTTTCACAGATTATCTGTCTCATATTCTACTGTCAGGACATAATGACAGGTTTAACAAATATGTAAAAAATATATTTTTACAAAAGTTACCTACTGCAGGTTTAAATTAAAAATGATTCACCATAGAGCAATAAATAAATAAATATATAAATAACAAAGAAGGTAAAAAAAAAAATTATAAAATAAATTTTTATGGGTATAAATAAGTGTGAAATTTCAATATTTTATTCAGAATACAAAATAGATGACATATCAAATGTTTAAACTGAGAAAATGTATAATGTTAAGTGAAAAATAAGTTGATTTTAAATTTCATGGCATCAACACATCTTGAAAAAGTTGGGACAAGGCCATGTTTAGCACTGTGTGGCATCTCCTCTTCTTTTTATAACAGTATGCAAACGTCTGGGGACTGAGGAGACAAGTTGATCAAGTTTAGGAATAGGAATGTTGTCCCATTTTTGTCTAATACAGGCTTCTAGTTGCTCAACTGTCTTAGGTCTTCTTTGTCGTATCTTCCTCTTTATGATGTGCCAAATGTTTTCTATGGGTGAAAGATCTGGGGTCTCATTTATAAAACTCTACGTAGATTTCTTCCTAAAATTTTATATAGGCACAGAAGCTAGATTTTGGGTACGCCCAAAAGTTTTAAGATTTTTGAGCCCGTAAGTCACGACTTTGTAGCATTTCAGGCAAGTCACGCCAAACTTCCTGAGTGCAAGGAATTGTAGCTAGATTATACAATTTATTGGAGCGTTATATTGTCCTAAACTCTATTTCTCACCGTGTACCACTTACATAAACACTGCATCCATAGACAATATTAGCCGTAGGTGCTGCCATAGTTGTTTCACGGGTCATGTGATGTCAGAGCTCGGAACTGGTGTACATCGATCTAGTACGAATTCACGGGTGGGAATCACAGGTTTGACTGCTGTTCTGGTGCACTTTTATGGGTAGAAGTGTGGGTTATGGGTTTCCTAGAATGCGGCTTAAGAGTGCTTTGAATTATGAAGTGATGTTTTATTTAATTCTAACCGGTAGCCAAACTTGAGTAATGTAAAAAAATACTTTTTACCTACCTTTTACTTGGAATCAATTTATTTTTAATCTTTGATTTAAACACACATGAGATAATTAATAAATTATTACTTGACTAAACATTCTAAAATAGTGATAATCAGCAATCTTCAGAATATCTTCTTTTATGTTCAACATCAGAAAGCAACTCATACAGGTTTGGAATGACATGAGGATGAGTAAATAACGGAATTTTTATTTTTGGGTGAGCTATCCCTTTAAGGGAACTAAACATAGGCCGGGGTGGTTGAAAATGGCCAACATAATGAAGTGTCTACTCACTCAATAATTACAAAATGAAAGAGAAGCATCGGACTTAATCATCATCAAAGCAAATTGCTGTGACATTTATTAGGATCACCAACATAGCAGAAACCAAAAAACTGTTTTCCGTTAAAGTAAGCCCATAAGAAAAGTAAAACAGAGCTTAACATTTCAATCGTTAAAAGCGTTGTCCGCAGTGTTGTGGGGCGGGAGAAACTGGCAAAATTTGTCCAGTCGTTTTCGTGTAGGCTATTTCAAAAATAGCTCCTAGCACATAATTGCTTGAGCACATGATTGGTTGAGTTGCATTTGAAGCGGTCTTAAATGACTCTACAAACATACACCTTTGTTTACTTCTGTGTGTTGGAACCACAACAATCACTGTCAATCAATCAATATGCAATCAATATGCTCTTAAGTTCAAAACTCTTGAGGCCACCAGCTGATGGAATGAGCAGGCCTTGCTGACCCCCTACAGTCAGGGATTGGATCCTTGAGTGCGGTTGCTGCATCTCACTGCAAAGCTCTCCAAAGTTTGGTGCAATGGAAGACAGTTTAAGCCTCAATTCCTTCTCAACAGCATCCAGTCTTTGCCGATGTTTAGTTTTAACTGCTGCCGTAGCAGAGAAACCAGCCTCACAGAGATAAGTTGTGGCGAAGGGCATCAAAACTCTCAAGGCTTGCTTTGCCAAGACTGTATATGATGTCAGTGACTCGGTCCAAAAATCCACAAGTGGCTTTCGTTTGAACTGTAACTGCAGTGCTCCATCAGATGACAGCTCGATCAGCTGCTCCTGCTCGTGAAATGACAGCTGCGGGACGGGCAGGGAAACTTCAAATGGATTGCGAATCCAAGCGTGAGATGTGTCCATAGGTAGGAAGTGTTTCCTTAGATGTTCGGCGAGTTTGTCAAGGTGTTCAATTATGAGACTTTTTACATGCTCACCCAGGTCCACGTCATTTTCCCCCAAGAACTCGTGAAGCGTAGGGAAACACATGACTGTGTTCCCACTCACACAACTTGCCCAGAACTGTAGCTTCTTTATCATGGCCTCAATCCTGTCTTGTGTATTGAACACAGTTACATTGACTCCCTGCAGACTTAGATTGAGTTCATTCAGAGCTGAGAAGATGTCCGCTAGATAGGCGAGCCTTTTGAGAAAATCTTCGTCATGCATACTGGAGGTCAAGTTAAACGGATTCTCCTCTGCTTCACTGCTTCAATTCATTCTGGAGTTCAAAGAGCCTGGTCAACAATTTGCCGCGGGACAGCAAACACACCTCTGTGTGCAGCAGCAGTGATTTGTGTTCGCTGCCAATCTCATTACATAACAGTGTGAATATTCGTGAATTTAGCGGATGTGCTTATTGTATTGACCATATTGTATTGCTGAATGCCTACAATTTTTGGGAAATCCTAAATTAAAAGATTTCTTTAGATCGCTCTGGGGATCTTGGTGTCAGTATTCATATATCGGTCAAAATATAAAAATTATAAAACAAAAAGTAGAGACTCCAAAATGGTACAGCATAGATTATAAACAAGAATATGAGTGTTTCCATAAACCAAAAGGAACACAAGATGTGGGCAAATTCAAAAGTAAATGTGCTATTATTTGGCATATAGACAAGTTCCTTCTAGAGCTCCAGAACTTTTAACACTTGGAACAATTAAAAGAAGGAGGATAGCACCGGAAGAATGTGTAAATCAAACTATAGAATTACCTTCAATAGAAATTTATGAAGACCAATCATTAATAACAGCAGATTTCTTTAGGATCTGTGGAAGGGAGATATTATTGCCTTCTTTACCAGTTGGATGGAAAGGTATGTGTGTAAGTGTACGATTACTTCAAGATCAACTATTGAAGATCAACTATTATAATCTTGTGATATTCAATGCGTTACGTCACGATTGGTAAACCGTGGCCTCTGGTTTTGCACTATGTGGGTAGAGTGTGTGTTGTGTCAGCACTGATGGTTTCATGTGGGTGTCTCCATTAATTGTGGTTGTGATACATGTATACCCCGGAGTAGCTCTAAATCTACTCCCCAACTCCCTATTAACAAAGAAAAGAGAAACAAGTTAATACAAATTATAAAAACCCACAAACACAAGTGCTCTGTCCTGCTATTACAAGTTCCAAAAAATGGAACACAAGTTAGATTTACTAACACACAGAAATAGTTTAAAACTATTCTCAAATATTTCAATCATAAATCAAGTCAGAAAACCAAAACAAACACAGGGTACAAACCAAACCTAAAACAGGAACAGAGAGACCAAACTGATACACGACTGAGCTTTTTAAAGAGCCCAGCCAGCTGCAGCCACTGATGAGTGGGCGGAGTTCCAAGTCCCAATCAGCTGTTGAACCACCAATCAGCTGCCGGAACAATCACAGACGTCATCTTACCTGGTAAAAAAAAACAAAAACAAATACACAAACCACAAAATACCAGAACAAAATGACTATAAAACGAACCCAGAACTCTGGGGACGTAACACCTGGTAAATTTACACAAAATAACTTTTTCTGACGTACATCGACTAACTGAACAACATTCCGTCACAGCCCGCTCCAAAGTGGACCAGGGATACAGTTTCTTTTTCGAAAACTTCATCTACGATTACGAAGCTAACTTTAGCTTACATAACATTACATTAGTAACGCTAGGTTGGCTTATCCTAACGTCAGTTTGGCATCAGCTCAGATGTTCGTATGGTTTTAAGGTGTTTAACCTATGTCAAACACAACTAAAGTAAGATTATTCACATTTAAATGAGGCTGAGTCAATACTACAGAGTCTGGGAAGTCATCACAATCCGTTCCCCCTTGGACACGGTTTATGAATTTGTGCGTAGCTGCTACAGATTGCAAAAACAGAAGGCACGGTTTACAAAATCTGAGAGCGCAGATTATAAACTCGTGGGAATGGTTTATTCATCCGTGGGCACGATCATTTGTTAAACCAAGGGAACAGTGAGAATTCGTGAGCACAGTTTATAAACAGTGTACGGATTGCAGAACTGTCTTCACGGATTGTTTTTTTTCTCTGACAGGTGACTTCCTGGGCTCCGTACTATTCACCCATTTCATTTGTATTCTGATTGGAATAAAGAACAAACCACAGTATATGCATTATAGTTTTTTTTTCTACCAGTGTCCAACATCATTGGCAGGGTGGTGATTGTCAGGTCTAGGTGTTACAGGTCGATGAGGAAGTGAGAACAGCCCCATTACTTTAAGTTTTTTTTTTTAGGGAGCTAAGGCATATTGGCAAGAAGTTTAACCCCTTCCACTGTTGTCTGTTTACATTAAGTCAGTCAACAGCCATGTGACACTACAGCAGCCATTGCTACACCTTTGTGACATACGTACGGAATGCAAATATCAATATCATGATAATGTGACTTTGCATTTAAATTCTTTAATATCCTGTTTGTTGGATCCAACATGTAACAGTATTGTTCAAAATAATAGCAGTACAATGTGACTAACCAGAATAATCAAGGTTTTTAGTATATTTTTTATTGCTACGTGGCAAACAAGTTACCAGTAGGTTCAGTAGATTGTCAGAAAACAAATGAGACCCAGCATTCATGATATGCACGCTCTTAAGGCTGTGCAATTGGGCAATTAGTTGAAAGGGGTGTGTTCAAAAAAATAGCAGTGTCTACCTTTGACTGTACAAACTCAAAACTATTTTGTACAAACATTTTTTTTTTCTGGGATTTAGCAATCCTGTGAATCACTAAACTAATATTTAGTTGTATGACCACAGTTTTTAAAACTGCTTGACATCTGTGTGGCATGGAGTCAACCAACTTGTGGCACCTCTCAGCTGTTATTCCACTCCATGATTCTTTAACAACATTCCACAATTCATTCACATTTCTTGGTTTTGCTTCAGAAACAGCATTTTTGATATCACCCCACAAGTTCTCAATTGGATTAAGGTCTGGAGATTGGTCTGGCCACTCCATAACATTAATTTTGTTGGTTTGGAACCAAGACTTTGCCCGTTTACTAGTGTGTTTTGGGTCATTGTCTTGTTGAAACAACCATTTCAAGGGCATGTCCTCTTCAGCATAGGGCAACATGACCTCTTCAAGTATTTTAACATATGCAAACTGATCCATGATCCCTGGTATGCGATAAATAGGCCCAACACCATAGTAGGAGAAACATGCCCATATCATGATGCTTGCACCTCCATGCTTCACTGTCTTCACTGTGTACTGTGGCTTGAATTCAGAGTTTGGGGGTCGTCTCACAAACTGCCTGTGGCCCTTGGACCCAAAAAGAACAATTTTACTCTCATCAGTCCACAAAATGTTCCTCCATTTCTCTTTAGGCCAGTTGATGTGTTCTTTGGCAAATTGTAACCTCTTCTGCACATGCCTTTTTTTTAACAGAGGGACTTTGCGGGGGATTCTTGAAAATAGATTAGCTTCACACAGACGTCTTCTAACTGTCACAGTACTTACAGGTAACTCCAGACTGTCTTTGATCATCCTGGAGGTGATCATTGGCTGAGCCTTTGCCATTCTGGTTATTCTTCTATCCATTTTGATGGTTGTCTTCCGTTTTCTTCCACGTCTCTCTGGTTTTGCTCTCCATTTTAAGGCATTGGAGATCATTTTAGCTGAACAGCCTATCATTTTTTGCACCTCTTTATAGGTTTTCCCCTCTCTAATCAACTTTTTAATCAAAGTACGCTGTTCTTCTGAACAATGTCTTGAGCGACCCATTTTCCTCAGCTTTCAAATGCATGTTCAACAAGTGTTGGCTTCATCCTTAAATAGGGGCCACCTGATTCACACCTGTTTCTTCACAAAATTGATGACCTCAGTGATTGAATGCAACACTGCTATTTTTTTGAACACACCCCTTTCAACTAATTCAACTAATTGCCCAATTGCACAGCCTTAAGAGCGTGCATATCATGAATGCTGGGTCTCATTTGTTTTCTGAGAATCTACTGAACCTACTGGTAACTTGTTTGCCACGTAGCAATAAAAAAATATACGAAAAACCTTGATTATTCTGGTTAGTCACATTGTACTGCTATTATTTTGAACAATACTGTAAATGGTGTAAGGGGTTAACCACTCTACTGTGATTGCAGATTCCATAGGATTTTTGGTTAATTGAAATGCTCTTCCTTAAACTTAAACTAAAATGAAAATCTTTTTGCAAATGATATAGAAATTTATCAACTAAAATTATTAGTGTTGTGTCTTTAATGTAGATTGTTTTCCAAACTGATGCAGCCGAACTTTAAGAAACCTCATGCAGCTGTACAGCAGGCAAGGTTCTGTGCAACCATCTAGTGGCATTGTTGTTCCAGAGTGCCCATTACAGCATGTTGCAGGTGAGGGCTGTGGTCTGGGATGATGTTTACATGGGCAGGCTGATTGGAGTGACACTGATGTTAACAATCAAAGGTAGACCTCTATATACAAGCACATCCTCAATCCCGGGTTGCTGTTCTGTCTCTTGTTCTGCAGTTGAGAGCTGTACCACCACCTGTGGCCTGCACAAGCTCTCTGCAAACATGGCATCAACCAAGGGCAAAGGTAAGATTGTAGCCGCGCATTGCTGCACCACATTGAAGCAGTTTGTCCCAAATGTTACACCTGGGACACACTTTTCATGGAGCGAAGCGCGGCAGCTGAAAAAGACTGGTAGTCTTAAGCGGTGCAGCGTTGAGGGGCTGCGCAGCTGTACGTCTGGCTACATTGGGGGTGAATTGGAAGCGTTGCCACTTCGTGTGGCTACCGCAAGCAGTGTGTTTACACCATCACAAGCAAGATACTATTACAATCATGGCTATTTGTTCCCAGGGGATCCATGCAGAGCCGGTTCAGGACTTGGTTGTTAGGAGACCAAAGCCATCTGCCAGGAGTGTATGCAAATCAACACTCTATCAAGCATACACAGGTAATGTTGCTACTGTAACTAATATCATAGTGTTGGCTGTCATATAATACATAATTGTATCTTGCCACTTTTATACACTTAGATTATAAAGTACATATAACACTGCAGTGAGCAATTCTCCCGAAATACTCTTGACATCAGAATTTTTTTCTCTACGCAGACTGTAAACACAAACCTGTGATAAATGCTGATGGCGTTCACATGCGCATCAAGAATTCATATAGTTATGTGCTTTGAATATATGTGCGCAGGTTTGTAATTCCCTACAGACCAAGCCTAAACAAAGTACAAGCAGCAAGAGATGTGTAGATAATTTTAACTCTTACTGTTTTTCATTTTACGTTTCAGGATCCCTCCCTGACCCACAAGTCTTGTCTCTTGGGAAAGGACTGAAAAACCTCAGGCCACAACCACTAATATCCTCAGTGCTGCATGGCTTGTCTCAACTCTCTATGGTCGACTCCAGGTTCGGACCTGTGCCACGAGGGTCACCCCTGTTCATCAGTGTCCTCCTGTGGTCAAACAAGGAAATTATGTCCAATACCCAGATACACCAACATTCCCTAAACTGCCGTTAGAGGGCTCAACATTTTCCACTACTTTTCCAAACTTTGACCCAAACTCCCAAAAAATTCTCCATTTGGACAGCTTAACTCCTTACCAGTCACCCCCCATGTTTGGCATGGAGACAGAAATGACATACCCAAAATAAAGTTTCTGCTCATGATTCTTTCTGACTAGATACATAATCAACATTTGTTCACAAAGCTGACACTTCAAAGTTTACGGTTCAGGAATCAGAATCACTCAGACTGTTAGGCCGGCGATACACTGAATGCATAGCGCAAGCGTCTCAGCTGCGTGGCGCGTCTGTTTTTAATTCGGCTCCCATGTTAACAGGTTAGAGCATGCAGACTGCCTGCGTGAGACGCGCGTCTCAGGAAACCG